>NC_007267.2:782500-1091540 GCF_000002725.2 Leishmania major strain Friedlin | reverse complement strand
TAACCCTAACCCTAACCCTAACCCTAACCCTAACCCTAACCCTAACCCTAACCCTAACCCTAACCCTAACCCTAACCCTAACCCTAACCCTAACCAGTACAGTGGCGCACCCGTACACCAGTACAGTAGTACACCGTCACGCACCCGTCCAGTTGGAGAGGGTGTCGCTGTGCAAGGAATCAGTGGAGGTATAAACCCCAACCCTAAACAGTACAAGTACTCGTACAAGCACCCGTACTCGTAAACGTAAACGATCCCTAACTGCGAAACAGCAGAGCGATTCGCACGCAGCGCCGCTGCAACGGAGTGAACTTCCAATACAGGCACATCCAGCAGCCGTCTAAACAGCCGCAAGACGGAGACCAACTAGCGCGGTGGTGCAGCAGGTGCTCTTCTTCATGCTCAACCCGGTCGCAGAGGCAAGGCGCACAAGCACACCCAACGGGGACGCCACACATCGGCACAGTGGGGTGGTAAATCGCGCGGGCACATCCGCAAGGGCGCCAAAGGCCACGACGACACGCGAATGTGACAGGAGGCTGTTTGAGCAGCGCCGGGGGAACGAGAAAGAAGCACGCAACGTGATTTAGCAGAAGGCAGAAGCCTAATGTGTGCCCCACGTGTCCGAAGTTTTACAGGTATCATGGAGGAAATACTAGGTGTGTGAAAGATGCCTATAGGGCTGTATGCAGAGGCAAGGGCATGGCGCATGTTGGCAGATACACGGCTTAGAGACACCATAGGTCGGTTTCTGACTCGATTTCCTTCTGGGTGCCATCCTCGAGAGTCAACGGCAGAGAGCGCGTGGAGCCGTATCGCGCCACGAAAACGCGCGTGTACACCTTCAAATGGCCGTCGCCTTGAACCGGGCGATGGACGTGCAGCACTATGTAGAGGTGGCGCCGGCTCACTCGATGCAGCACGAGAGGTTTCGTTGCACGGGGACAACATCACAAGAGACGGCACACGGCCCCATGTATCATCGTCATCAGCAAAGCGCCATGCAGGCCGTGGGCGGGGGGGGTTGCTGATATAACTGCAGCGCACATGCCGCTCCGACTGGTGTCGTACGATACGCCGTGCACTGCGGCATTATCGATGCAGGAGGTGTACCGCTCTTTCACATGCGCATCTATGGTCCTCCTCCGCTGTCTGTGTCGTGTAGCAGAGAAAACTGTGCTACGCACATCACGTGCGATGAGCGGCTGCGTAAATGGCTGCGTTGCCTGACGACGCACGACCGGGGCAGCGGAGAAAGCTGTAGAGAAGGGTGCCGGAAGCGGCACAGCAGGCGGCCACGAGACCGTATGTGGAGAGGGTGGCATGGAGGGCGCAAGCGCTGCTGTGTGTCCTGCATCGGGCCAGTCCTTATCTCTAGGATAGGAAAGTCGCATTCAAGGCGGTCCGGGTTCTGGTCCTCCACCCAAGCAGAGCCCGCATCACAGAAAGGGAATGAGACCGTTTTCAGCCAGAGGTTCCAGGACAGCCTCCGGTCGCTGCGGTTTGTGCGGGATCTCATAGCGAAGGTAAAGAGCAAAGCACAGAGATGCCAAGCGCAAGGGAAGGCATTGTCACCAGTATCGAAACGTGGGCACGGCCTGCATCACTCGCCACCCTCCGAAACGGGAAACACGGCACAAGCGAGCAGAACGTGACGGGGTGTGGGGAGGAGCTGCATACAAGCAAGCGTATACCCAGAGAAGGTTGCCGTGTTCCGACCGAGTCTCTGCTCGTTTTTGCTGCAGCGGCGGGCAGACACACGAATAGACACAGACGTGCCAACATGGTCTCAACTCGAGGTTGATGGCTGAAGATCATTGCGGAAGCACTGCATCTTGGCTTGCGGGCTGCAAGAGGACGCAGCACTCTTCACTTCACGTTTGCGGTTCACCTTAGACAACTCTCTGCCGTGTGCGTAGAGCGGACACGCGTAGACGGGCTCGATACCGTTTGGAGAGGAGCAAGGAACGCACAAAGAGAAGAAAGAGCGAGTGGCACAGTGTAAAAGGGTGCGTAGGGGCGTGTGTTTGCGTGCATGCGCGCTTGCCTGCAGAATCGTGCGTACCTGTTTCGCTATCGGGTAGCAAAGAGAACAGCACACACCACCTTCGGTTTTGTTCTGCCCGACTCGTTAGTTAAGTTCAAGGTGGCCGACAGAAATGGGGCCCCACATGAACCACAGAAAAACAGACACAAAGGGAAGTATGAAGTCACGGAAAAAGACCGGGGCGGAACCATGCACAACGAAAAGGGAATCTGTAGACGACCTTGAGGTGTCCCATCACGGACACGCCCATGCAGTGAGGTAGGGCGCGTGTCCTCTGTTGCTGTCCCTCTTCTGCTGTGCTTCTGTGACAGCCATAAGCGTCTCAAGACGAGGAGCCCCTTGGATAAAACAGGGTACCAATCTCGTGCGAGCCGCCGAAAAGGAACTCGCGCGCCTTCTCCAAGTGGAATCCGCTCGAGAGGTACATCTTTCCTCCCCTCTCTAGGAGGAATTGAGCAGCCTGCAGCTTCGTTACGATCCCACCCGTCGCGAACGGATTGTTCGGCGTGGCCTCCGCCACAAGATCGTCAGGGCTAAGTTCGTGGACGACAGAGCGTATCTTGGCATCGGTGGAGGCGCGAGGATTTTCGGTGTAGTAGCCGTCGATGTCGCTGAGAATGACAAGTAGGTCCGCCTTGAAGTGGTGCGCGACAAGCGCGGACAGACGGTCATTGTCACCAAAGACCAGCTCGTGCAGCGCCGTCGCGTCGTTTTCGTTGATGATCGGGATCACCTTGTGGCTGATGAGTACCTCAATGGTATTGTGGGCGTTCATCGTACGTTTCCGCGAGTCCAGATCATAGGCAGCAAGCAGCATCTGCGCGCACAGGATGCCGTGCTTTTGGAGCTGAGTGTAGTACATGTGCATGAGCAGTGGCTGCCCCATCGACGCAAGTGCCTGCTTGTTCGGCACATATGCCTTGTCCATCTCTTTTTGTGTGTACCCCGCGGCTACTGCGCCGGAGGTGACAAGGATCACTTCATACTTCGTCTGGAGGTCGGCGATAAACTTGCATAGCGCCTCGATCCGGTGCGCGGCGATCTCCTGATTGTCCACAAGGATCGAGGAGCCCACTTTCACCACGATGCGCTTCACCGACTTCAAGATGTCCGCCATGCTTGATTCGGGGTGGAGTGGGGGAGGGGAAGGCCTACTTTCACGGGAGTGGAGTCCCGACTGCTGTGTGCTTGCTTGCACTTCTTGAGTTTCGTCGCGGCAAAAATGAGAAGAAGCGGCAAAGCAGACGAAACCATGAAGAGGAGGCAGCAAACGAACGCAGAAGACGGCGGCAGATGCACACAATGGGGGTTTGGGCCTGCACAGCCCCGCAAAAGAGACGTTCGCCGACTGGCGCACGCATAGAGAGAGCCCCAGTGAATGTGTGTGTGCGCGCGGGTGTGGTTGGGTGGCGAGGGAATGCGAATCAACAGAAAAGAGGAAACTGAGGGATAAAGAGAGACGTGGCATCGCTCTCGGCGCAACGACAAGGCGTACTGTAATCATTAGCGCGACGTGTGGTCATGGGCAGGCACGTGCTCAGCAGCCCACCCGTTACCAGATGATAGTGCGTCAAGTACCACACCTGCACGCTGTATTCTTGGAGACGTCGTGTGCCCAGGCTTTGTGCGTGTGTGTGACACTGTTTGCGACCCTGTTCCCGGCGCCTAGTTCCTGACAGAGGTCCGCACAGTCCAACCACGGAGGAGCGAAATGGAGGGTGCACATTGACAAGTAGGGCAGTGAGCACGTTACCCTGAGGGAGCGGACACAGCTGCGCTAATGTATATAAGTGTACGAGGAGTGGAGTGGAGAGGGGGAGGCAGTGATGCTGCGCGAACCAAACGGCGGCCGCTTCTCGCGGGACTATGCAGAGAGGCCCTCACCCGAGCCGGCATCGAGAAGCATCGTAACAGACCCGCGGCACTCTCTCAGAAACCGCGATACTGGCAGAGGACCCGTCGGCGCCTCCGCGAGCACACCGTGCACGACCCAGTTTTTGTCCTTGCCGCAGGCGAGCACGACAACGTGCTTGGCGTGCTGAATCACAGTCTTTGAGAGCGTGACACGCCAGACCTTGGGGTTCATGGTCGGGCTGGGAAAGCTGACCGAGACGACGTGGCTCTCATCCGTGGCCGCCACGGAGTCGGGAAAGATGGAGGCGGTATGGCCGTCTGCGCCGAATCCGAGAAGCACAATATCCACTATAGGAACAGACATATCTGTACCGTTTACTTGCGTGCACGGCAGGCGATTCCGGAGCTTCTTCTCATAATCCTGTGCGACAGCCCACGCACCGTCAACACCACCCTTCTCGTCCTTCGACGTGGCTAGCGCGGCGCTCGGCTCGATTGCGATGACATCGCTGATGGGCACATCACGCAGCAGCGCTTTCGTCGCCATGGAGAAGTTGCTCTGCTCATCGTCTGTCGCGACGAGGCGCTCATCGCCCAGAATGAACTGCACCGCGTGCTGCTGCAGCAGAGTCAGATCCTTTTCGTGGAGCTCCTCGTACAGCCGCTTAGGGGTGGAGCCTCCAGACAGCGCCAGCACAACAGGGGCAGACTTATCTACGCGCGCGTCGATCGCGGCGAGGATGATGTCGCGCGCGGCGGAACTTATGTGGGAAATGTCCTCGCAAATCTTCACGTTGGGCGCGAAGGAACTCATCCTGCCGGCACGCAGAGCTCCACCACGGGAGGGAAGCAGGTTGGAAAATCACGTCCTAGAAGGAGAATTGCTGTTGCACGATGCGAGTGTCAAGGTGAACGCACACGGAGACGATGAACCACAAACTGCACCTTCTTCTTTTTCCGAAGGCAAGCGCAAAGACATTGAAGGGCAAAGCCGAGCGGTGCAGGTAACATCATGGAGGGGGAGGAGGGGGGGAAACCTCAAGGATCCTGACACTCCGCAACAGGAGTGATGGACGCAAGCTACACTCGCGCAAGGTGAAGTCAGCGACGCAGCGCGTGCACCCTTGCAGTGAGGATCCTCCTTCGTAGTAATCAGGCTATTGTAAAAAGCGCGCGTGCTTGTAGGATCAGCGCTACACTGTTCTGGTGTTTCTCGGCGGAGCAGCTCGCAAAAGCAATCGATCAGTCTTCGTGAACAAAAGGGTTCAGTAGCGCCACAGTGTCCACGCCCATCCTACGATACCAGCGACATAGATCGCTGCGCTTGCCACCTTCTCACGCACAGTGCAGTGACGGCTCCGCAGAACCATAAACTCGGGAGGACCAATGGCATTGCACAGGGCGTGGGCTGCAGCGATGGCGATAATGCTACGCTCACACACATGCTCATAATAGTACCCGCTGAGAAGGCCGAATAGCGCAGTAAAGACAACGATGCCGCACATGGCGTGCCCCGCTGAGCGCCAGCAGGCACGCTCTTTCTCGTCGCGGTCGCTACCAGCCACGCCTTTGTCCTCGCCGTTTCTGTACGCGTCACAAGCCATGGAAACAAGGTGGTGCATGTGGGAAAGCGAAAAGAGGAAGGCCGAAACGAAAATACGCGCTGGAGAGGAGCGGCGGTGCAGAAGCGAGAAGAGAACGCCGCGGTAGAACAGCTCTTCCCCAATCGGGCAGATCACATAGTTTCGCCACAACCGCAACGTGCTCTCGGGGGTGTCGAAGGTCCCCTGGTGACACGCATCCGCGATGGGCCCCGCAAACAGCAGCAGTGTCGACACCGAAGAACGGATAATCGGACGCAGCAAACTGCTCTGCCGATGCGCGGTACGAGGCGGCGCCGCACCGAATGCAAGGTAGGCACCACTGACAAGGCAGCACATGCCAAACGAGATTGTGCGTCTCCGAATCGCTTCATTGCTGTCGCGATCGACATAGACGGTTGGGTCGCGTGCAGCGGCGTACAGCGACTGCAAGCCTGAGAAAACAAAGCGCCGCTCACACGGCCAGACGTAAAAGGCAGCGATGAAGGCGGCCGATGCGCCGGCGCACAAGAGAAGGTCCATCGCGTAGTTTGCTGCTTCGCATCAGCGGGCAGGGGGAGGGGGGTGGCAGCAGCAGCAGCAATGGCACCGTCTCAGACTCTGAACGGCAAGAAGAGACCGGAGGTCGTACGGGGGGTGAGTAGGAGGCCGGAGAAGCAGAGAGAGACGCAGTGTCAAAAGATATAGAGAACGGGTGTAGGAGTGCCGTCAAGGCGCAGAGAAGATGCATTTCCAGCTACGCTATGCGTTACTGCAACGAAGCCGCAGCCCCGGTGCTTGAGAAAGCAGGGCCGGCATTGTTGCATGTACCACACAAATATAGACCACGTGGTCTCCCCGTCATGTTTGTGCATGAGGAATACGACCTTTTCGGACAGACTTTGCCCGCTTCTTGGTTTCTTTTCTGTCTTTTTTGTTGCTTGTTTTTCACTGCACGTGTGTTTGTTGTGCGTGGTCTACGGTCACCCCTGGTTCCTGTGCGCATCTTTATGTTCGCGGGTCTGGGAGTGAGCGGAGAGAGGGAAAGTGCGCGGAAAGAAGATTACTGACGGACTTTGTTTGTTTGTCGACTTCTTTCGCAGCGGCTTCTCGGAGGAAACACGGAAAGGTCGGGGAAAGGGAGGGGAAGAGGGGTTACGTAGGGGTAGGCATTTGCAGACATGACCGTGCATACAGGAGATGGCCGCAAACATGGTGATGGGAGGGGGGTCCCACCCGGCCACCGGGGGACAATTGTGGAGACACCCTCCTCCATGTCCGTGGAGTAACTCCGGAGGTTTGGCCATTCGCTTTGGCTTTGGGGTTCCTAGCTATGCTGGCGATAGGGCATTGGGAGGTTCTGCCTCTCATACAATGCGAATGCGGACGTGGTGCGCGGGGGCGGGGGAAGTTCTTCACGAGTGCTAAGCGTAAGCTGAAAAGTGCGACTCGCGGCACTGCAATCGACAGAGGTAAGGAGAGAAAGTAGAGGCCAGCGCACGGACATGAAGGATTTCATCGGTGACACGTCTGAAGGTGATTCGAGCACTTATTTTATTCTCGCTGATTTTCAGTCGGCACCATCGTCAACACATACACTGCTGAAGCTAACCCTGGGCACACAAGAAGGGGTTTCCCTTGGCTGACGGCCAGAGAGACGTGCATGCGATTCGACGTCTGTGTGACTGTGCGCGGGGAGAACACATGCAGACACATCCACGTATGCACACGCTCGCCCAAAACCCACATATCGACATTGGAGAAGGGGGGGGGGACGTGCAGCAAAACAAAAATTGTATCACAAGACGGACGTCATTGACACTTCTCTAGAGGGCCTCGGTTCACAGGAATGCCGGTGCTCACCTGAAAAAGCAAACAGAGGAGATCTGCACTGCACAAGAAAGCTCGGTGGGCAGTGCAACAGCAAAACGGGGGCGTACCAAACACAAGAGCCAATGCCCACGGCTGCACACACACACACACACTCATAGTGGTGCACATGCACACAGGCACCGCCTGTCGTCCGAGGGCCACACACGTTGCGGACGTCGGAGAAAGCGCATGACAGAAGCGATTGAGGATAGAGAGAGAGAGGTAGTTCAGAAGGGCACTCTAACAGGATATCCACCCATGATCTACGGCGCCCCCTGCAGCGTCGTGCGCACGCGCTCTGTAGGGGACCGTGCCCAATGCTTTTACTCGGCACCAGAGAGAGGGCGGCGCACCTGACGCTCGCTGCGCTTTTGTAAACGGACGCGTGTTCTTGAGACAGAAAGCCACGAGGCAAGGCATTCAACGAGAAGAGCCTCGTCATGCTTTCCAGGGTGTGCCTCGTCCAGACCCACTCTTGCTCGTGATCTCAAGGGGCCGAGAGAGGTGGCTTCTTCGCAAGAGTAAAACGCAAAGACACCTTTGACGTCGCGGAAGTTGCATGGTTGCGAACCACCACACGGGATGCAGGCATACTAGACGGAAGCGAGCTCACTCCGCTCCTGCGTATTGGGCAGCGAAGAGGCCAGGCAGATGATGATACACGGGGAAGGTTATCGTGAAGCTGAGCGGCGGCCAGCGCTTATGGACGCGTGGGGAGACAAGAAGAACCAGAGGCGGTAACACGGGCGTGTGCAATTTTTGGCCACCTCACGTCCCGTTGCCACCCTCTCCTTCCCCCTCCCGCCCTGCGATAACCATTCGCACATGTCGCATCTCGCGCCCACGAAGACACTCACACCGCCTCTTAAAGTCACCGACGGCGCTGCGAACGCGGCATTGAAGGCCTGCACATCAGGCAAGAGAGAGAGAGAGTATGAAAACTGCACGCGACAAGGAACGCTGCCACTTCGATTTTCACATGCGTGAGTTGATTTGGGGTGCAACTTGATACAACTGCAGGCGAGATAGCGTGTGCTGCTGGAAGGACTGCAGACCCGGAGGCTGATAGAGGACAGTCTCGGTTGGTTGTTAAACTCCGCATGCGTTCTACTGCAGTGCACAGGGGAGGAAACATTGCCACCCGCCGGCAGCGCCACCATCAGATGCAATGCATGTAACGGGAATATGCACGCGCAAAGGGGCACCTACACAAAGTACAAACGAGCAAAAGATACGTATTCAGTAGCCAATGCAGGAGCAGCACGTGGCGTAGTAAAAAACCGCTTCGCCATGAGATGAACAGCGATCCCACCGGCACCCTATTCGCGAGCACACACATACACACAAACACACACACACACACAGCAAACGAAAAAGAAAGAGAGAGAGAGCAAGTGTCCTTATGCTTGTGTGCTTCCTCTTTGGTGTTTGAACAAGACAGACTACGCGCTGCCAAGGAGGGAGGAAGAGCAGCACTACATGCGCAACTGCGACATGTCTGCCTATCATTGTTGTACGCCGAAAGCGGAAAGCAGAAGACGAGAGAGAGAGGCGCAAAAAAAAGGAGCCTGCCACTAACATCGGCGACAGGCATAGATAACTGCTCGCCCTATCGCTCGCAGACCGTACTGCGGTGGCGGTGAAGTTTCTCAGTTCATCATCCACCGTAGTACCTGCGACGTCGCACAGCGCAAGGCTGGCTTCACCAGCGGCAACGACGGGGGTGTCCATCATCTTTAGCGTCGCCTCCAGGAAGGATAGAGCAGTTCGTGTTGAAAAGGATGTGCCGGAAGTGGTGCACTATGATGTCGTTGGCGATCGACGCACCCGCTGGAACGCACGTTTGGAGCGCATCCTGTGCCATCTTCACCCGACCTCGCTCCATCAGGTTGGCCGATGTCGGCACCACCGCCGCGCTATCCATAAAGCCGACGGCTGTTGTCCTGATGCCGTTTGCGTTTGTCGTGTCGCACAGGCGTTTCTTTGCAAGCTCTGCGAAAGCCGGCGGCTTCATCGTTCGTTGCGCATGAGCAGTTGCCCCTCTCCCTCGAAGTCGGAAATGTAGGGAAAAAATCCACAGGTACCTACACCGTCTTCTGGGCCACAAACAATGTGGTCACAGGGGTAGAAATTGCCCGCAAGAGAGCGCGGACCCAGATGAACTTCTGGTAGTACATTGACACGGGGATATCCGTCGGACTCGTTGCGGTCGCGGGGCCATTCTGACCGGCGGGCACCGTCACCGTGAAGACCAGCATGCCCGTCATCGTACAACTTGTCTCCAGAGTGTCATGTCGGTCATCTGCACCTTCACCTTGGTCCCGCGAATGGCGACGCGTGTATTAGTGGTGCACTAACCCCGGATAAGCTTGCAATCCCCTAGGCTCACTGCGACAAGCGAGGGGTTGATCCTGTCGGGGGATAAGGTGACGCTCCAAAGCGTCAAGGAGACGACAGTCGCGAAGAGAGTCACTGCATAGAAACAGCGGTGCTGCGTGGTCGCGTGCGGGTGACTACGTGGGAGCGAGACAACTACATCGATGAGCGTGCCACAGAAGCAGAGAGAGTTCTACGGGAAAGGCAGCGGGAGTGGCTTCGAAGACGGTGGAAGGGCACAAGCGTGCACTTCGTCTTTGTGTGTACTGATGATTGATGTAGACAAGAAAGAGAAGACGACAAGAGCCAATCCTCCACCAGAGGTGCCTGTCGGCGCAGGCCGCGCGAAAAACCGTGGGAGAGAGAGAAAACAGACAAAGATAGAGGCCACCGAAGAGAGTGACAGGCATGGGCGACATTTGAGCATAGGAGAGAAGGGTTGTGAAAAGAGATTGTGTGCACGGTGCGCAAGCCTACGGAGAGAAATCTGTGCGCATCCCCCCACCCCACCCCCTACCTGGTGAGCCCACCCAAGCTTTGAGTGGATAGCTTGCACATCTTCACCGCTGCAACTGGGTCCGCATCGCTGAATCCCATACGCACACACTGCGCGTTTGACCGGCTTGTGATGGTGTAGAATGAGCATATGGCGTGAGATCAAAGGGAAACCTAACCGAATAGAGGGCACAGGGGTCCATTGTCTCGCACAGCGACACACGGCCCGGTCGCTCCATCCTGTACACGTTGTGCTCGCCGCCGATACGACGTTTGCTACTCCCCGCCCATGTGTCTCGTGGACGCATTTGCATACAGCAAACCAGCTGCGAAACGCGCCAACGCCGTGTGCTGAGGCGTTGGGAAGGGAGCCAGCAGGCCAGGGCGCAATGCAAACACACACGACGCCTCCCATAGATGAGAGAGACTCTCTCCGATTCCGCGTGTGCCTACGAGGGTGTGTGTGGGTGCTGTCGGCAAAATAGAAGAAAAAAGCGAATAGAGCCAAATGACAGACACCAGTAGGTGTGAAACACAAGAATACTGCAAAACCGCATCTACAAGAAGAAGAGAGAGAGACATTAGGATGGCAATAGGAAAACGAAAATGCATCTCAGGCAAGTGCCGGCAGCGATACGGGTGCCATTGTCGTGCGACAGCACAAGAGGTATTGTGCAAACACGTGTGTAAGTGAGTGTCGGTCACCCTTGCTCCTGCTCCGCGACCTAGTAGAAGGCGGACATGGCGGCCAATGTGCATGACAATGAAAAGCCAGAAAGAAAAAGATGAGGCGGGTGGAAAAAAAAAAAGAACGTTGGAGAAGAAGTTCTTTCTGCAAACACAAACGCTGCTGCGCACACACATACTCGCACGCAAGGAGCTACACCAAGGCTAACAGCATTCAAGTAAACCCGTAAAACACTACGGAACAAAGGAGGATGCGCATCCACTCCTTGACAGGTACGCGTGAACGCACCGCCCAGCACAGGGCTCCGTGAACCGTACCTTGGGAACGCTCAAGTGGCGGCGACAGGGTAACTGTGCACACAGCAAAATGAGACACTTTTAGTGTGTGTGTGTGTGTGTGTGTAATGTGTGGTGGGGGCGGAGGGAGGGGGGGGGGGGGGGCATTTGCACACTGTTTCTGCAGGTGTTCATGTCCGATACACTGCGAGAGAAAGGGACCATCCTCAACCTTCACCACATAGTGGTCAATGCGCACAGAGTCGCGTACACACACACACACACACACACACACGAGAGAGAGAGAGCAAAAGGCAAAACATTTAGGGGGAAAGTCAGGAAGCTGGAAGGGAAAAAAAAGGAGGTGTGGATGCCGAAAAAAGAGGGGGAGAGAGAGGACTGCAGTGCACAGAGAGAGTGCATTCCACGGCTATCTGCACGACAGTAACGCATGTGACAACACCGGCGGTAACTCGCAAGGGTGGTTGTGGAGCCTCGAGACGTTCCGTCGCTTCGATGACGGGCTAAATGAGCGCCTTTGGTAGGCATCTGTCTTGCGTACCTTCCGCCCTGTCATAGCGACACCACATAGCCGCACCGAGGGAAGGGCGATGAGGCCCCTCAGAACACAGGCAGGTAGATGCGGTCACCAAAGGTGCTACCGACGAGCTTGAACGCCACTGTCGTGATGTTGGTCAGCAGAGCATCCATCGAGGCACTGGCTGTGTTGTCCAGTATCGTGCCGAGGTCACCCATTCCCCTGAACCGGGTGTTAATCACCTGCACGCCGTTCGACACAGGAACGGAGCAAATGGTGTTGAAAAGCTTGCACTGAAAGTCGTTAATGACAACATCGTAGGACACGGAAGCACCACGCGGCACCAGTGTCCGCAGCGTCGCCAACGTGTCCTCGCGGATCGCCTGACGGACAATGCTGCGCAGCGTCGGGACAGTGACAGCACCGCCGTGAAACGGGATCGTTGTGGTTGTGCTGTTCTTGGGGTCAATCGAGATGTTGAGCTTTTTCGAGGCCCACCGCGACAGTACCGCCATGGCGTTCAGTACATCCACGTCGTAGTCGTAGGCGGAGTCGAACAGAATGCTGGTGCGGAAAAATGAGCCAAAGGCGACCCGCAAAACGTTCTTGCGGACGAAGTGCGCCTCCACAGGCAACCCGGTGTTCTGGGAGAGGACGTTGACCAAACGGTATTTCATGAGGTAGGTCGACTTCGCGATATCCGTCGCGCCGTCAACAAGAGGAGGGTAGGGAATGAACGCCACAGGGGAGATGAGATCATGGGTGATCCGGTTGACGGCGTCGCAAATGTTCTGCTCGTCACCCGGTAGCTGGGTGACGGTGTCCACAGTGCCGCTGACCCTCATGTACACGTTGCAGGAGTTCATGACGAATGACTGGGTGCGGCAGTCCTCGTCGTGAGGGATCTTGGAGATGTTAAACGCTCCGTAGATGGACACATTGACATCTGCGGCGACAGCGGTCGGAGAATCACCGATTGTCACATCCGCGGTCATGTGAGCGCGAAGCGGATCCGCCAACACGACGGCCAGCCCCTTCGTTGTCGAGCTGACGGTCATCGCCGCCGTTTCAATCCAATCAGGGGCGATGTTGCGGACGACAGCAGGTGTGCCCTCTATCCTTGTGGAAAGGCCCTCTTGGTAGAAGGTGACGTTCGATGTCGTGATGGTCATGGCGGTGGTGATCAGCGCCGCCAGGTAGAAGCACTGAGAGATCATCTTCGCGTACGCTTTCTCTGTTGCCTGTGGGGGATAAAGCGCGCCAGGTGTGTGCGTTTTCGTCGTCTTTTTCGATTGTCCGGTGGGCCACGGAAACAGGAACGACCTCGGCGTGTGGAGAGTGGTGACGCCGCGGAATGTGAGGTAACGGGAAGAGGTGAGAATCCGAAGAGGAAGGAGAGCACAACGCAGCGACCCGCACAAGGAGAGCGCTCTGGAAAAAACGGGAGAGAGAGAGAGAAAGGAGAGAAGCACAGATAAAAAGGGACGTTTACAAGAGAGACAGAAACAGAAAATTGAGGAGTCGGGACACAGGATGCGAAGCAACAAAAAAGCAGGCGTACACGCACACATCTCGAAGAGGCGGTCAAGCGGTGACGTGACTGGCGAAGTGTAAGAGCTGATACGAGAGCTCGCACCCGAGGAGGAGGCGGCTTTTTCTCATCACTTTCACCCCGCACCTCACCTTTGATGACCTGCATGAGAAGAGGAGGGGGAAGATAAGCGCTGAAAGGCAGCAGAGCGCTTCCTGTATGCTTTTGAAGGGCAAAGGGCGGTGAGTGAATAGAATTCTCTCACCACCTCTACACGCGGCCACACACCTGTCTCCTGCGTGAGACGGGGGGGAGGGGAAACCACAGCAAGCTTGCGTGCAATCGAGTGGCCACACAGAGTCCTTTTTTTATGGGTGCTAAAAGTGCTCTCTCGAGGGTCTCTGTTTGTGTTGTTGTGCTCCTGCTTTCCAGCTGATGTGTCGTCTCACACACCCATGCGCACGCCCTCCCTACCCACTCTCTTGCACTCACTGGCGCAAACGATCAGTTCCACGTCCATTCAGATTTCCTCGAGACATACATGCACGCGAGACGAAAGGAACACGCCGTACCTCATGTGTGAACGACAGAGCGAACAGCACCCACCAAGGGAAACAAGGACGCGCTCCCCTGATAAACCAGAAACCCATCCACAATGATGTGCGCCACAAGGGCGAAGGGACCATAAGCAGTGCACCCCTCAGTGAACTGGCCAATCAGTGTGTATGCGTGTATGCGCACGCCCCCCCCCCACTCACCTGTGGCACAGAGACGTAGGTCTGTACACGTGCCACGACCGACACCACCCCCAGCACCAGCAACGGGCAAAAATGAGAGCAAAACAGAGACCAGCACAGGATGAAGAGCGGGCACCGCTTCCACACAAGCGCCAGCAGTGGCAACGAGACAAAGAAGCGCGCGCCCAACACGTAGAAAGCAAAACAGAGGGCAAAACGGGGGAGAGGAGCAGGATAGCAGCCACGTAAGAGGATGAAGCCGAGGGAAACGACTGCAAAAAGTGCCGTGCAGAGTACCAGGTACTACTATGTCGTCCGCACACTATCCACGATCACACCTACACCCATGCACTTCAATGCACCGATGCGACCAGGCCAGCTGACATACGCACGCCTGCGGTACGACGGCTACGCCATACAGGGGCAACGGTTAGGCGGGGCACACGTGTTGTCACCAACCCGCTCACCTTCGCAGAAGACACGGCAGATGACTCACAAAGCAGGAGTCACGAAACTATCAAGTCTCCGTACGACCCCGTTCAAACCGCCATATGCGCCCTCGGACTGGCAGCCTACGGGGAGAGTGGCAGGGGAAGCAAAGGAGCTGCAATGAATAAAAGAGGAGAGAAAACGTTTCCCACAACGAAAGGGGATGCATTTGAATGTATGTCCCCAACGCGGCCAAACTGGCGGGCCTCTCATTTCCGTGGAAGCGTGAACCGATCTGGCCTGTGCTCCCCACTCGCGTCTCTATATAACACTACGCTCGACTGGGAGGGGGACACACTCACGTGTCCCGCTTTTTCCGTTACACGAGGAGTAGCGATTGTTGTGAGCACGCAAGGCGGCAAAGTGTCTGCGCACAAAGAAAAAATAAGAAAACAGTCAACACCTGTAATGTGACTCAGTTCCTCGCCATCTGAAACGAGCAGAAGAGCTAAACGCGGTCAAGAGAAACGCTTGCGGAAGCATGCCCTTCGAATGCCGGAGAGTACGTTGAGTCGCTCCTCACCGCCGCATCGCTTGGCGATCCTCCTTCCCTCTTTCACTCTTTGTCGTCGGCTTTGAAAGAAACGTGAACGCGTATGCACACATACACATAGATGAGATGATCAACCAGATTGTCGGAAACACAGTGATAAGGAGCAATGGAGCATCCACTCGCTGGAGGGCACACACCGCAGCACCGTGTGCCCCAACACAGCAGGCGTTTTGGCGCGCTCTGAAACGTTACGAGCGCTGATGTCTCTCTACGCTTCTTGCAAGTCCCTTTGTTTCTCGCGTCAACGAAAGGGGCTCTCAAAAACAAAAACACCCACCATGGAGGGAGCGAGACGAGTTGCACATGGGTGTGTGTGTGTGTGTGTGAATACGTTCGTGGGAAAATCAAAGGGGGAGACATGAACACGAGGAGGCGCAACGGCAATATGAGCTGTAAACAAATGGTGGATAGGGGAAAGAAGAGACTGTGCACATACGCCTGCGAATCGTGGAGCGTTCCGGTGCAGGACGTGGCTCTCAGGCTTTAGGCACGTGAGAAAACATGAAGAGAAAAGATGCCCCCCCCCCTCTCCTCTCCTCCAGAAAAAAAAAATGAACAAAAAAGATGCAAGAAAAAATTGCAAAAATGCAAAGCGTGCATGCAGAGATGGCAGGGCGCGCCCTCCACACGTTCCTCGAGAACGCACGTGTAACGAATAGTATACATCACAGACTGTTTGGTTCGCGCGTGTTTCTATCATGAGAAAGGGCTGGGAGAGAGCATGATAGCGCGGGAAGGACACGAGGGATGGCATGCGCATCGATCTCATGCGGGCCTGTGGCGAGGTGCGAGAGCAAACATCCCCCCACCACATTCAAAGAGACACATCCACAGAGGCAGACGCAGATACACAGATGCTCGTGCACGCGATTAGGAGTACATACTTCTGATTTCGCACGACCTCGTAGCCTACACGGACGCACGACGCGAGCTAGTTTATAACAGATAGACTACAACTCTTCCGCCTCCCTGCTGGCGCCTGTGAGAGAAACGTTACTCGGTGAACGATATACATACCTACAGACACGGTACATCGCGGCGGTGAGGCGAGGGGTCACGCACGCACGTGGAGAACTACACGTAAATGACCATCGCGCGAAGTGTCAAAGCAAGTCTATGCTTGGGTGTGTGTGTTTGTGTACACTGTGTGTTAGTCGAAAGCCGGGTCCTTCTGCGCCCATTCTGTCGCTGTTGTGTCCGTGTCCGTCGTGAAGGCCGATGGCACAGCTTTCATAGACGATGCATATATAACCGAAAACGGGCCAGTTATTGGGGATGTAGACACAAGCAAAGCACAGAGCCAAGATAAAGACTGCAAAAAGAGGTCAGCCGACCACAGCGAGGGTCAGAAAGGAGAGATGGTACCGCCGTCGTGTGTGCACATCCAAAAGGAACCCGAAAAAAACGAGTACAGCGGAGAACAGAGAAAAGAATAGGACGGTCTGCGCCCACAACGGAGCAGTCACGGCAGGAGGAATAGACTCATCAGCTACAAAGAAGCCGGCGAGCTTCACAATGCGAGGAGGCAATGGCGAATGCAGACGCCGAAGACAACGAAAACAGGCAACGCAGAGGCGGCGTCAAGGGGGAGCGGTAGAGGGGAGGGAGGGGGGCTCTGAGGAGCTAGCACGCATGACAGCCATCTTGACACAAAAAGGAAACACGAAGAGAAAGACGCGGGAACGGGGACACGGCACAAGCACAACGCAAAAAGGGTGTGGTGGATCCTACCCATTGCCGTCTTTTCTGCACAAACACACACCCCTGCTCTCAGAGACGACGACCCCCTCCCCCTCCTGGAGTGAGGAGCACAGAGGCATGACGATACAAATGTCAGCGGCAAGAAACAAAACACCCCAAAAGAAAGCAGCTCAGGAGACGACAGCGGGAGACAGCGAGTGACACCCGCAGACGTACATCATCTACGTCTAGTGGAGTGCCATACAGAGCACGAGGGGGGGGGGGGGGGGGGCAGAAGGCAAAACGATGCGAGCAGGGGCATCAGACTGTCCAGGTAAAGAGCAACAGGAGAGTGATGGCGCTGGCCTTCAGAAGGGCGCAGCCTGCACCGCTTTGTTCACGTGTGGGCTAGTTCCCATCGAGATTTGTACTCACCGTCCTGCGCCAGGAGTTGTTCGTGTGTGCCCTGCTCGATGATCTTGCCACTGTCCAACAGCACAATCTGGTTACTGTGGCGTATGGTCGCCAAGCGATGGGCAATGGCGACCGTGGTGACGCCGAACCGCCGCTGGAACTCGTCCAGATTGCGCTGCACCCGCACCTCTGTCATGTTATCGAGGGCGCTGGTAGCCTCATCGAGCAGCAACAGCTTCGGGCAGCGAAGAACGCCTCTGGCGATGGCCACACGCTGCTTCTGCCCGCCGCTGAGCTGCTGGCCCCGGTAGCCCACCTCCGTGTTGTAGCCCTTCTCCATGTTCATGATGTCGTCGTGGATGCAGGCAATCTTTGCCGCCTCAATGACCTCCTCCTCTGTGGCGTCCGGCAGAGAGTACTTGATGTTGTCACGAATGGTGCCGCTGAACAGCGAGGGCTCCTGCAATACAATGCTGAGCTGGTCGCGCCACGTGACGAGGTCGAGAGAGCTGAGGTCTTCGCCGTTGATGAGCACCTTGCCCGTCGAGATCGGGTAGAAGCGGGCCAGAATCTGCACAATGGTCGACTTGCCGCAGCCGGTCTGTCCCATGAGGCCGTTCGACGAGCCTGCCTGAAACTTGAGAGAGACGTCGTTGAGCACCTTCACCCCCTCCCGCGCCGGGTACGTAAAGCCGACGTGGCGGAATTCGACGCCTATCTGCTCCTCAAAGTTCACCTTGCCGTACTCGTAACTGTCTACCGCCGGGACACGGTCAATGACGGAGAAGACACGGTTCGACGACAGCCGCGCATCGCGCAGCTTTGTCGCAAAGCTGCCTGCCTCCACCCCTGCCAGCGTCGAGCCCATGGTGACGGCCATGGTAGCGACCAACACGTTGCTGAAATGTGTCTCACCCTTCTCAATGAGGGTGCCGCCGTACCAAAAAGAAAGAGCCATCGAACCCATCAGTGTGAACTCTGTCGCACCGACGAGGATGCTGACGAGAACGGCACGGCGCTCGGCGGTCTGCTCCGCGACGTTGATGGTGCGCTTGTACTTCTTGATCACTCGATCCTGCATGTTGAAGGAGGTGACGGTGCGGATCGAGCCGAGGGCTTCGCTCACCACTGTGTCGATGCCACTCTCGCGAGCACTTTGAGAGTCGGCAAAGAACACTTGCTGCGCGACGATGCTGCCAACAAAAAGCGGCATAGTGGTCAGGCACACGAGCGCCACCTTCCATTCCATTATGAGGCCGATGGCGATACCGCCGGCGAACGCGCAGACAGACCGGAGACGGGAGCCGAGGGTAGGGCCGTAAAGCTGGTGCACCGACTCACAGTCGCCAGCGAGAAGGGCCGCCAACGCCCCCGGATCGCGGCGAGGCATGTCAAAGAAGGTTTGGTCCTGTCGAAGAATCTGCTGGAACAGGATGGAGCGCAGCTCACAGGTCAGGTACTCACCAACGTAGCCATAGAAGCCCGTAAGCACACTCCCGAGGAAGTAGACAGCGCCCAATATAATCAGCAGAATCACGTACAAGGCTATCTGTCGCTGCATGTGCGTTGTGTCATGCGACAGGCGGTAGGTGCCGAGAGTGTTGATGAGCTGGGTAATCATGAGACTGACACAAGGGAAGACGATAGACGTGATGATGGAGCCCAGAAACCCCAGCACAATCGCCCACCAGCGACTCTTCGTCATTTTCATAATGCGCCACATCGACACGCTCGTCTTTCGCTCCTCCCAATCGGTGCGGTGGATGAAGGGGACGTCGTCGACGTGGGAATACTGGCTCCACCGGTCGTCATCCTCGTAGAAGCCGTTGCAGTTGGAGTCCCAGGAGTCGTTGCTGCTGTAACTGTCCTCGGTCGAGACGCTGTCCCCTGTAATTTTGTCGAGGGCTCCTGGGTAGAGGTAGAAGCTCGTGTCGTGTACCACAGTACACAGGTTTCCAGTGGAAGGGTTCTGCATCATCACCATCGAGGCAAAGCGGCCGTTCATGCGGATGAGCTCGTCATAGGTACCGCACTCGACAATGCAGCTGCCGCCGTCGCGCGAGCCGTCGAGGAAGTAGATGCAGTCCATGTTCGCGATGGTAGCCATCCGATGCGCAATCGTGATCACCGTCATTTTGCTATTCTCCGTGAGATCGTCTATGGCGCGCTGCACCTCCACCTCGGACTTTCGGTCCAGCGCGCTGGTCGCCTCGTCCAGGAGGAGGATGTCGGCACCGCGCACGACGGCCCGGGCGATGGCGAGACGCTGCTTTTGCCCACCGCTCAGCTGGCTGCCCAGAGAGCCAACGCTGGTGTCGTAGCCGCGTGGCAGGGTCAATATCGTGTCGTGAATGCGGGCCTGCTTACATGCCGTCACCACTTCCTCAAAGGTGGCACTGCGCCGCCCCATGCGGACGTTGTCTAGCACGGAGCCGGAGAACAAGTTGGGCTCTTGCGACACGATGCCGATGCGCTTGCGCCACGACCTGAGGTCCAAGTCGCGGAGATCCTGCCCATCCACGGTGACGGAACCCTCCGTGGGGTCGTAGAAGCGCTGGATGAGGCTGATGATCGTTGACTTGCCGCACCCTGTCGAACCAGAGAAGGCGATCTTCTCGCCCTTCCTAATCGTAGCGCTCAAGCCGCTAAAGATGAGCTGGTCTGGACGCGTCGGGTAGGCGAAGGTAACATCCTTTACCTCAATGCACCGGCAAAACGTCACCTCCCTCCCAGGCCTGTGCAAGTCAATCGTCGGTTGCTCATCGATGGTCGCGAAGATTGGGTACGCTGCCGTGCACGCCTCCACAAAGGAGATGAGGGCTGGGAACACCTGCCCAAGGCCCATGGCGCCGTACATCACCGTCAGAAAGGCCGCCGAGACGGAGCCCACGTCGGTGCGGCCGCTGTGGACAAGGTACGCAGCAAGGATGAAGGCGAGCCCAATGACGCAGAGCATGATGCCCATCACGGAGCCGCCGGCCATCGCCACAAGAAACTCCTTCTTGATGCCGGCCTTGCGCGAGCCCACTATCGTTTCTGAGAAGCGCTCCGCCTCGTGCATCTCGCGGTTGAAGGTCTGCACTGTCTTGATGTTCTGCATGACTTCCTGCGCGATGGCGCTCGCCACCGCATACTGCTTGCGCGTCACAGCAACGTGGCGGGAGGACGCGGCAGTGAGAAAGTACACCGCCACCGCAATGAGCGGGAGCGAGCCCATGATGAGGAGCGTCAGCTCCCAGCTCGCGATAAACGCAAAAACGATGCCGATGAGGCCGGCGCCGAGGTTCTCGATCCAGCTGGCGAAGCGGTCGCTAACACCGTTGAGGATGACACGCGTGTCTCCGGTCAGGCGAGAAATGAGCTCGCCGGGTTTGCGCCTGTCGTGCCAGCCGATGTCCTGGTTGACGACAGCGGAGAAGTAGGCGCACTTGATGCGGCCGACCAGGCGCGTCGCGGTCACTTGGTACGTGGCAGTCTTAATGAAGACGAGCACCATGGAAAGAATGCCGATGCACACCATCAACATCGCAAAGTTGCGCGTCACCTTCGGTGCGGCTTCGTCGTCGTACGCGCTGTTCGTCATCCGTCCGAAAAAGTACATGAAGAGCGGCGTGGAGCCGCCCGAGCAGAAGGCGGCAATGCTCCCGACAACGACGGCAAACCACTCGCTGGGAGCGCGATACCGCAGGAGGGTTAAAATGGGCACGTGACCTCTTAGCTTCTCGGACACTGGCGCCTTCGCATCGTGGATGGCTTGCTTGGCCTTCACCGTTTTATCGGCGGACATGATTCGTGCCGAGACGCGTGCGCGCCACACCGTCGAGCACCCTACGGAGCAGAGAGCAAGTAAAACGGAACAAGCAACGAGAGAGGCGAAGGTGTTGAGTCACATCACCACTGTAACGAAAAAGGGGGGCATCAAAGAGGCCCAGCGCGTAGAGGAGTGCGAATTGTTGTACGAATGGGCGTGCACGTATTGCGGAGCGAGGGAGGAGTGGGAGACGTGAAAGCAAAGGCGGCGTGGTAAGAAAATGCCGATAGCAGCGACGCACCCCAGCGCAGAGCAGCTTAGGCAGCAAAGCGTGCGTGCACAGCTCCTCCCTGTCCCCGCAGCAGGGGTGGTTTCCAGCGTTTCCTGGAGAGCAAGAGAAGACTCCCTCTTTTCTCGGGCACGTGCGTGACCGAGTCATCACAGAGTCGAGCCTAAACGCTACAATGCTGCTTCGCAGCGTCGATCTGAAACGCACGCCGGGCTTCCGTCCACGTGCACCTACGCTGAGTATTGGTGCGCGTGCTTCCGCTCAAGGCGCTGATGCGCCCACCGACACCAACATGTGTAGAAAAGAGTAAAACATAAACCTCAAACGGAGCTCATGGCAGACTTAAGGCTAGCACATCTTAGTGCGCACGTGTGGGCGTGTTTGTGTAGTCGACTGGGGAGTCTATCGCGCGAAGTGCACTGTGGCGTGACTCATGTCGGCGTTTTTCTGAGAACGGCTGCTTGAGCGATCGGTAGTAGTCCACTGACAGGGACTCCCATGCACGGCAAGGGCAAAGGCTGAGGAGAAAGCGCGCGCAGCGGCGACCCGCCATCGACATTGCCCCGCCTGCGTTGTTTCCTCGTTGCCGCTGCAATAACGAAGGATAGATGACCACAAAGATACAAAAAAGAAAATAGGAGACCATGCCAACGGTGATACCTCGACAGCGCATCCAGACAGACACAGACGCAAGAGCATGGGAAAACAACGACATCTACTGTAGTGTATGAAAATCACAAGCGCAGCGAAGCAAATGCGCGAACATACACGGATAGGTGCGCGACGAAAGGGGACAGGGCGTGTCAATGACAAGGCGGCAGCCACCCGGATGCCGGCCAGGATGATTGTATGCATGTGTCCGCACTTGTGAGCGAGGTGTGGCGGACAAAGAATCTAGGAAAACAGAATCTGGTCGAGGACAGACAAGACCTCGAAGTATACTCTAAATGATGTGTGTCGTGCGCGGCGTGCACCTAAAGAACGGGCTCGCCGCGCAGCGGCGCATGCGGGAAAACGGACGGCACGAGAATGCAAAACGAGAGTCTGCCAGGGACACTCTCAACACCTCCCGTGTTGAGGGTGCGGAGATCTGCCATTGCCGTGCGCAGCCTTTGTCCGCTGTGGCTACTGAATCTTAAGCGGGTAGATTATCTCCACCATCTTTTCCCAGTTCCACCCGTTTTGGGTGCTGCGTGCCTCGGCGTTGGTGCACAGAAGAATGTCCGCCTGCTCCGGGTCATCGACGAGGATCGCACCGCCCTCCTTGAGCAGCAGGCTGGCGGTGCTGTAGTGCTTACAGGCCATGAACGCCTCCGTGAGGGCGATGCGCTTCTTCAGCAGTGGCGGTTCCTCGTGCTGGAAGCCGTAGTCTTCTTCACGCAGCCACGTCTGCTCTTTCAAGGAGTCCACCACATAGGACTCCGGCAGCACCCAGCAGCCTCGCACAAGCGCCGTCAGAAGCTTGATTGTGAGCTGGCCATTCGTGATGAGATGGGTGAGGTTGGACGGCACTGGCATGTTCGACTTGCACTCCGCTATCGCCACGTTTGGGAGCTGCTTCACGGCGAGCAGGACGTCGTTCCCGTCAAACCCACTGATGGCAAAGACGCGTGCGTCCTCAGTGCGGGCGCGTTTCATAGAGCTGCCGCCGGTGGGTGCGTACGATTGACCGGAGGAAACACTGCGGTGCTTGCCATGGCAGGAGAGCGACGCGGCTGTCGCGTTGGGGTGCAGGGTCTGCATCGGTGAGCGCGACACTGCCTGCGAAATAACGCGGCGCGAGAGCTCTTCCAGCTTCGCCTCCACAGCGGTGCATCGGCCGACGGCGGCGCTGAGCTCCGCTTCGAGCGTGCCGACCTTCGTCCTCTCCGCCTCGAAGCGCTGGCAGTAGTCACGCGCCATTTCCTCCAAGCGGCGGCGCTCCCCTGCCTGTGCTTTGAGCGCCGTGCACTCCTCCATCAGTGCCTCTGCCTGTGCACGAAGGTCGCGTGTGGCGGCGAGGCCGTCGTCCGCGGACTTGATCTGCTCTTTGCGAAGCGCCGAGAGCTCGCCTTTGCTTTGCATGAGTGTCGCCTCTAAGGTGCGGATGCGATCCTTGGCCTCGCGGAGGTCTTTCGAAAACTCCTCCTCCATGTCGCTGTTCTGCCTCATTAGTCGCTCCACCCGCGCCGCGGCTTCGTCGGCCGCCTCCGCGTTCAGCTGCGCATCGCTCGCCAGCTGGGCGTTTTCCTGCTCTGCCGCAACGCAGCGGTCCTTGGTGCGCAGAAGCTCTTCTTCTGCTTTGGCGAGTTGCCGCTCCCGCTGCGCCAGCACACCAGCTACGGTTGAGAGCTCAGTTGACACCTGCGCAAGCTGGCGGCGTAGCGACTGCGCCTCCTCCTCGAGGGACGTCTTGCTGCCCCGCGCCTCGCGGATCGCCGCCTCCATCTGGAGCTGGAGCTCGCACAGAGCAAGACGATGCTCCTCAGCGAGGCGCCGCACCTCCTTGGCACGATCCGCAGTCAGCTGCTTCACGTCGTCCTGGAGCTGGCTTGCCGCGTGGCGTGCCGCGGCTAGCTCCTCTGCCGTTGTCTTTGTCTTCTCCTTCCACAGATGCAGCTCCTCTTGCATCTCTGCGATGGCCGCATTTTTCGACTCCGCCACCTGATGCACCCGCTCCTCGTTGAGCGCCTTTTGCTCCTCGAGGTACGCTGCGTTCTGTCGCTCCTGCTGCTGCACAAAGTCGCGGTGCTGCTGCTCCAGTGCATGGCACTCCTTCTGCAAGGCATCGATTCGCGCCTTGCAATCGTCCACCACGGCACGCGACTTTTCCAAGTCCGTAAGTGCGGCGGTGAGCTTCGACTCCGACAACTCGCGAGCCTTTTGTGCCTGCGCCGCCTCCGCGGTGAGCCGCGCCAGCTCCTCTGCCGCGCCTGCCAGCTCCTCCCGCATGGACTGCAGCCGCGCCTGAAACTCATCCTCCTGCTGCTGTGTCATGTAATCGAGTCGCTTTGCGTTCTCCGCGCGCAGCTCGTCGATGGTCTTCTTCAAGAACTCTATCTCCTCGGTGCGAGTGGCGCCCTCGGCCGACATCTTCGCCTCCAGAGACATGCGCGCCTTGTGCTCCTTTTCGGCCCGCTGCACATACTCCTCCACCTCGTTCTTGAGGTTGTGGTTGCTCGCTCGCAGCAGCTTCATCTCCTCCTGGGAGCGTGTGAGCTCAAAACGCGCAAAGTCGAGGTCCTTCTGAATGTCGGACACTTTCAGCAGCTCCCGCTTCGCCTGGCTGTAGCGCGCACGCAGGTCGTCGTACTCCTGCGCCGAGATGAACGCGGAGTTGGAGACAGAGGCCCGACTCGGGTACCGCATGGACGGGCGCTGCGCAGACGCGCGCAGAAAGCTGCTCGTGTCCAGCACCATCTTCGTCAAGTCAACCTCCACTCCAGCGGCGGTCTTCTTCTCCAAGGCGGGCGGGGCCGGAGGCGGCATGGCATCCTCCGGCGACGCCTCAGTGTGGGTGGATGGCAGCGCGCCGGCAGTGGCGGGGACAAGCACCGGTGTCGGTGTGTCTGCCCTGTCCTCCTCTTCTGGGATCGGGTCAGGTAGGGTTATGCTCTTCTGGAGCCACATGCTGTCTGTCTCGCTCATTTCTGGTGTGCTCCGCGCTTTCGTTACTGCCGGGTTCCTTAGCGTGGATGATGTGACGTGCGTGCAACGTTGTGTCGTGCGTGAATTCTAAAGCCAATACAACAATGAAGTGTAGAGCTGCGGCGACGTGATCAGGTGCTCGTCAAGGCTGACAGCATCAAGCAAGGTCGGAAACGGCAGACGGCACGTTTGCGAGCACCTATATATGTGTGTGTGTGCACGGTACAGAGCGAGCCCGTGCAGAGGACAAATATCGCGCACACCACCTGCTGTCACGGAGCCCGGGGCCTTCTCGGTGTACGTAAGTTTTCGTCGTGAGTGTCTGCTCGAGGGATGTCACAGAAGAAACGAGAACGAGCAGTCAACGAGCCTTAACTCGAAGGAGGAGCAGGGCGACACGTCACTGCGGACGTGGCCGCGTACGCGTGCGTATGTGCGTGTGTACCCAAGACGGCGTCGAAAAGTAACGTGACGCAAAAGTTTGGAGGAGCACCGCGCAAGTATCGGGTAAGAAGGGCATTATATGCAAGAGCTGCAAGAACATTCAGGCCCACGTATAGCCGAAAGAGACACGCTGGCAGTGGCCTTCACGGCACGCACGCCAGCGCACCAGCTTAACGCAGCGGCAAAGGCAGATTAAGCGCGTCGGACACACTTCATCAATGCAGGGAACCGAATCCACTAGCCTTTGTTGCGTGCACATCCACGCGTGCGCGCTAACCCTAAATCAGTTCCTCTATCTTCTTGTGTTTTTTTTGGGGGAACGCCCCACGCACCGTGCCGTTGCACACCATCAAGCCCCACAGCAAACACGCCACGACACCTGCGAGTACGCACTCGTCTCATTTCGCCGTTTAGCAAGTAAAGAACAGGGACTTTGGAGCGGAAAGAGTGAGTAAGAGAACGAAGCATCCGCACGAGGCACCACGCGCTGAAAACGATCCGGCCAGGAGGTGAATCCACCTTGTCAGACGAGTCCGAGCACGACAGCCGCTGCAACATGGCTCTCTTGGATAGGATGGAGGAAGTCGAAAAAAGAGGCAAGGCAGTGCATTCCGAAGGATGCCCTTTTGTGTGTTGTTTTAACGCGTCCGTCCTCTTAATAAGGCATGAGTTCATGCTACCCGGCCTGTCACAGGCCCCACCACGTGGCGCGAAGCTGCAGCGGACCGCGTGACAGCAATAAGCCGACTCGGTCACCTGAGCGCGGTCTCTGCCTCGCAGCTCGCGTCACAGCCGCTCCCATTGTGCCAGTCGCCACCTGGTCCATCCCCCTCGCGGTGACCCGGACACTCCCCACACGAGTGGGCAGTCTGACGGCCGGGGGTGAGGTAGCTTCAAGTCACGCTGACACTTCGCCCATCACATGGATGGTACAAGCACATGCTCACGGTCGCAGGTCGCTCCGACACAGCGCCACCCCGGACCGAACCGCCGGCATCCGCGGTGATACATCGCTCTGACTGTCCCATGACACTGGTACGTGACCCTGCCATCACCAGAGGTGGTTCGGCACTCGGCAAGGTTAGAGAGTGGTGGTGTGTGTGTGTGGGGGGGGGGGGGGCTGTTTGGCCTCGACACCTAGAGTGGTGGTACTGGGCCCTGAGACACCACCGCGCACTGAGGGGCACGAAAAGCATGAGAGAGAAGAAAACAAAGAGGCGCGCAGCGGCGGGTGGTGCGCCAAAAGGGATCACGGGCGCTGGGCAAAGACGCCGAAGAGAAAGTGCACGTACGCCCCAGCCGAACGTGACGACAAGAGAGTGGCGCACGAGCGAGAGCAAGAGCGCGGGAATGAGGACGCGGACTGTCAGAGAGACATCCCACGCATGAGGACACCGTCGCATGACGCTAGCGAACCGCTGCACGTCCGCGCAGAGGGGAAGAGATACAGAGCAAACATGCGTCTCATACCCCTTTCTTCGCTATCACTGCAGTCCTCTACGTTCTTCCCCTTGGCGCGCAAACCGGTCGCCTTCTGACAAGGAGTACTTGTCTCTCTCTCTCCCACCTTCCTCCATCGGCTCCCGTTCCAGGTCTACATTACATGCATACCAGAGCCCCGAGCACGCCTAGTTGTACGGTGACAGGGAGAGGGCGACAGCGAGGAAACGCCAAGGAGTGCCGCTCCTCGTCCGTTCAGAGAATGTTGGGGTAGTACTGACGAGCGAGAGAAAGAAAGTGAAGTCGATCCGCCGGCTGCACGGCCTGCAAAGCAGAGGAAGGGAATAAGGCGTGGAGACCACTGCGCCGCTCCTCTGGTGTCGAGTACGGCTCCAGCGAGCTCGGCACACTGAAGGTAACACCGTACTTGGTCAAGGCAGACGGATTCACCTTCACCTCTTGCACGATGCGCTCTAAGGTGGGGTAGTCGGCAGAGCGTGCAGCGCTCACGTACAGGCCTCGTGTATCGGCAGGGCTCACGTGATGCTCCTTCAGGTAGAGCGGCAACATCCGCTCGGACTTGTCGTAGTCCACATAGACCGATGAGGTCGGCTCCTGGTACGGAGCGAAGAGGCCGTGTGAAAAGTGCGACGGGCTGAACGTTGCAGGGACGTCGGAGATGATGCGGCCTACGTCGATCTTCCTCACACTGTTCGTGCGGTGCACCCGACCAGACGGAGCCTGCGCTGTTGGGTAGTTGTCCAGTAGACGCAGGAACTCGCTCACATTGGCAGCTGTCACATCCACCTGCATGCCGTCGTTGACGAGCTCGACAACGCGTTGGCCGTCTGGTACACTGAAGGTGAGGCCCAGCTGCGCAATCGCCGCGCTTGGTACCGCCCCGCGACGGAGAAGGTTGACCTTGTCGTGGAACGAGCTGACATCGTACGGACGACCAATGTGCTGGACAGCGGGGCGACTACGCCGTTCGAAGCCAGCTGCCCCGCCGCCCATTTCCGTCATCATTGCAGCCGGTGGCACGACACTCATCGTCTGCACGTCCGATGCACGTGCCATGGGGCTGAAGAGGTCACCCGCGAAGTGGCCTGGCGAGTAAAGGGTCGACTCGCGATCGGGGTCGTAGCCGGGGGCCTGAGCCAGAATAGAAGGAACGCTGGGCGTCGCAACAGAGACGGCCGGCGCACAGTTAGCCGGGTACTCGGCAGTGGGATCTTTGTACCCCTGCCGGCCCGCGACACCCGTGGAATGCGAAGACGGAGGCGACGGCTGTGGCTGGCTCGCACGGGCCTGGCGGTGCCGAGCAATATGTGCCAGGTAGTGAGGAAAATCCTCGTAGCGAACCGTTATCCAGCGCCCGTTCGGGATGATCTCTTCCATTGTCCCGTTGGGCAGCGGCGCCACCCACTTGAGGTCGGCCTTCTCGAACTGCTCTCGCGGCAGCTTGGCGAGTTCGTCGACGTGTCCGAAAAAGTCGTCATTCAATGTCGGGCCGAGCATCACCGAACGCTCGCGTTCGGTTACCGGTGGCGGCGGCGGTGGGGCAGGAGCTTCAGACACCGATGCCTGCGCGTCCAGTGGCGGGGCCCCAGCTGAGGTGCCGTCGGACTCCGCTGCCGTCGTCCCACAACCATTGTTGAGCGCACCGCGCTGCGACAGCTGGGCCGTGCGAAGCTCCTCTTCGAGATACTGGAGGATAGACCGCCCCACGTTCAGATGGAAAGCCTCGGCAATCATCGCCACAGAGATGCTGAGCTTTCCGATCAACAGGGATACCTCGTCCTTTTCAAAAGGCGACATGCCTGACGAAGACGTGAACGCCATTGTAGACAGCTCTCCCATGACAGCCATCATGCGCATCAATGACGACGCCACGGTTGGTGCGCTATCACTGCCACGGTCTCGCTTATATGCTTCGTAGTACCGCTCCGCAAGCTGCTGAAGCGCCTTCGCCTCCGAGTCTGTTGTACAGGTCTCCTCCGCCATCGCCCTGCGAAGCTGGCCGCCGTCACGCTTGGGGGTTCCCCGAAACACCGACAGTTGCTTCGAACGAGTAATGTCCGTATGAGCCCGTGCAGTGTTGTGTGCGAGCCCACAGAGCACTGGCACTGACCTCGCTTTGTGCACGTGTGCGGGTGGCTCTGTCTACGTGTGCGCGAGCGGTGCAGCTGGAGCGGACGCACGACACACGCAAACCAAAAAAGAGCAGAGGAAACAGAGAGGGGCGCCGACTGCCGAGGCGATTGCAGGGCGCTGACGTGAATAGGGTGCAGGAGACGACTGAGTACGGCGCGCTCTACAACACAAAGAGAGCGTGACGCCTTCCGTCGTACGTCGGAGTCGGGTATGTGTAGGTGTGCCTGTGCTGCTCTAACTGTGTGTTGGGCTGCGCCGTGGAGAAGGGTACGCCAGTGGCAGCCCAGCAGGCCACGAAAGTCGTGCGCGAGTGCATACGTCAAAGGATGGGAGCATGTGAAGAGCCAAGCGAAGGAGGGCAAGGAGGGCATCAAGTGCGGTGTGGCGAGCGAAGTCAGCGCTCGCATCTAGAAGGGAGCACTGTGCACCGCTCACCGCTTTCAGCATCGCCGCACCGAGGAGCGACACCAGGTTGCGCACAATGACGCGAGTACACCCGCCGAGTTTGCGTGCTGATTGAAGAGTGCATAATAGCCGTCCCAACAGCAAAGGTGTGGTGGCGCATGATCGCGGTCGAAACAAGTGTACCCTGAGAATGCACGATACCGCAAGAAGTGGTCGTGCTCCATAATGCTGCATGAAACTCAGCGCACGCCTTAAGGGGTTCCTTCGTAGTCGTCGGTGAGACCTTGGGCGCGGTGGCAGCGCCATAAATCAGCGCTCTGGAGAGGCGCAACACGAACCCAGCCTCATCAGAGCACCCGCGCAGGCACACATGCAAGCACTTAGATGTCGCGGCGGCGACGACTCATAGTCGCGGCGCGCGCCACCGGCTTCGACTGCCTCACGGTGTGGTCCTCATCCACGAACCGGAACCCTTGTAAATTGCCGGCAACATGCCTACCAGCAGTGCTGGTAAACTCGTAGGGCCCTGACGCCCCTCGTGAGCTTGGAAGGGCGCTATGGTCGAATGTGTTCGACGATGGCCCGCTGAGCGCCGGCATCTCTGTCAGCGGGTGTCGACCTTGTTCAAGAGCAGCCTCTTACGCCGGGCACAACACCACCGCTTCAGTGGCTTCGATACACAATGGGCAGGCGTGGCCCTCTACAACAGAAGAAGGAGAACGAGAAGCAGCTTTCAACGAGCAACGAGGTAAGAGCAGACGCGAGAAAGAGAGAGAGAGAGCGCTGGTGGCGATAAAGAGGCTTCGGTATCATAAAGCGCAACACAAGGCACGGCATGCACATGCGCAAAGTGATCCCTCACCCACCATGCCCGTTTCCCTGCATGCTGTCGGGCCCACAGGTGCTCCCCTCGGCATTCAGGAGAGAGAGAGAGAGCATCAAAAAACTCGGTCGGCTTTACGTGCTTTATGAGACCAATCTCTGCCCATCCACCTGCGCGACACCCTAATTAATGCACACCCATATGCTACGGTCGACCTGCGCACGCCCACCACTCCCTTTTCCATCAAGTATCTCTCAATGCCTTCGCTTTTTGCTGTTAAACACGTCCGTGGGTAGAACGCTAGGGTGAAGGTGAAGTCAAAGCACTGCGATGGCAGGCGCCCTCTTCCCCCTATGCGATGTGCCTAGCCCGCACGAATGCGCGTGTCATCGAACCTACACTTCCACCTATGGTGACCATCCCAGCAAGACACGGACAGAGCCTCTCTGACCTCCGCGCACACCACCTCGCACCCACCACACACACAGCCACTCTCAAAACCCACGAGTACAGGCGAAACATAAGTCTGAGCAACACAGCCAAAACGAGAGAGAGGAGAAAACCAAGACTGCGGCAGGTGCGCGTCCCGCAGACGAAACCAGCGAAACCACCTCTGCGCCCACGTGCGCGAACAAGAGCCAAACAGGCATGCAGAAACTTCTTCGAAACACGTCGCTCATAACAACAAGTCCACAAGTGTACGCGCGCACAACCGCAGCTCGCCTCACCGCTGTCGCACCGCCGCCACATCCGGGTCGTCACGGACGAGCCGGCCGGCCGTCGAATTGGGTCACGCGTCTAACAGGCTCCGCCCGTCCTTCCTCGCCCCCTCCTCGCATACCTGCCGCTCGATCGGCGCCACACGGACCGCGGGGGGACTGCATGCCTTGGATCCAAGCCGGCCGCGTCCAGCGCCCTGCTCCGCGGCGGAAGCAGCGGCGTCTATCGTGCGGCCAAGCAGGCGGTGGCCCAGCCGCGTGCCGGGTGGGCCCGAGAAGGAAGTTCGCCAGCTGCAGGTGACGGCCCTCTGAGGCCCTGCACACGCTGCCTGTGTGCCGTGCTTCCCCGCCCCCCCCCCGTAGCTGCCAGCCACGGCAGTCAAACAATACTCTGCGGCGACCCTCCACGTCGGAGTCTGCAGGACCCGACCCACGCCGTTCGGGGCGCCCTCGTCGGGCTTCCCGCACATGTCGCACGCACGCACTCTTGGGGGCTGGCTCATGTGCATCCCCTCGCGTCTCTTGTGTCTATCACGCGTGCGCCCCTCCCCTCTGCATGCCGTGCTTCGATGCAATGCACCATGCACGCTGTGCTCGGCGACGCCTGCGCACAGACAGCCCCTGGCACGCCCTCCCCTGAGGCATCGCACAGGGGGCAGCGCTAGACACCCGACGGGGCAGGCGCACGCGCCACCAGTGAGACGAGGCGCGCTCTGAGCCTCGACCCATCCGCCAACCTCGCCTAGCATACCGGGCACAACGCCACGCCGGACGCCCTCGCAGAAAGCACAGGCGGGGGTGAGGGAGGGGGACGCCACAACGCCAGCGCACTCGCAGGCAGCACACCGTCTGCACTCCACCCTGCCAGTGCGAGTCACCCGCCGCTGCGCGAGGCCAAAGTACGCGCCGGCGCCCGTGCCGAGCTGGGCGAGGATGGTCTCCGCTCACCTCACACGCTCAAACCCCCTGCTCCTCCGTGGTGTTGGCCGGCGGCCGCCAAGGAGCTCTCGTCTCAGCGTGTTGCACGGTTTCGCGGGATGTCGTGCCTTGCGTCTGAGAGCTGTGGCCAGGGTCCGTTCTCCCTGCAGCTGGCGCCGGCTCCCCCGGCGTCGCCGGTTCGGCAAGCCTGTCAACTTTGTCGTTGACTTTCCGTCGAGAATAGCCGCAGGCAAACTGCAATGAGAGGCGAAGCCGACCGCTGCACGCATGAGGGAAGTGTCTGCGTGTGTGCAGCAGCGAGGATGGCGATGATGCCTGCATGCCCATATGAGAACTGCGGAAGTGTTACGACGACACTTTGTTTTTACGGCGCGTGTACGCCCTGCGCCAAGTGTGCAAGATAGTCTTCTCGCCTGACTGCGGAGGAGACACAGGCCGGTGCACAGCCCAGCAGCGCCGTGAAGGAGAGAGGCACGAGATGGACCTCGTCGAGTAGGGTTGTTTGGTCTGCAGAGGTGGGGGTACCCGCCATGGCTGCGGCTGCTTTGGCGTGAAGGTTCGCAAGGGCCTTCCCGCAGTGTCAGCTTTCACTATCCCACCACGCGATGGCACCGTCGCGCGGTGGTCTGGATTCAAGCAGGGCAACGTAGAAGGGGCGAAGCGGATTCTTTTACGGGCCCCATTTGTGGGGGCAGACACGACGCTCAGCCTGGCAAGTCGAGAGCGCCATCAGAGGAAGGAAGACGGAACAGAAACCTGTTTCACCAGATACGGCCACCACTGCTGTTCGCACACACGCACACGCACATTTGCGTGGAGCCCCCAAGAGGGAATGTGAGAGACGCCTGCACAGTACAAAATCCCACACCCCACCGCGCAGCGCACCACGTACTGGACTCAGTTGCTTTTCGTGTGCGTCTCTCCAGCTAGCGAAACAGACCCGCTGCTTTGCGCCGCCGCCTTTGCTCATGCCGGTATATCTCCTTTCTGCCGAACCTCGATCGGGTAGCTCTGAATGGAGGGATAGTCATAGAGACGCTTGTTGTCATCTAGTTTGATCTTGCCGCTCCACAAGTCGACTGCGCCGGCGTCGATGCCCTTCTCCAGCGCCAACTCCTGCTTAATCTGGTACACAAACTTCATCGGATCCACCATCTTGCGATGCGCGTTGGGGTAGGGGTCGTTGGTGATCCCGCTGCCGGCGTTGTTGGTGTGCGATTGCCCTTGCTGCTGGTACGGGTACGAGTTTTGTGGAGGAGGCCCGCTCTGGGGCATGCGCGGCTGGTTGGTGTTCATCGTCAGGGGCTTCGTAAAGCCATGCGAAGCCGACGAGGAGGATCCATTGGCCGCAGTGGGAATCTTGCCGCTCAGCACATCGCGGTAGCGCTGCCTCAGCGTGCGCGCGTCCATGCAGTCGGAGAAGTTGACGCCACGCTCATAGAGTTCCTTCGTGATGTCTGTCACCTTCATTGTCTCAACCGGGTCCTCCTGCGCTGGCGGCTCGACGTCGACCTCGATGGTCTCCACCTCGATCTCCTCCTCCTTGCTGGCACCAGCGGACGAGGAAGTGCCCATCCTAGCCGTCGTCTCTACGCGTTCGCCCTCGACGCGCTCCACATTGAGTTTAGGAGGTGCTGTGCTCGATGGTGCAGACAGCGTCGCCTCTCCAAGTGCGCGCGCAATCGGTGGAGGCTCCACCTCGAAGTCAGCCGTGGGGTTGGGGGCATTTTCCGCTGGAGGCGTTGCAAAGTTGGCGCCCTCCGGTCTCTCCGTGCCCCACAGCAACTTCATGATGGCGTCGATTTCAGCCTGGATGGAGCGCGTCTCGTTCTGCAGGTTGGCGAGCCGTGTGTTGTACGCCTTCAGCGAGGCGGAAAGCGTGGCCGTTTTTCCTTTGAACTGCTTGTCATCGACAGCGCTGTTCTTGATGACTTCCTGAAGCTTGTATGTCGCGCCCTTCATCGCCTCGGCCATGTCAGCCAAGTCAAGGTTCTGTCCTTTGCACTCGTCTTTCAAAGAGCTCAGCGGCTTGGTCAGGCCTTCGCGGATGTCGGCGCTGACGATAAGGTGGCGGCACAGGGCTGCCGGCGCCACGGCGTGTGCGACAAGCCGACGCAGCATGGAGAACAAGAGGGAGGCACGAGGGCGGCAGGTCCGGTGACCGTTATGCGGTTGGTTATGAGTGCAAGTGTGGCCTCTGCGCTCGCCGCTTTCGGGACAAGAGGCAGTCACCCTGGATCGAGTGCGTTGCTGGCCATATGGCACGAGAGTAGGTGTCATGTGAAGAAAAGAAAGGCATGCGCTACAGTAGAGGAGGGAGGATGATAGGCACGCACGGCCACTCCCAGCACCCCGCTCCGCACGTCATCCAGCCCGACGCGCCAGCTGTGCGTAACGGCGAAGCGGTGGAGGGAGAAGAACGCAAAGCCGAATCCGGGAAGCGTGCATCGAAAAATCGCAACGCACGAGAAGCGTCGCGGCAACGTATAGGCACACAACACCGCAGCTCGAGAGTTGCGTGGGTTAGGGAGCGAACCAAGAGCGCGCGCATTGTATGACGGGTAAGCTCCCGTCTGTGCTTCGGCTCGCTGCGATGTCCTCGCTGCGCATACGAACAGCACCAGAGCGGTCCACTGGCGCCGCACCACCGCTGGCAGCGTCACAGACGCGTGCGGGGCACAGAGTAGAGTGAGCATGGGCGGGCGTCCGCGGAGAGAGGTGGGCAACTCCTTCTTGTCTGCATGTCTTGCGCTTTACGGTTAGGGAAAGGCACCGCCCCGTCGCCGCCCTTTCAGGCCTCGCTCTCGTCCCCGGGAAGCAGGAGAGAACGTCGCGGCGGGTGTTGGCGCTGTTATACGCACACTTTACACGTGGCAGCACCCAACGCGGCAAAACCAAAAGAAAAAGGGAAAGGCTTCACAACAGCCCAACACAAGGCATCGGACACGGGACAGAAGAGACGAGCACTGCAACACGTTAGCGTGGTAGCACAGAGAGGAGGGGTGAAAACAGGGGGCAGGCAGAATAGGTCTGCATCATGCGTGGGCATTTCCGGCGTCATTCGAAGAAAAGCAGTGGGCATGGCGGCCTCGCACCTGCAGCCAAGCACATTCAGGTAGGCAGCGACTGCTTTTTCGTCGGCCCCCTCCCAAACTCACACACGCACACGCGTCACCGTGAGCGCTCCAGCATGGGCTCTAGTGAGGCGTGCAAATCACAGCAGGCGCCGACCAAGCACCTAGGCGCACACGAGAATACGCACAAACCGAGAGGGCGAGAGCAAGGTCGAAGCTCGGCACGCGGAGCGCTTAAAGAGAGGTGAGAACAGAAGAGCAAACAACAAAAACAGTGACGTGGTGTCCCAGCGGCAGCACCGGTTCAACGTTGGCACGCGGAGGCGCCATCACCCCAGACGCCCGCAAGCGCCCAAGCCGTGCATGATGAGCGAGGAGCGGCGTGAAAAAGCGGCCGGAAACCGTGAGAAGCAAGCAGCAGCCCAACAAAATCGAGAAAACGGCTGTTGGAAGAGCGGGACAGGCGCGGCTGAGGAGTGGGCCGCCACTACGCCGCTGCAGCGCAAACATCACCGACGGTGTTTAGCGCCAGGAAGTGGTTCTTCTCTTCCTTGGAGAAGAGCACCTTGATCGTGAGAGAGCAGGTGGGGCACTGCGCCACATCGCTGCCACTGATGAAGTCTTCCAGAAGGAGCTCGAACAAATCGCCGCAGGGGCAAGGAAAGCGCAGCACACCGTCCTCCAGTGTCATCTCCGACAACTGGACTTCTTCGTAGTGAAACTCCTCCATTTCGCGACCGACACCGTCAGGGCAGAAGGTGTGCACTCGAGGCTCGGAAAAGGCACAGGAAACTAAAGGCACTGCGATCTGTGCAAGAGCGGGAGAGGGGCAGAGAGAGGCATGAGCAAAGTGAAGAGGCCGGTGTGTGTGTGTGTGTGTGTGTGTGTGTGTGGTGTGTGTGTGCGCGCACGCGTGGAGGCACCCATGTGCGCGTGCACACAGAGGCGAAGAAGCAGCCGTGGATAGAGAAGGTGGTGGAGCACAGCGAGCGACAGAGAAGAGAAGCATCGCCCCGTACAAGAAGGGGCTAGCCTGGTTTTTTTTCCTGTATGCAAACCGCCTCTCGGCGACGATGTGCAATCATATGCTGGGCATCTTCTCGGCGTGTCAGTCAGGCGGCAGTGCCGTTCTGTGGTGGGTGAGATGCGAGAAGTAGCGGGAACCCGGTTCGGCACAGCAAAGCGAAGCGACATACTTCAGACCCTCGCCAAATCAATGGTTCCCGTTTGTTGTTGCCTCTACGCTCGCCGTACTCGTATAGGTATTTTGACCGGCATCCCTCGACAGCGGAATGAGTGATGCGGCACATACGCCCACTCGCACACGCGTGTAGACTCACCCAATCGTCGCGACGCTGCCGCAAGTCTTTCTTGTTACTTTGACTCGTGCTTTCTCTCACGCCGCTGGCTTGCCCGCCGTCGCGGCGCGTGCATCAGCGGAGCGCTACGTGAAGCAGTTCAAGAAAGCATTCATGCGGTAAAACGCCGCTTGTCTGCACTCTGGCCAGCTGGACAGCAAAAGTGTGACCGTGTCATCGCCCGTCCCCATGTTGCGGATGGTGAAAACAATGGTGAACAATGCGACAAGGGAAGACGGCTGTCGCATCATCTCCTCGTGCGCCAGCAGCAGCAGGGAAGCCTGCTGACACATTTGAGAAAGATACGAAATGTGTGGCAAGATCACGTCAAGATAGTCGAGTGGTGACACCTCCTGCGCATCGTAGTCGAGCTCCGCGATCACCAGTCCCGTCATCTCCGACGGCGCCGCGATTTGCAGAGTGGACGAGAGATTACCGGCCAGGTTGAGACACTCGCGCAGGACCACCTCCATCGACCTCCTGCCGAAGCCATGGTGCAGCCGTTGAAGGGCATCGCCGCGGCAGCCGCACAGAAAGCGTTGAAACAGACGTATGGCGATCGTGTTCACCTTCGTAGGCACCTGCGCATAAAGTGTGCTGCTGTAGAAGCTAAGGATGAAGCGCGTGTAAGGGCTGACCGCCTCCCCTCTGTACATAGCGGTCAAGGGACTCTCAGCTAGCAGGGCCTCCACCCCCCCCGCCGCGGCGGTGTCAGCACGCGTTGCGAAAACGTAATCACTCTCCTTCTTCTCGAGGAGAAGCAGCTCTGCCAACACCTCGCGCTCGCTCGCTGTGAGAGACGACACAGGGGGAGCACCACCGGCAACGCCCTCGTTCTCGCCAACGTGCTCCGACGAATGCCCCAGGTGCGCGGCAACGCTGAGAAGGAAGGCGATCTCAGCCTCGAGTGTCGACGCCATCGGCGGAAAGAGCTCAGAGAAAGCGAGAAAGATCAAGATGACCCTACAGAGCGACGTGAGTGTATTTGCTGAAATGAACAATGCGCCCAGGCACGCGGCTGCGTCCTGAGTGAGGAAGTGCGAGGCGCGCGCGTGGAACCCCGTGGGCTCTTCGCGTGCGTGTGCGTGTTGCTCCTTCGCGTCCAGACTGAGGGGTGGCCTCTCTTCGTCGATTGCACGCTTGCCTGGCACGCAGGGGGTGGGAGAGTGCACGAGAAACGAGCGCTGGGGAACGCCAAACACGAGCGCAGCCGGTGCGCCCACAGACACACAGTTGAGTGTTCAGAGCTGGACGGGCGTGGCTCCCTTGAGGGAGTCAGCAGCAAACCGCGCAAAGAATACAAGAAAAAGACAGACACAAGGTATAGGGAGAGTAGGGGCGCATGGCGATGCTGAAATGCGTTGCTGTACGGAGCCTGCACAAGGTATGCGATCGCAAGCTCAACATAACACGTCCCTCGCGGGTCGCCAAAACGTGGCAGTGGAGGCTGAATTGCCCGGCCGCGGAGTTACGATGTCGTGCGAGCGGCGCATTCACTGCGTGGGCTCTTTCTCCGTGAAGGAGAAGCGATGCGACCAAAAGTCGCGGCGCATGGGTCTGACGAGCTGCGGCGGCGCCACGTTGTACGCCACATGTGCCTCTCCCCCTCCTTCGCTCCCTCGCCACCGCAACGGCCGCCGTACCCGGTGGCGCATATCACAAGCACCTGGGTGTGCGTCTTCGTATCAGCCTCGCCTCCACGGTCTCTCCGCGCCTCTCCAGCTCCGACGACGCATCACGCGTCTGCCCTACGCACGTAGACATGCGAAGGCAGAACGAGCAAGGCGAGGGAAAGACGTGCGTGAAGCACGCGGGAAGACGAAACACTAAAGGACATCATCGTGCTGACGGCACAGAGCGCGACACCACACAAACGCACGCACTTGCCGACACACAGCACACCACCAGGGCACACGCACATAGAAGAGCGTTGCCTCGCCGCCGTTCCCACCGTGATCAAAGGCCTACAGCCCACGGCCTCCTCAGCGAAACGCCGTCTCCATCTTAATCTTCGGATCCACCGCTAGCTGCTGGGAGCTGTAGGTCCAGCTCGAGAGCCAGCGCTGCGCCAGATCCACAGCGATGGGCGATGTGAGTCGCAGCAGCGTGTTGCGCAGCGCCGTGTTCGTCATCGCCGTCAGCTTGCGAGCGCGTCGAGATTGACGTATGTACCGCTCTACGCGATCGCGCCGCACCGTCTCGTACTGGCGGAATGCGTACTCGAAGCCGCTGTCGCGCTGCAGTGGAACATCTAGCAAGGCAACAGCCAGGAGAGCGGCATCTTCCACGCACAACGAGGCATCTTGGTTGAGAAAGGAAGGTAGTGACCCGTGCGCGGCCTCGCCCATGAGCACCGCTCGGCGGTTGTACCATCTGGGCATGACAGGTACCTCCAGCACCTCCGTCGGCACTGCCAACTTCGCCTGAGACAGCAGTGTTGCGACCCTGTCACCGAAGCCGGCGTATTCGCGACCAAGCAAGCGCTGAAACACCTGCAGCACCTCTATGGCATCCACACCGTGCCGGAGGTCCACCAGCTCCTGTGGCAGCGAGTGCAGCGTTGCTGAAAAGGCAAGAGTGTTTTCGCCGAAGCGGTGGAGGGGGACTGTCTGCAGTGTGCGGCCGGTTCCCCAGCACTCAACGGGCTGCATGAGATGCGGTGGGCAATGCGGGCAGTCCACAAACCCGTCAACCTGCATCATCCCAAGTGAGCGGCTACTAGTTCCGACGTGCTCGCTAGGATACAAGAGGCGCCGAATCGTACTGTGCATGCCGTCCGCGCCAACCACAACGTCGCCCCACTCGGTACTTCCATCTTCGAGCACCGCATGCACGCCGCCTTTGACACCGTCATGCGGCAGCAGGTCAATGACTCGAGCAGAAAACTTGATTTCCGGTATATATCGCCGCAGGGCCTCGCGCAGGTAGGACGCCGGTAGGGTGCAGCGAAGTGGCACGTATCCCATCTCTTGCTTCCTGGCCTCTGACAGCCGCTGCGAGACAATGGACTCGCTGTTCGCCGGGGGCGCGGTGCTCAGAGGAATGACATCCTCGGCGCCCAGCGCTGGTAGGTGGAGATTCCTGTTCGCGGTCTTGAGCAACCACTTTCCCTTGTGGTTTTGAATGCCGAAGCACGCCTCCGGTTGTATGCCGCTGCTTGTGAAGATACCCTCCATGCCAAACGCCTTAAAACAGCTCAGCGCGTTGGCGAAGAGTGTGTACGGGGCAATGTAGTTGGCCTGCAGAAACGGCACCTGCTCGAGTACGACGCAGTCGACATTAAGCCCCCGCAAAAAAGCGGCCAGTGAAAGACCGGAAAGACCGGCGCCCACAATGACAACGCGCATGGCGCGAGCACAGCGATCGATAGAGACGCTTGCGGGATGGATAGCAGGCGCGCGCGATTCGGTGTTTGGCCGCCGCGTTCTGAGGTGTGACTGAGCACGAGGGAAGGTACGAAGTCCCTGAGGGAGAGGGGAAGGCGCAGTGGCGGGTCCGTATTGTCGAGATACATTCGTGCGCGCACGCCTACCCATTATCACCAAGCCCGGTCGCCACTCGAATCCCGACGTTCGGATTCGGTGGTTGTGCGTGCGTGTGAGCGCAGCAGTGGGTGAAGGAAACGGGCAGCGCAAAAGCCAGAGCAGCGCGCCGAGAGGGGGCGTAAGGCAGGCAAAGTGGGAAGGAAGGAAGGAAGAGGGGGCTGAGCGGAACGCATTGCAGTTCGTATGAAAGACGGGACGTGAAAGAGGGCCCGTGTGAAACAAGAAGGGGCACCGGCCGTTGCCCACTGCCACACTCACGCACACGCACAGAGTGCGGTGGGAATACGAGGGGCCCCCTTCTGACAGAGGAAGTACGCATCTGAAACGCAAGCCCTGGGTGCAGAGGTGACACAACGCGCACGACCGTGGGACACCAGCACACGGAACCAGGATCGATGATGAACACCCCTCACCGTGCAACATGTACGAAAGGACCTGCCATTGTGGAGGTCAAGTGGGACTGGGTAAGGTTTGGCCCTGCCTGTCAGACTCACCTATGCCACCATACGTCAGAGGCAGGTTCGCGCCCTCTGCACATCTCGCCGGGCACCACAGCAACACCGCTGTGCGTGCCTTCTGTATCGATGCGTCTCACACATCAAACTTGCTGTGGCTTGCATCTCAACGCGGCGTCAGGAGAGAGAGAGAGAGAGAAAGAGCGCAAGCTCAATACACCTGTCTTGACGAGCCTCTGTCGCCGCTGTCCTTGCGGTTGCTACGACGCTACCCAGCAGCAACCACGCACAAAAACACGTACTCAGTCACAGCCAAAGGTGGCGCTTACTCATCTTCGCTCTCCCACAATTGATTGGATGAGAAAAATGACTCGTACGGGGCAGGCTGCAGTGGTGTCGCTTGTGCATCGCTGCCCTTTGAGCCAGAGGAGGGAAGGTTGCCGGACACGTTCAGAGTGGAAGTGTTGCCACTACCCTCCTCTGTTTGCACGTTGCTGTAGCCCGCAAGATCCTCCTCCTCGGCGTCACTCACGCCTCCGTCACCGTCCTCCTCATCGCCGTCCGCGTTGTTGCCCTCCTCCACGTAAGCCGCGACGTCATCTTCGTCATTGTCTCGCTCACCAGTGCCATCAGACGAGGCAGCAGCACCGCCATGCGCCTCTTGCGCACCGTTTACCCCGTAGGTGCCCTCCCCCGTCGACTCCGCTGCAGCCACAGAAGATATCCGCGACTGCGGTGAAACCTCTGCCACCTCCTCATCCATAGAGGCGGAGCCTACACACATCGGAGGCTCTACCGCTGCGGTCACTTCAGCCCCAGACGGCGCAGACGATTCCAGGGATGACGGCGCAGAAACGCGTTCATCGCGCGCAGAAGCGCTTGGCGAAGCAGATGCAGCTTGATCAACCGTATCTTCGGTCACAGCTGACACCGACTCCACCGCAGCCTGACTCGCCTCCTGGCGCATCGCTCCATCCATTGACGCAGCACCACTCTGGAGATAGGAGGCTTGTGCAGGGAGAGCTGTGGGATGCACGGAAGTGCTGCTGGCATGCCCTTCACCGACGGTGCCTCCTTTCACAGCTTCGGAGGCATTGACTGAAAGCGCTGCCGCAGGTGCCACCGTGGAGGCGGTATCGTCGTTGCGCTTCAGAATATAAGTTGCCAGCGCCTTGACAACGTCGTCGCATGGCTGTCCGTTTATCGTCGAGTACGCGTGGTTGACGTGTAGCGTAGCTCCTGAGCCTGGGTGCCGCAGACTGAGCACGTCGAAAGTGTTGTTGATGAGAGTCCACCCCAGCTTCTCCACAAGCGCCTCCATGTCCGCCCGGTGCTGCGCCTTCAAAGCATTCACCACTTCCTTGCTGACGTAGTTGTCCCTATCCAGGGAGGCTTGCAGCTGCCGGTTGGCTTGCGTATAGCACGCCTGCAGATCAGCGTTGCGTTTCTTCTGCGCATCAAGTCGTGCCTGCAGCCCCTCCACCCGTTTCCTCCACGCAACGCACTCCTCGCTCATGCGCTGCGAGAGGGCATCGCCAACGAGGCCCATCGGCCGTGGTGCGTGAGTGGCCAACTCCGGGGCGGCCAGCGCATTCGTCGACGGCGCTTCTACGCCCTTCAAAGGCAACGGCAACATCGCTGCGGCGTGGGTCTCGAGCTGGCGGCGAAATCTGTGCAGCGCATCGATGCGCCGTTGCAGCATCTCCAGCGGAGCCAGTCGACCCTTACACGAGTCCAAGAAGTTGCTGTCCAGCATCTCCAGCTGGGCGTCGCACTCGGCGAGCATGTCCGTCAGACGCAACTGCTCCCACTCGAGCTGCTCCTCTACCTTGCGCGCAGCCTGCTGCTCTCGCTCGGCCCGCATGCGGCGCAGAGCGTGCAGCTCAGCGTACAGGGGGAGCAGGGTCTCTGTGCGCTCGCGAGAACAAACGAGCTCCGCTTCGCGCAGTAGAGCTGCACGGGAGTCAAGAGTCGCCGCTGGAGTCGCCGCGACCGTAGCGCTGGCAACCGGCTGCGCCGGTGCAGACGCCGACAACGCCGCCGTTGCAGAGGGCACAGTGAGAGCAGCGCGGAGGGAGCGACTTCGCTCCTGTTGCCGCGCGGCAACAGCAAAGTTGGGCGACTCCACAAGCTCTCGACAGCGCTCTAAAACCGCTTCGAGTCCGACCGCCCACGCCGGGATGTCACTTGGGCGAGCCGGCGGGGAGTCGCGAAGACGCTGCCATACCTCCGCCTCGTCACCGCCTTCTCGCTTCACGCGTTTGATGGCGTCCATCTCTGCATCGTCTCCCGTCTTGTCGTCCGCCCGAAGGCGCTTCCACATGCCGGCTGCCTCACGCCAGGAGTTCACGACCTCCCTCATCGCGCTCCGCGCTGGAGACACAGTCGCACTAGCCGGTGCAGGTGCACGGATGCCGAGTGCTCCCTCCATGTCGAGAAGGCGACGGTGCAATGAGGCGGCACCATCGAAAGCAGCGGCACCGGCGCCGCCGCCTGGGTCTGTCTGAGTGTCTGCCTGCGCACGCAGCGGAGGAAGAGCGTTGATCTTCGCCCCCAAGTCACGACACACTGCATCGACCACGGTGGCGGCCTGTCGCGGCACAGAAGCCTCAGTGACACCAGCAGAAGATGACGGAAGAGCCGCTGCCCTCGATGTATTATGCGCCACCGCGTCATGGAAGTCGTCACTGCTCTCGTTTAGCTCCGGCAGGCCCCCACGGATGCCAAGACGCCCGGACGAGGCGGAGGTGGACGGCGAGGATGAGTCAATAATGACCACATCATCGTCCGAGCCGCTCATTTCGAAACTCCGCAGCGCGGTTCTGCACAGGTGCCACACTGCGATTAAGGTTACACTCCCGGCTCCTCTTTGCAGCCCGTAGGCGCTGTGAAGCGATGGAGAGGCGTCTGCACGCGTTTCGGAGGGCCTCGCGGGGAACACGGGGGTGCGTGGGCGCGTAGGTGCAGAGAGTGATGGTTGGCGTACGGCGCACGAGAAAATTTCGGTGGTGGAGAAGCAACACGGCAACGCGGGCAAACGGCAGCCACAACAATCCGTAATGCCAAACGGTTAAGAGGGAGTACGTGCGAAGAGACGTGGTGCACCTCACGATATGCACAGCTCAGGACGGCTGCAGCTGTGGTGTCGACACACACGCACACGCACGCACAGAGAGAGAGAGGGGGTGGGGAGTATTGGGTAAAGGGAGGTGTGTGGCAGCAGAAAGCGGAGAAGAGGGACGCGGCCACATGCACTGGGCAGGCGCATGTGCTTGAGGCAGGTCAGGGAGAAAACACTGCTGAGTAGAGGGACTTTAGTGGAGGTACCATACCTGACTGTCGTGGCAGCGCGAACGCAACGACCTCTCTTTCCCGTCTTTTCTCAAGCGGAAGCACCGAAGGACGCCCATAACCCCTCGCCGCAGTGCCCCACTCATGCTCTCTTCTCTCTCCGAGGCGCTCCGTCAGTGGTGGGGGTCACCTTCGTTCTTCTTTGTGGTACGTGCGTCATGTCTTGCGCGTAGAATAGTGGACAGGGGACGAGGTATCCGCTGACATGATGTGTGCAGACGGCAGCACACAGGGCTGCAGACGATCGTTCATGCGGATATGTGTGGAGGCATTACTGAAGGAACGTAAACATAAAGAAATTACAGCCCCTCCTCCCTCCCCCATCGGCGGCGAGCGTCCCTGCTGGCGTACGGTGTCGGTGCGTGCAGGATAGGGGCCATGCTAGAGAAGGAGCTATGATCGTCTACTGCACTGCACGCATCACCATCGTTCTCGCCTGCGTACCGTATGCGAAGAACGCAGTGAAGCATAGAACAAAGAATCGTGATGCGGACATCAGCTTCCTCCTGTAAGAGTAGGCTGCGGCGTGTGCGCTCTTCGTCACGCAACGCAGACTCAACATTCTCCAGCTGCGCGACCATCGTGCCGGCACCCGCAACGCGAACGGGAGCAGCAGCAGCCGCCAGTTGACGCCGCACAGGCAAAGCAGAGCCGCGATTCACTACAGCGAGCCGCGAGGCGCCTCCAATGAGAACGTGTAGACGCTCCACCTGTGCAGCGGTGCCATCACAGAGCTTGTGCTGCTCATTGCGTCGAACACTCAACCACGCGCGCGCTGTGGAGTTCATCTATCGGTGATGGCAGTTACCTGCCCATAGGTATTCGTTATTTTGCGTTTCTAGCTCAAACGCGTTCATGAGGTGCCACCTGTGGAACAGTGAAAGGGTACGTTGGAAATACGCGTGCATGTGTGTTTCGGTGGGTGTCCGGAGCGCAGGGCTCTTTCGGCGATATACTCCCTGTCTCCTACACGCGCCTTTGTGTCTCTGTACACGTCTGAAGAAAGAAGAGGTCGGATGAGCAGCGGAATCGACATCGAGCTCCACCACGGGGCAGCAGCCACCCTCCCCCACCCCCCTCCCTCTCCACAGCCGTCATAATCCCTCCTTTCCTCTTCTCTCGGCTGCCAACGGCAGGGAGGGGGGGGGGAAGATGACGTGGGGGTAGGCATGAAAGGAAGGAGGGGGGCGTCGGGAAAGACTGCAACGCTAAAAAGACGGAGATCAGGACAAGCATAGGACCGTCGGCTTGCCTACCTGTGTGTGTGTGTGTGCACCAATGCAGTTGTGTCATTTACGCTGAGCCAAGCACGTGGCCGTAAGCACAGCTCACAGGGCCATCACGCAGCATCCCCTCCCCTGCTCCTCGCATTCCCGAGATGCCCTCTTTTCGAGAAAGACGGGCAGCGCCGGAAATCCACAGCAGACGAGTCCGAGCACGGCAGGAAATGCATACACATGCGCACCCGTCCAAAGGAAAAGATTACGTTTTTTGTGTTGTTTTAACGCGTCCGTCCTCTTAATAAGGCATGAGTTCATGCTACCCGGCCTCTCACAGGCCCCAGCACGTGGCACGAAGCTGCAGCGGACCGCGTGACAGCAATAAGCCGACTCGGTCACCTGAGCGCGGTCTCTGCCTCGCAGCTCGCGTCACAGCCGCTCCCATTGTGCCAGTCGCCACCTGGTCCATCCCCCTCGCGGTGACCCGGACACTCCCCACACGAGTGGGCAGTCTGACGGCCGGGGGTGAGGTAGCTTCAAGTCACGCTGACACTTCGCCCATCACATGGATGGTACAAGCGCATGCTCACGGTCGCAGGTCGCTCCGACACAGCGCCACCCCGGACCGAACCGCCGGCATCAGCGGTGATACATCGCTCTGACTGTCCCATGACACTGGTACGTGACCCTGCCATCACCAGAGGTGGTTCGGCACTCGGCAAGGTTAGAGAGTGGTGGGTGTGTGTGTGTGGGGGGGGGGGGGGGGCTGTTTGGCCTCGACACCTAGAGTGGTGGTACTGGGCCCTGAGACACCACCGCGCACTGAGGGGCACGAAAAGCACGAGAGAGAAGAAAAAGAAGCCGGGGCAGAGCCACTCATCGGGCTGTCGACGTCCCTCAGTCAGTGGAGACACAGAGACACACCCTCGCCGACGAGCATAGGGGTGTGTTCGCGCGTAGTAAGCATGAAAGAAAAATGCCTGAGCGACAACAGCAAGGAAGCGAAAGAATCGCGAGGCAGTGTTGTACGCTTGCAGCACCTCGAAAACTCTCGCACACGAACAGACAGTGAAGCACTTCGTCCACATGCGCAAATCTCTCTGGAGAGGCACTCACTGTCTAGCTCCTCCCCCTTCCTCTCGCTCAGTCTCTTCGTCTCGGGGGCGGAGAAGAAGGTCTCGTCTACGCACTAGGTGGCATCGCAATCAGCTCCTTGCGCACAAAGACATAGTGGAGAATGTCGCGGGCGATGTAAACCCACACCAGCATCGCAGCAGCCGCCAGAAGGTACAGGGGCCACAGCAGAGAGGCGTGCGCTGTGTAGAGGATATCCCTTCTGTCCCCCAGCACAAACCGAACAAACTGCTGCAGCTGCAGGAGACCAACCACGCAGGCGATCAAGAGCACATCTGCGGCGCACCACGAGGCCAGGAAGGTGCATCTGGGGTAGAACGCCACATAGAGGCACGGCGCGATGAGGATGGTGAAGAGAGCGACCGCCAAAATGTCGAGCGCGTCATCTCGGCCGCCCAGACTGCTCAGGGTCCACAGGGTAAGTGATTTGCTTGGCGGCGTCAGCAGCCGAGCGAAGCCTCCGATCGTGTACCGAAACGTTGGTAAAATCCAGGCAGGGATGCTGCACGCGATCATAAACACCAACGGAATGCAAAGGGCGGGCCCGGTAAATCGCCTCCAGCAAGAAGTGCGATGCTCTCCCGATTGAAGCTGCACAGAAGCGCCGTCTCCGGGCAAGCTGTTGCCGTTCATCGATGGTGCTGACGCCTCTTGCTCTGCCAGAGGGGCTGTCACGGCCTCCCCTGGAGCGCTACCAAGGGTGGAGTTGGCGTCAGCGTCCTCCACTGGAGTATCGTCACCCCGCAGCGTCGTTCCTGCTCGCCACAGCAGCGTGGCGTAGTTGCCCAGCGCAATGGACACAATTGTAGCATACATGAATATGTAGAACGACAGATGAACCCGCACATCCGCGATAGAGGGGATCTCGAGTCCTGACACCATCACCATGAGCGCGAAGGTGTCGATAAGGGAGAGCTTACCAATACAGTCGATCAGCTTGAGAGCGCGGCTGGAAGGACGGTGAGCCCACACGGTGAAGAAGAGTATACCGAGCAGCTTCACGTAGGGGTAAATGCCACTGAAGACAAGCACGCACACGGACAGCGGAAAGAGTCCCGCCTGCCACAGGTCTGTGATGGTATTTGACAGGGAGAAGGCGTACGTGCGCAGTTCGTCGCCAAGAACGACCGTGGCACCCGTCATCGTGTTGCTTGCGGAAAACAGCAGTAGGCAGACAACAACGCCGACAATCAGGAAGACGTCCTCTGCCACGATACGAAACGTGGACAATGGCGCGCCGGTGACGCTGCTCACAACAGGCTGCTCTCGGTGCCGCCGCACGTTTCGAACCACAAGCAACACACCAACAACCACTCCAACACAGCTGATAAGGATCAAAGGAAGCCAGAGCGGTGAGTCTCGTACGACGGTGTTTTCTCCAAAGGAGAACGTCAGTGTACCGTTAGCGGTGCCATTGTCGTGTGAACCATTGCCCGCAGACCCCGCCAAGGCAGCTATGGCGGTGGCGATTTTTGCATTGATGAGTTTCTCGAGCTCGGGGGCAGCTACATGTGTCAATAGATTGCCGAGTCCGTCACTGTTCGCCTGGATTCTCAGATTTTCAATGGTCACGCCAGGTTGGAGGTAGATGGTGACCCAGTTTGCACTGGAAGCCGCGACGCTCACATCCACATCGAACGTTGCAAAAACAGTCTGTGAAGTGTTCAGCCCCACCACGAGGTCCTTGATCTCTCCCGGCAACCCATACACAGGCAATGGTTGAGGCACGACACCCTGGACGTATGCGTCCACCAGCCCTTGGGCCCAATCGACCGCAGACTCACCCAGACGAGTAGGCACCAGATCGCCAGTGAATCCGGCATGTGTGCCACCAGCGTGGGAAATCAGAATACTGATGCGCTGAGGTTGAGATCCCACAAAGAACCGGATGTTGCCGACACGCACTCGATTTGCTATGGACATCAGCGCACGTATCAGCGGTGATTCACTGACGGGAGTAATCTTGCGGCCTTTGTCTTCCCGTTCGGGGGTATAGGGGTATGTGTTATTCATGATACTGGACTCTCCCCGAGGCACCAATACCTTGCACACGTAGTCGCTGGCATGATTGTTCACGTACGACTTCGCCTGTGCCAGGATGAGATCAATCAGGCCGCTTGGAGGATCGGCGTGGAGATCCACCACCGAAACGTTCACGTGGCAATCTGTGATAGAGGAAGCGTTTGTGATGCACATGTGAGGCGAGCCGGGTGTCTCGATCGTGCGCGCGAGTCGCACCACACCCGGGTGCACCACCACATCGGCCCACACAACCCCCGAGTAGGCGAACGCCGTCAAATTTGTGCGGCAGCGGATGTTGCCGCCGTCAGTGATGCCAGCGTACGACGTGGTGGGCATCCAGCTGGTGCCGAAGCCGCTCATGTAAACATCGAAGCACGTGAGATTGAAGGCATTGACTCCCAAGAGGCTCTCGTTAAAGCTTGGAATGGATACACTCGTGAAGTTCAGCGTGCTCAGGAAGAGCGCCGCCGACAGGCATTGGCTGTACGGCGTCATGTTTTCTTTGTCGACCTCGTCGCGGTACTCGAGATGCTGACGCTGCAGATCAATCAATCAGCGTTGTAGGTGCGGGTATGCCCGTGGGTGTGCTAAGTGCGGGCTCGAGTACTCGCTGGAAATGGAACCGCAGCTGCTCTCCAGGAGAGGAAAGAGGGAGAACAAATAGCGACGACGGTGGCCGGCGAGCAGGTGAGAACGGAGATGGCGAAAGGGGTAACTGTTAGCACAAGCACGCACACACACACACACACACACACACACGGAAGAACTGGGCTGAGGCGGGAACACGGAAAGCAGCAGCAGGGGTATATAGGCGAACAGTCGAAGACGAACAATGAAACGAGACACAGCGAGAGCAACGGACACGCGGTGAAACAAAATGAGAGGGAAAAATGGAAGGGATGCTGATGCACGGAAGACGGCAAACGCGGCGGCGGCGGCAGGACGAACTCGGCGCCGAGGCAACCACCACGTCTCAATAAGTGAACAGAAAAACAGAGAGACCGAGAGACGAAGGCGATGACGCTTAGAGAAGCGTAAACTAAGGGGCTCCGCTGTTTGAAAAACCTGCTACAGCTGTCGATATGCGCGAACAGATATGCAGCAGAAATGAGAGCTGAGAGCGCGCGAGAAACAACAGGAAGATTTGAAAATGAACTGGTCTATGATGCAGATAATGATAGCTGATGAATGCGTGAGCAGCTCAAGATGGGGGGACCACAGGACACGTTGGTGTGCATATATGTCGGTTGGGAGATGGAAAATGGAAAGACGTGGGAGACGTCGCCGAGGGTCGAGAGAGCGCGAGAAATGGTAAGAGGTGAGGAAGAGGGCGCACGAGAGCATGCGGGGCGTGGGCAAAACGAGAAGAGCAAGGCCCGGCAAGGTGAGGACGTCGGCGACCGGAAGGCAGCACAGATGCGTAAAGGCGAGTCATCCGCGCTGAGCATCCAAGGCGAACGCGGACAAAAACAACGCCGCCTGATGAAGCAAGGAGAAGGGAGAACGAGAGCAAGTTCGGCTTCCAGTCGATGTCAACAGCGGCGCTGCTGACGCACCGCCCCCACCCCCCGGCCCTCCCTCTCCCCTCTTTCCAGCCTCACGAGATCTGTCCAATTTACCTGCAGCTCCTACCGAGATCATGGTGAGAACGCGATGCCCTGTTGAGGCCGTGTGAACCCGCGACGATTCCCCTACGGCACGGCCGGAGCAGCGCCTTTCTCGCCTGCCTTCTCGATGCGCGATCGTTTTATGTGTACGCCCTCCCTCATTAGCACAACGCGTCCATGCCCGGTCCGGCGTTTCGGTTCGCTTTACACACACACACACACACATCATCATCATCATCTCCACGAGGAGTGGCAGCGATAACGAGCACATACCGTTTACCGAGGTGACTTTACACGACGAGAGAAAAACAGGAGAGAGACACCGCACTCATCCGCAGGTGTGCACCTGACGGCAACGGAAAGATCAGACTGACACCAGTGCAAGCACGCAAGCAGGAGCAATACGCTGTGAAGGTGAACTGGAACAGAGGTGGCGGTGGCGTGCCTGCAGATGGCAGAACAAGCGGCGTCGACAGAGAGAGAGAGAGAGAGGGTGGCCGCGCTGTACCTGCGTATCAGTTTCGTTTGAGTCGCCCTTTGCACGCCCGATGCACACGGCGCAGATGCGCGTGACCGCACGTGGCCGGGCATTTCGCTGACAGACACATGCACACCCTCGACTTTGGTGAAGCACAGCCCCTCATCGCCGGACCGCCGCTAATTACACTTCACGTCGCAACGCACAGCAATGTCAGCACCCAAAAGTGGAAAGACAGCACACATCACACGGAAGAAAAGACACATGACGGCATCAATGCCTCTTCTTTCCCTGTTTGGGCTGCCGCTGCTTCTTTGTCTGCTCTGCGCGTTGGCGCCGCTGCTTCAGGCTGGCACTGCCAATGCTGGAGGAAGGTCGCAGCACTCGCGAGGCTGCCTCGCGCATCTTGGTCACATCCTCCACCTGGACGGCAGACTTGCGATGCAGTCGATTTGCGTACGCGACTGCCGCCTTCACATTCGCCTTGCTGTTCTTCTTCTGCCGAAGCAGCAAAATGCGCCTCGAGACGCTCTCCTCTAGCACGACAGGGCTTGCCTCTTTCACCTCCAGCAGGCGCGTCGCTTCCGATTGCACCCGATCCTCTTCGTCGTGCACGAATTTGGCGAGACGCCGCCCCTCTTCAAGAGAGACGGTACGACCTGCCGGGAGCACCAGGCGTGGCTGCAGCAGCTGCTGACGATGCACCTGCTTTGCAGCAATAGAAGACATGATGACTAGTACAGCAGCAAGAGAGGGAAAGCCTGCGCGTGTGCTTGACTGTGTGGTCTGACTGGGGGCGGAGTCGAGAAGACGGGCACCCCATCAACAGGAAGCAGAAAGGGCAAGAGTGGCGCACATGACGCGAGAGAGAGAAGTAGAGAGGCAAAGAGGAGTAGTAGTACAGCTCTTGCATGCTACTCATAATGTGCAGTTGATACCGACGCGTCGTTTCCGATTATCCTCCGTGCACGCCGCTGTGGGGACACCGCAGCGTCCCCCTTGACGGCGGGCAGTCGCACCCCTGCCAGTAATACCGACACCGCAGGTGTTGAATGGGAAGCAGCTCCCTATTGGCTGTTTGGTTTCTGTCACGAGACCCGTTGTGCCGCCACCGCCTCCACCGCTACCACCGTCATTGCCACCGCTTCGTCTTGACTGGGTTCGGCCTCTTCTGCCATGCCTGTGCCCTCGTTTTGGGGGAGGGTTAGCTTTCATTCTGAAGAATGGGCAACAGGCGGGAGGAGGGGGGAGGAGGGCGGCCGCCAAGGGATGCAGGGGGACGCAGATAGAGGATACACGAGTAGGGAGCAGAGAGAGAAGCAAATAAGCGAACAGGAGAAACGAATAACGATGGCGAGGCAGCGCCAACAAGAAAGGAGACAGAGAGACGGTGGACATTACGGGGTGGGCATAGAAGGGGTGAGAGAACGAAAGCGCGGTGCACCGCCGTAAAGGGCATGGCTCAAAATATATAGATAGATAGATAGATAGATAGATAGATAGATATATAGATGTATATGTAGATTGGTGCGTGCTGCTCAGCCAACTTGGGCTACAAAAAGAGAGAACGAGTGGACAGCGTAGGGAGGCGAGTCAGCAGCGGAGAATGAAAACCGAAGAAGAAGAATACCGCACGAGAGAGAGAAGAAACGGAAGTGCGCTGCCCTCCGATGTGTGTATCTTCCCTCACCCATTGACGCATCGATGCCCCGCGCGGGCGCGTGCGTACCACTGCGCGCACGCAGGCACAGACAAGCCTTATATGCAACGCGCCAGCACACGGTGGCAACGGAGACATGGCGACTGGAGTCACACAACAAGCAGCAGGCAAGAAGCGAGGAGGAGAGCGGGGAAGGAGAGGCGAAGGGTACAGAGGAGGGGGGAGGGGGGAGGGGAGAAGGGAAAAGGAGAGAGGGAGGGAGGGGGAGGAGGCAAGATTAAGGGCAGACAGGTGAGAGTACAACTCGAACGATAGAGAGAGAGAGAGAGACGAGAGGCAAACGGAGGGCAGGCGACAGTGAGCTGACAATGAAAGAAGAGAGAGCGCGCGGTCCCCACAGACAGCTGCAGAGGAGGTGATGGTCGGACGCCAGCACACCTCCGTGCGATCTGCGAAGATGGTGCCCCCTCACACGCATAGGCACCTCTTCTCGGAAAAGTGTGAGGGGGCCCCACCAGACAAAGCCGGGGTGCCTCCGCCGCCCTTTACTCCGCGAGTTGGCCGTAGCCACTCATGACCAAATCGATTACCTCCTGAAAGGGCACCTCTGCGTCGGGAAACGCCCAGAGCAGCTCTGCCAAGCCGTTCTCGAGATGGTCAGTATTGTCACTGCGGCAGGCGACCAGGACGCGTACTTGGAAGAGAAGCTCGGCATTGTGCGACAGCAGACGCGTGAGTCTGGCACCCACTCCGGTACCTTTGCGGACAAGGAACAGACGCTCTAGCCGTTGACGCGCCGTGGCAGCGTCCCCGTCCGCATCCGCTGCGGATGCGTGACCGTCGGGCGCGGAAGACGCGGCAGGCGGGCGCGGCGGAGAAGACGTCGCCAACGCGTCCTTTTCCGGGTACACCGGAATGGCGTACTTGAGCACGTACGCGGTAATCGGCGAGGTCAGGCGGACAAGAGCGTCGTAGGCAGTCGCCCTGCTTGCCTCGTGCTTCGTAAGACACGCCTCAATCACGTCGGCCAGTGCAGTGCCGTAGACGGAGCTGGTGTACGCACGAAACTGCGGCATCGGATCGCGGTGCAGGACCTCGCGAAACAGCTGCTGGTCTGTCATCATCCGCTTCCAGAACGGACGATGCAGCGACAGCAGCTCGTAGAACATGGTGCCTGCAGAAAAGATGTCCGTCTTGGTGCTGTACGCCTCGCCAGCGGCAATCTCGGGTGAAATGTACGTCGGCGTCCCCACGCGCGTCTTGACCAGCTGCCGCGTCGCCTCGAGTGAGCGCACAAGACCATAGTCGCCCACCATTGCCTTGTCCGGCATCCCGCTCTTCTGAAGCGTCAGAAACACATTACCCGGCTTGATGTCGCGGTGGATAAGTCGGCGTGAGTGGCTGTAGTTGAGAGCTGAAAAGACTTGCGCCATGATGCGCACCGCAACGTCAACGGGGGGCAGGCGGTGAGCCTTGATACACTGCGCAATGAACCCGTGCAAGTCTCCACCTTCGCAGTACTTCATGGCCAGACAATAGCAGCCGAAGAACTTGCCGCGTGCCGCCTCCACCCAAGCGCCGATGTAGGCGACAATGTACGGATGGTCCATTGAGCTCAGCGTCGCCACCTCGCGATTCATAGCGGCAACATCTTCCTCGGTGCAGAGTCCACGTCGCATCACCTTGACGACGCACTCCGCTGGGAACGTGAAGTTGTGCTTTGGATTCGTTGCCAGCTTAGTGCGAACAGCCAAATACACTTCGCCGAAGCCACCGCTGCCGATGAGGCGATCGAGGTGAAGCTCGCGGCCGATGATCTTCGGCGGATCCGTGACAGGGGTCGCCATACGTGCACAGTGCTGATGCAGGCAACCCTTTCTTCGGCGATTTCTTCTGTGAGCGAAGGTGCGCGGCAGCCGAGGCGCTCCCACACCCGACGCGTTGGCGGCGGAAAGGGCGGAGAGGTGAAAACGCGAGGAAATCGTTAAAAACGAGAGACAAAAGGCCGCGTTGAGAAAAGACCCCGCCCTGGTGTGTGCGTGTGTGCGTGGGTGTGTGTGTGTGTGTGGGTGTGTGCGTGTGTGTGCGTGGGTGGGTGTGTGCGTGGGTGGGTGTTGCAGGCACGTGTGAACGCACCGCATTCGTATGAGAGGCGGAGGGAGAGACAGAGGGTGGCGGTGATGAAGGCCGTAAGATGGTTTGCGTGCGCTGCAGACGGGGATAGAGGGCAGGGGGTGAAGAAGGGATTTGCTCCCGGCATGCGAAGAAGGCTGCTTAGCAGCAGCGGTGCATCTACCGCTACCCGTTTTATCTCGATGAAGTGAGCGCCAAGGGCTCTGCCAGCAAAGTCTTTGGCGCTGCGCCTCTGCGAAGGGGACGTCGCGTTTAGGTCAGCGCACCATCGCCGGCTCTCCTCGCTCTCCCTCCACTTTCTACTTCCTGACGTGTCCATCCATCTATATCTGCGTGAGCTTGGGTGAAGGAAGACACGCCTCCGCTCACCTTCCCCTCATCCTTATAAAGGTGGCAGGTGTCGATGCTTCCGTAGACGTCAGGGTGCCTGCCTGCTCCATCGCTTCCTCTTCCAGGATACTCGCCATCCATTGATTAGGTGGCTGTGGACTGAGTACGCCGTGACACACGCAAGGCGCAAGCACAGAAGCGATGACCATTCACTCAGCAGAAAAAAACAAACAAAGAAAACATCTATGAAGAGAGGCACGTGCAAATCATGTCGCTTCCCGCTCTCTCCCGAGGCACAAGTCCTCCCTCTCGCTCTGGCAACTGCCCCTCCCCCGCCCGCAAGCCGTATCGCAATCCTTTTCGACCGACCGGTGTATACAACGACCACTTCACATGGCATGCTCTCTGTTCATTTTATTTGCACGGATCGGACAGAGAAGGCGGTGGCAGCGAGATCCAAGCCAAGAATCGACAGAGGGAGGCATCGCGACAGCGGGCAACAGCACGACAGGTACGCTTGTTCTCGATACGGCTATGCGGCTGTGCACGAGACGAACAAGGCAACCGCACCCACACGCACACACATGTGTGAGCGCCTCCACACTTACAAACACGCACTGACGGAAGACGCTAAACAGCAGAGGATCGGCACTGTATCGCCTAACCCCACCGCCCTCAACGCACACACAGCTTTACTGGATGCCCGAGCCGGTCTATGCAGCTGTCACACAGCAAGAATTCTCCTCGTTATCGCTTTATCGATCGCTAGTGCCTTCTATGAAAAACATCCACCCTCGATCTCCCCACATCGATGCCGGCGCACAGCGAAAACAACGTTGTCAGTGCCCTCACCTACACGGCATCCACGCCGCATAGATAGGCCACATACGGGCATCCCACCAGAGACAACAACAGCCCTGAAAATGCCATGCTCGTTTGCAGCGTCTCGTTCCCAACAACAAGTCCACAAGTGTACGCGCGCACAACCACAGCTCGCCTCACCGCTGTCGCACCGCGGCCACATCCGGGTCGTCACGGACGAGCCGGCCGGCCGTCGAATTGGGTCACGCGTCTAACAGGCTCCGCCCGTCCTTCCTCGCCCCCTCCTCGCATACCTGCCGCGCGATCGGCGCCACACGGACCGCGGGGGGACTGCATGCCTTGGATCCAAGCCGGCCGCGTCCAGCGCCCTGCTCCGCGGCGGAAGCAGCGGCGTCTATCGTGCGGCCAAGCAGGCGGTGGCCCAGCCGCGTGCCGGGTGGGCCCGAGAAGGAAGTTCGCCAGCTGCAGGTGACGGCCCTCTGAGGCCCTGCACACGCTGCCTGTGTGCCGTGCTTCCCCGCCCCCCCCCCGTAGCTGCCAGCCACGGCAGTCAAACAATACTCTGCGGCGACCCTCCACGTCGGAGTCTGCAGGACCCGACCCACGCCGTTCGGGGCGCCCTCGTCGGGCTTCCCGCACATGTCGCACGCACGCACTCTTGGGAGCTGGCTCATGTGCATCCCCTCGCGTCTCTTGTGTCTATCACGCGTGCGCCCCTCCCCTCTGCATGCCGTGCTTCGATGCAATGCACCATGCACGCTGTGCTCGGCGACGCCTGCGCACAGACAGCCCCTGGCACGCCCTCCCCTGAGGCATCGCACAGGGGGCAGCGCTAGACACCCGACGGGGCAGGCGCACGCGCCACCAGTGAGACGAGGCGCGCTCTGAGCCTCGACCCATCCGCCAACCTCGCCTAGCATACCGGGCACAACGCCACGCCGGACGCCCTCGCAGAAAGCACAGGCGGGGGTGAGGGAGGGGGACGCCACAACGCCAGCGCACTCGCAGGCAGCACACCGTCTGCACTCCACCCTGCCAGTGCGAGTCACCCGTCCTCTTTGAAAGCGCGAAAGCAGTTGCCCACGTACACACACACACACACACACACACACACAGACGCAGACAAGGAGAGAGGGAGAGAAGTGGGAGAGGGCTGTGCGCGCAACTTCGCGGTGCGCACTCACTTTGCAAAGGCGGACATGCAAACCGGCGCAAGAGGGCAAGGAGACGTGCACCCCCATTGAGTGGTGGCGTACGGTGCACCACGTGGAGAGCACCTGTGGAGGGCGAGAAGAGGTACTCCGCGAACGTGAGAGGAATGCACGCGCACTCACCCAAGGAAAACTAAACTCGGGAACAACAGAATATACGCGGATATGGACACACAAAGCAGCACAAGCCCCTACACAACTGCGCACACGTGTGCGCGGGTAGGAAAAAGGAAAGGAGTGTGCGAAGGCCACAACCCCATCTAGATGGGGTTCAGCCTCACGGCTATATTGTGGCGCAGTGCCACCGTTGGCTGGCTCGCAATCTTCGCTGTTGGCGAGTCAACGAGGGAGCCCGGCGACACGAACCCTTCGCACTTTTCGGTGCCGCAGTTGCACTGGAACCCAGGCATGGTGGAGTCCATGAACTGTCGGTAGTCCATTGTCAGCTCCTCGCCTTTTGGAATGTTGCGCAGCGCCACGACGTCCAGCGACCGCATCGGCGCAAAGGACATGTTGGGCTCGCAGGAGTGGTTGAAGGCACGCCACTGAGCTGGGTCGTGGTCCCACAGCGCGTAGTAGTGCCCGTCGCGCCCGACCGGCCAGGCGTTGTGCTGGAAGTCTACGTAGTCCGCCTTTGAAAAGTGCTGTAGCGCGTACGGCTTTGTGCACAGCCGCACGGGACGGCACTCGTCTTGGAAGATGATCGTGCCAACGCTGATGTCCTCCGCCGCGCGCAGGTGGTAGCCGCGCACCGGGTCAAAGCGACGGACGTACAAGAGCCGTTCCCGCTGGCAGCGGGTAATCGCCTCACGGATCTGCAGCATGGCAAACTCGCGCTGCTGAAAGCCCCTGTTGAGCCGCAAGATCCAATCGGCCGACCCCTCCTGGCCGTACGGGTACATGATGCCGCAGTTGGGGTTGATCTCCAGAAAGACAACTTTGTGGTTCTTCTGGCGGTCAATGCGGACGTCGATGCGGCCGTAACCGACGCCGCCCATCATGCGCTTGAAGGCAGAGCGGGCGATGTCGATCATGTTCTGCATCGCCGGATCCTCCTGGGGCACCTGGGTCCACTTCATCCCCTCGTACGAGGCCCACTTGAGCTGAAAGTGCTTGAAGTCTTCGCCCTCGGGAAAGGCGACCTGCACGGGCGGGAACACCCGCACCCCTTCCGGCTGGGTAGAGTCACTGCAGGCGAGAATCGTCGCCTCATCGCCGTTGACAAACTCCTCGACCAGCGCAAACTGGTATTCCGCCATGAAGCGTGCCGCCCGGTCCACCAGGTGCGCCATGTCATACACCTTGCAGCTCTTGTCCATCCCAACACTGCTGTAGCCAGAGATGTGCTTGATGATGCAAGGAAACTGAAGATCACCACACAGACTCTCTATGTCATCGCCCGGCGCCAGCACGATGTAGTTGGCGGTTGCGATGTTGTAATAGTACGCCACCAGCTTCATATCCGGCTTCGACATCTCATAGTACTTGGAGATGGCCCCGGTGTACGGTACCTTAAACTCCTCTAGTGCCTCCACCACCTCAACGCCGGCGCGGTCCTCATCCTTAGCGCCATCGCACTGGTTGTAGAAGACGTCGAACTTGCCGGACATGACGAGCTGCCGTATTTGGCGGTACGCGGTTGCCTTCTTGATCAGCTCGAGATGAAATGTACACTGCGCATCCTCGGAGCAGAAGTAGTTCTGCGGCGTCTGTATCAGATCGCCTTCGTAAGCCCTCAGTTCGCTGTCAGAGCCCTCGTAGGAGCAGGCCAGCACGCACACCCGGATCGGCTTCGCAAGCGCATCCGTCATTTTGGCTGGTGTCGCACAGCCCTCCTGTTGAGAGGGCGGGAGTGAGGCAGAATCGAGACCGACGGGGGCGAGCGGATGTTTGGCGGATTCCAGCAGGTGTGTAGAGCGGTGACAGATGTGGGATGGAGAACGCGGGCGCGGTGGAACAGCTAGGCGGTAAATGCAATTTTCATGCGCTCCAGCGACGGCACGGGCGCCAAGAGAGGAGTGCAGCGCTATCGCAACATGCGAACCAGAGGACAGCGGAGTGGGAAGAGACGACGATTGAGTTGACAGCAAGAGAAACCAGGGGCGAGTGCGTGCCCGCGCCGCCACCGCCACGAGCGCACAAAAATACAGATTGAGAGAAGCACATGCAATGCTCTGCTTGAACGATGAGAGAAGAGGCTCAGCAGCCAGCATTCTGGCGACGGCTGTAGTGGTGCTTCCACCAACCAATAGGGCCGTCGGGGATGACGCGGATGAGCCGGGCGTACGTCTATCGCATCCAACACGCGGAGATCTGCACGCGCACGCATTCGATGAAAGGGAGCACTGCAATACCAGCACGGGGGAGGAGTGGGCACACAACGACATCTTTCCAAGAGCGAGCGACACGTTGCGCTTCCTTCCTTAAGACGCTGCGCAGCGGAGCATGGAGGAAAGAGCAAGATGAGAGCGGCGCCACAACGGTGTTGCAGGCGACAGAGACAGACCGACAGAGAAAGACAGAGGGAGACATTGACTGCGCCATGTTAACGATCCGGTGTGCTCACTTAGAGAGTCATGCGCACACTATTTCATGCAACACTACCTGGCACACCTCGCTGCCTTCCCCCTTCCCTCGCTCTTGTGGACCTGTCCAGTTCGTGGGAATGTGATTCTCCGCATTGTCTGCGCATCAGATGAACGGCTGTGGTTGTGGCGGCACGACCTTGCCCAACGCTCAGGCACGGAGGGGAGTGCGAGGAGGGAAAGAGTATAATCCCCCAGAGACGTCACGGTGATGAAGCTGTGATGCCAAGTAGCAAGGAATACGCACAGACACACATTGCCACACCGACGGACAGCATTACACCGTCTACATGGCGGCGCTCCTCTACCTTTCCTCGGTCGATACGTACCGCATGATCGTGACACACGCAACACCCCCATCGCACACTACGCTCCCTTCTTTGTCTTTGAGCAGCGGCGTGCCGAAACATGATCACTGCTGGCCGCTTCACCGCCGTCTTGTGCGCTCGCTACTTCCTCGGGAGACGGACGAGTTGATCGGGTAATGCGACGCATTGGCAGAAAGACATGGGCAATAAGGTAGTACAACATAGCGATGAACACGACACCAGGGATGAAGTACTCACGTAAGCACATCATCCAGTATGGCTCACCTTCGTACACACGGGTCGAGGTGCGCGGCGGCATTGCGAAGCGGAGCGCACTGCGCGCAGTACGTCAGCTCGAAAAACTAGGCTGGTGAAACAAGCACAAGAAGTGCTACCATGCTCGCAATATCAGGCCTCCGTGGATGCGAGTGCACGTGCGGTGAGGTCCCTGAGGAAACGCAAGCACGCTGCGGGTGATGTCGTGGTTATGGGTGAAGGTGGAGAGAGACATGGGAGGCTGTCAAATAAGGGCGGTTCAGGATGGTGGACCCGCAGAGGGCCGACGACGCTCCACAGGTGAGAGAGAGAGTGTGTTCAAAAACGTCGGTCGTGTGGTCCGCAGCGCCTTCACATCGACTCATGTGCCGCGAATGCATGCCCTTTACAGGTTGTCCTCCGCTGTGTGCTGAACAGATGCAGCCCTTCCACTTTTGCACCTTCTATATATATATATATATATACATATATACATATATACATATATATAGGTGTGTGTGTGTGTGTGTACGTGTTTCGTCTGCATCCTTGCATGCTGACAAGCCCTGAAAAAGTAAGAGAAAAATAGCATCAACGGAAAGACCGTATGCACAGGTGTGTCGTGTGAGTTTCCGTACACGCGTGCGGGTGCGAGCCTGATGCGCCGTTCCGAGCACGCTGGCATCCGAGACGCCAAGAGGCGTGCGCCACGTAGGTGTGCGCTTGCACCCCCACCACCCCCACTGCCACCAGATTCGCAGAGGAGCACACCTCGGTCGCGCTTCTCCCAGGGCTGGTGGTGCTTGTACACCTGAGCACACGTCGGCTTCCATGAGCGCACACATGCACAGATAGAGACGCTAGACATCTATGGAGAACAAGCTAGACAAGGAAAGAGAGAGACGCGCAGCCACCGTCGTTGACCAGATAGACAGAACGCTAGCAAATTCGCGGTGAAGAGAAACGCGAAGGAGGCATACATGTGCGGCGGGCAGCGTTGATGGTAGGGCGAGGCAAAGGTGGGAAGGGCTCAGACTTAGGGAGGGAATGAGAGCAAAACTTGTGTAGGACTTCGACTGTAGCCCTCACTGCCTTCACAGATGCACGGATGCACAGAAAAGAGAAGCAGGATAGTACGAAGCGAGGCTGCGCAGCATAAAATGCTGCCGCACAGTCAAAGACGCGAGCTGCACGCGTGTATCGCCGCATCGTGCCCTGTACGGAGCACACAACGACACGCGCGACTTTGGAAGAGAAAGCAAGAAGAGTACATTGCGATAGCCGCATTCAGACGCCGACTCGTTCCTGCCCCCATGCCCCTCTTCCACCTGGCTCTCCGCTCACAGCCGCGGGGAGTGCGCCACGCGTCCACCTACTACCATGGCCGCCTCTGGAAGGCATACAGGCAGCGTTCACCACCGATACAAACCCGCATCCAAAGGCAAGACGAAGACTGCACCCTTGTACAAAAGGGGGCCTTCGCCGCAGCACCGAATTCCCTCTGCGGGTGATGCTATGAAGAGGAAGCGCGCAGCTTCGTGGCGAAGTGCCTCCGCTCCTCAGGCGCTCATTGCACACACACACACACACGCACACACACACGCACTCGCAGCTTTCAGGTCTTGATTGGCCTTCGCCTTATCAGCTCGTTTTCCCCTGCTGCGCTACAACCGGCGGCGGCCTTTCAGCTCTGCTGGAGGTAGTTGGGGACGTAATCGCCGATGATCGTGACAGCGAACTCGCTGCGGGCACTCTTGTCCGACTTGAGCTTCACGACAACCTCCGTCTTTCTCGGATTCTTCGCGAGCGCCTCGTGGACCTCGCGCAGGATCCACTTGCGCAGTGGCAGACCGTCCTCCTGCGGATTGTCATTGACGCCGTCGAGCTGGTTGAGCAGGTAGATGTCGTCCATGTACGACGGCTTCATAATGCTCTCGCGCGGAATCTCAACCTTGACGGTTGTGACCATTTTTGCCAGAAAAAAAAGAGAAGCGGGTGAGTTGCCGCGAGCGTGTGCAAGTGGCGGAGGCAGGGGGGGGGGCACACGGGAGAGAACACGGGAGAGAACACGCGACAGCCAAACGCCGCCCTTTCAGGGTGGTCTCGCACTTCTTTTGAGTGCAGACGGGGTTGTCACGCGTGTGCGATGATGTGTGCGTGCGCGCGTGGTAGAGCCTTGACGGGCGTGTACGACAGCTGACGACGACTAGGACGAAGGAGAGAAAGAGAAAGAGATCGGAAGGGGTGAGAGGTGGAAGTGAAGCAAAAAGGCTGTGAAGGAGGAGAGCAGTGCTGTGGCCGCGGTCGTCCTTGTTGGTAAAGCGGTCGAAGAAGTGACAGCGACGACAGAAGAGGAAGAGAGAGAGCGCGGCGATCGGTACGGACGGATCCGTGTGAAGGGGGCGATGGAGAGCAAGGCAACAGCGGCAAGGCGAAAAGGGCGACATGATGTGTCGGTGAGGAGTGGAGCAACAGGGCAGGAGACGCGGAGTTCGCAGAGGAGAAAAGAGGAGGCAAGAGGCAGTGGCGGGCGAGGCAGTGGCGGGCGAGGCAGTGGCGGGCGAGGCAGTGGCGGGCGAGGCACAGAGGATGAGGAGAGAGGGGCAACGCAGGGTACTGCGCAGGGAGAGAAGGGCGGGTGAAGCGGAAGAGAAGAGGAGGATGAGGCGCGCACACGCAGTTTACGTTGTCTCTCCCCTCTTTCTCATAGTCAGCGTTGCTTTCATTTGGTGTGCGTCGTTCGCGCGTGCATGCGTGTGCGTGTGTGTCTCGCCGCCGCCCTCGTGCAGCGGCGGGGCTACCACACCCGATGGGGTCGGGCCTGCGTGCGGCGCGCAAGAGCCATGCGAGAGCGTAGAGAAGAAGAGAGCCAAAAAAAGCTAAATCCACGGCTCCTCGGTAGAGGGGACGCGAAAGCACGTCAACGCAGACGCATGCGCGCGCGCTTCCGCAACCTTTCATCAACTGCTTCATGCCGCTGGAGCAACCGGTTCAGTGGCATCGCACAACTGCCGACGTTGATTCACACGCGCCGGTCACGACTCCACTGTCCCGCAGCATCTGCTGTGTAGTGTTCTCACGAGAAGCTGCAGCTGTCAGGTCTGCTCCGCTGCTCGCAAGAACACGCAGCATCTCGTCAGAGCCCTTAGATAGCACCTGTGAAGCACAAAGGTGCAGAACGAAGCCGCCGTCGCGGTCGCCGCTTTACATTGGTTGCCTTCCCATGCGCACGCAGCAATGCCGCCGTCACCGCCGCACCGGCTCACATCCTCCAGCTGCATCTGAAGCGTTTCGGCACGTGCGTGCCGTCGCCTGTGTCAACCTCCCGCTGGCGCTGCAGCTGTCGAGAGAGAGCGCGAAACCGCGCAGCGAGAGGCCCACAGAGGCACACACAATATAAGCGGCTGGGTGCCGACGAAGTCTGCCGGGGACGCCAGAGCCCAGTGTCTGCCTAGAAACTGAGCCTCCTGCGGTAGCACGCATAGCTCACGCATGCTGCTGAACGACGGCTGGCGTTTTTGGGCCCTGCGAACAGCTCAGAGGGATGCATCCGCTGCTCCATCACGGCGACGGAGGCAGAGCGGGGACGGGGACCGGAAGGAGCAAAGGAGGTGAACAAAACCTCAGGAGGTGAGAGAAGTCACGCCTGCGAGCCATTACCAACAGCAGCGAAGCAAGAAGTGATGGATGCAAGATGTGAGACGATGGAACACCGCCACTGGCGTGCGCCTCTGCAGTTTGTCGACTACAAGAACGGGAAAAACGCAAAGCCGGCAGGGCAAATGTGAGCCGGGGTAAGCGGCCGCATGAGCCGCTCAGAGCAACGGGAACGCACGAGTGTTTCGTGCAGTGCGATTCAGAAGCATCGAAACTGCCGAAAATGGGATCGAGATCGGGTGAGGACTGAGTGATCATCGTGAGATCGCTTCCGCGGCAGCAATGGACCACGTGCAGCCGGGCATTGGCGGGTGCAACAACCTCATCGCGAATGACAGGAGGCTACGACGCTCTCGTCAAAAACAGACGGAAGCGCCTTGACTAGATTGGCAACGTTACGCCTTTGCCCAGCACCTGCTGTTCCTCCCTTGCGCCCTGGTACGAGGACGCACCACCAACCTCCCTTCTCGACCTCTGCGCCCGTGGGCCGCGAGGGGCGGCTTCGCGTCTTCTTCAGTCTGCTGCCGAATCGTTGCGCGTGGTCTTCACCTTCAGCTCCTCGTACACGTGTGAAAGGACCAGCATGCGAGAGGCAGAAGGAGGGTGGGGAAGGGGGGCACACCCGAGAGAGACAAACGACAACATTCACCACTGAGCTACCGCGCACATCCCCCTCCCTTTGCCTGAAGCGGTCAGTCACCAGGGGCGCTCTCGCACATCCTCCCGTGTCCGCAGACGCGCGGCTTACTTCGATTTGTGAGCAAGAGAAAGTGGCGAGAGACAAGACAGACGCGAGAGAGAGAAAGGTGGGCCGTATGGCAGCTGCCGGCAGCAGAAAAGGGGCGCCCGGGCACACACGAAAAGGAAAGAGAAGAGTCCCTGCACCGCCACCACCACCACCACCCCCCCCACACACACACATGCACACATGCACGTGCACCTCTGCACGTTTGCTGCCCTTGCCTCTACGCGTGACAGCAGCCCCGCTCGAGCACGCTGCACCCGTGGTACGTTATCACGTGAAAATCTTCTCGAGGCAGCCACTCGAGCGTATGCGCCGATGTTCCTCCCGCACCAACGCCTTTGCACGCAGCTGCGCACTGCCGTCAACGAGGACGCTCTGGACATGCTCCTCCGTGAGGGAGAGGGCCTGCGCGACGAGGTCGATCAGCCGCGGGGTCACGGCGCTGGCTAAGCCACACGACAGCTCTCGCATCGCGTCCAGTGCCAACTGCTGCCGCTCGCGTGCACGCGGTGCGTGCATCGCTTGGTGGAGCAGCAGTTCCGCGACGATACCGAGGGATACTGTGTCGCCCGTGCCCGCGTACACCTCTCGGACGGTGCGCACGGTGAATGCCAAAAAGTCGAGTGTCTTCGCCCGCTCCTGTGCCTCCCGCTCCTCATCCAGGAGGAACCTGTCCCTCCCCCCCTCCTCGCCAGTTGCAGCGCGGGAGCAGCGTAGCAGCGCCTGCGCGAACATGTGACGCACCTGGCGCAGCGGGATGGGGAGGTCTGTCAAGCGAGCTGGCGGGCGCTGCGTCACCTGCCGCTGGTAAATGGAAAGGGCGCACTCCCAGCTCTGTGTGGTGAGAAGTGAGTAAACCTCGGTGTCGTCAAGCCACTGGCACTCGCAGGAGTCGCGCCCAAACACAGAGGCCAGATACGCGCGCAACTCGGTGACCAGCGAACAAGGCGCCGCAGCAGCAGCGGACACCTTCGCGTCGTTAGCGCTACTTGCCGCGATGAGGTGACAGCAGCGAAACACTGTCTGCAGCTCTGCCTTTCGCACCGGCGGCTGCTGCGGCCACGGGTTGCTGTCGTACATCCGCAGCAGACTCTGTGCGATTCTCCACTTCGCCGCCTGCTTTGTGTGCACGCGCTGGCTCGACAGGAGCTGCAAGCACACCACGCAGCACGGCCGATCCAGTCCTTTGCCATCCGTCACAAGCCCCTCCACTTGTGGCCCGATATGGGCCGACAGGTGCTCCACATTACGAAGCGACTGCAAGTATGCCAACAGCGCCTCAGGGTGAGCACTGCGCAGCGTGTACAAGGCACTGAACGTCTCGTACAGGGCGTTGGCATGGGCGGCGTTGTGCGCGGCGTTGCACGATGCCATCGCAAACAGAAAAGATTCGGCGGTGGGCACCAGCAGACGATGCGAGGTAGCGGCCAATGTGATGTCCATGTCACTGAGAAGTTGCAAGGCCGCCTCCCACCGCCCTGCAGCTCCAACTGCCTTGATGAGAGCCTCGGTGAAGCGGCACCCGGCGTCGCCCATCACCTGCGCGTCTGGCACACGCTCCCGGATGCGCACCAGGGCATTCCACATGCAATCGCGATCGGTGGGGGACAGGGAGTGGTGCGGCTTCACAAAGCTCTCTCCACTGCGCCACACAGCGTCTAAGGCGGCTGTGTGGGCGTCCAGCGGTACCTCGTAGCCACTTTCCAGCACTCTGTCGTACAACTCCAGCGCCATCTCCCACGGGCGCGAGCCGAGGGCGTTCGTCTTGTACCCGGTCATGAGCCCCATCAAACGTGCCGTCATGTCAGCAGGTGGGTCGACGCGTGTCACCTCCTTTGCGTACATGTACACCTGCAGCGCGGTGGACCACGACACGTCGAGGTGAATGAGCTCGACAAGGGCGTCGAACGACACGGGCAGCGCACTCGCCGCGGCGGCGCCTTTGCGCATCTGGTGCTCCGTGAGGGCGACGACGGCGTTGTCGGCGCCCTCCAGCGTCAAACCCAGCTTCTCCTGAAAGGACGTGCCCCTCACAGCGTACCGCTCAAGGCGGCGCGCCTGATAGAGAGCGAAGGCCCGCGCCTCTGCCGGTTCCACGTGACACCACGGGCTCTCGCCTGCGACTCCGACGGCGTCCTCGAGCGCCTCCTCGTAGGTCTTAACGCCCATCTGCGCAGCTACGTGGTGCCGCAACATTGTGCTCGTGAACTCGGAAATGGTGGCTGGCATCAGCGCCTCCTGATGCGAGCGAGCGACGAGGAAAAACGCCTCCGCTGTCTCTGCCTTGCTCGTGGAGCAGCGCAGATACTCGGCGAGGCGACGCTGCAGCGGCGGAGACGACCGGGTTCTATCCCGCATCTGATATGCACGCTGAAGGGTTTTACCGATACCCGCCTCGGCGTTCTCCAGCCTCCATGCCAGCGCAGACGACCAGCTTGTTGACGTGGCCGACGGCGACGCAGATGTCACCTGGTAGTGCGGCCGTAACGCGCGATTCGCCTGCGTGCAGCTTGCGGATCCCGTAGCCACTGCCGCGCCTGACGCACGCACCCCTTGTGACTGCCGCTGCCACCGCTGCAGCTGCGCGCGGCGACGCAAAGCCTTCGACACCGTCTCCAGAGAGCGCGTGCCAGGCATCGTGTCATGCTAAAGCTAGATGAGTCAACACAAAAACAGCGGCGAGAAAAAAGTGCATCATCCGTCAGTCAACCAGAGGAAGGCAAGGCAACCAAATCCATGTGAACCCCCCGAACTTCATGTGCATAAAGGGGCGCCATGGCAGCGCTGGTGAGTGCAGCTCAACCGTGCGGCTGCACCGCACAATCCCGTCGAGAGTTGTGCTCCTCCAGTCGACGCCACGGCAAGCTCAAGCCGTCGTTCGAGAATCTTCTTTTTACGAGTCGTTCATAACAACAAGTCCACAAGTGTACGCGCGCACAACCGCAGCTCGCCTCACCGCTGTCGCACCGCCGCCACATCCGGGTCGTCACGGACGAGCCGGCCGGCCGTCGAATTGGGTCACGCGTCTAACAGGCTCCGCCCGTCCTTCCTCGCCCCCTCCTCGCATACCTGCCGCGCGATCGGCGCCACACGGACCGCGGGGGAACTGCATGCCTTGGATCCAAGCCGGCCGCGTCCAGCGCCCTGCTCCGCGGCGGAAGCAGCGGCGTCTATCGTGCGGCCAAGCAGGCGGTGGCCCAGCCGCGTGCCGGGTGGGCCCGAGAAGGAAGTTCGCCAGCTGCAGGTGACGGCCCTCTGAGGCCCTGCACACGCTGCCTGTGTGCCGTGCTTCCCCGCCCCCCCCCCCGTAGCTGCCAGCCACGGCAGTCAAACAATACCCTGCGGCGACCCTCCACGTCGGAGTCTGCAGGACCCGACCTACGCCGTTCGGGGCGCCCTCGTCGGGCTTCCCGCACATGTCGCACGCACGCACTCTTGGGAGCTGGCTCATGTGCATCCCCTCGCGTCTCTTGTGTCTATCACGCGTGCGCCCCTCCCCTCTGCATGCCGTGCTTCGATGCAATGCACCATGCACGCTGTGCTCGGCGACGCCTGCGCACAGACAGCCCCTGGCACGCCCTCCCCTGAGGCATCGCACAGGGGGCAGCGCTAGACACCCGACGGGGCAGGCGCACGCGCCACCAGTGAGACGAGGCGCGCTCTGAGCCTCGACCCATCCGCCAACCTCGCCTAGCATACCGGGCACAACGCCACGCCGGACGCCCTCGCAGAAAGCACAGGCGGGGGTGAGGGAGGGGGACGCCACAACGCCAGCGCACTCGCAGGCAGCACACCGTCTGCACTCCACCCTGCCAGTGCGAGTCACCCGCCGCTGCGCGAGGCCAAAGTACGCGCCGGCGCCCGTGCCGAGCTGGGCGAGGATGGTCTCCGCTCACCTCACACGCTCAAACCCCCTGCTCCTCCGTGGTGTTGGCCGGCGGCCGCCAAGGAGCTCTCGTCTCAGCGTGTTGCACGGTTTCGCGGGATGTCGTGCCTTGCGTCTGAGAGCTGTGGCCAGGGTCCGTTCTCCCTGCAGCTGGCGCCGGCTCCCCCGGCGTCGCCGGTTCGGCAAGCCTGTCAACTTTGTCGTTGACTTTCCGTCGAGAATAGCCGCAGGCAAACTGCAATGAGAGGCGAAGCTGACGGACTCGGAGTGGCGCAATGTACGTCCAAACGCGTCTCAGCACAGCCTCTCTTCTCACCCTCGTCGGGCCCGTGTCGAGGGCGTCATGACGAGGGATAGGCGAGTTCGTAGCAGCAGCCGCACCTGCTTCGCTGTCATTGCCGATGAAAGAGGGACCCAAACAGACGAGGTCACGAGCTCTGCCCGGTTGCTCGTTTTACCGCCGCTCGTGAACGGATGGAGAGACGGCGATGTGCAGAAAGAAGTGCTCGCACGCACGCACCACTCTAGACGGCCGAGAAGCCGATAACCGATTGTTCGCGTGCTGCTGCGCTGTCAAGCTTTCGCGCAGTCACTGCACGGTGGGAGACCCTTCGCCGGTCGGGCACGACCTCCAGCAGGCGCTTGCGTACGGAGACGATCATTCCAGCAGGCACACACGCGATACTGCAACCCGCGGCCTCTCGTCCATCCAACTGGCTTTCTCCCCCAGCCCAAACCTCATCACCACTCCACCCTTTCCGTCACCTCACCGTTCCTTTCTTTCGTGCTCGGCTCCTGCACGGGCTCGGCAGGTGCACGTGAGGATCACCTCATAGGTGCGCCGCTGCAGAACGCAAGACTGATAAAGCAGTGCAAGTGAACAGGGCGTGGGTGCCTCAGTGAAGGAAGAGAAAGGGGTGCACGGAAGAAGGCAGCGGAAGAGCAGCAGAGCAAAAACCGGGTTCTCTGTGCAACACGTCCGTCCTGCTAATAAGGCGTGAGTTCATGCTACCCGGCCTGTCACAGGCCCCACCACGTGGCGCGAAGCTGCAGCGGACCGCGTGACAGCAATAAGCCGACTCGGTCACCTGAGCGCGGTCTCTGCCTCGCAGCTCGCGTCACAGCCGCTCCCATTGTGCCAGTCGCCACCTGGTCCATCCCCCTCGCGGTGACCCGGACACTCCCCACACGAGTGGGCAGTCTGACGGCCGGGGGTGAGGTAGCTTCAAGTCACGCTGACACTTCGCCCATCACAAGGATGGTACAAGCGCATGCTCACGGTCGCAGGTCGCTCCGACACAGCGCCACCCCGGACCGAACCGCCGGCATCAGCGGTGATACATCGCTCTGACTGTCCCATGACACTGGTACGTGACCCTGCCATCACCAGAGGTGGTTCGGCACTCGGCAAGGTTAGAGAGTGGTGGGTGTGTGTGTGTGGGGGGGGGGGGGCTGTTTGGCCTCGACACCTAGAGTGGTGGTACTGGGCCCTGAGACACCACCGCGCACTGAGGGGTGTGTCACCCCTTGCCCCGACCCCCACCTGTCGTGAAGGAACAGTAAGCAGTGAGAAAAAAGAAATGAAGCCATGCACACTCATAAACACGCGCGCAGCAGCTCACTCCAAAGCCCAGCACTCACTGCCCTCGACTCCCACCTGCTTGCCGATAGCGTTTGCCCATCCATCAGAGAGTGGACGGATGCAGAGATGTACGCACACGCATGACCGTGCGAACCACCGTGGCGGTCATCAACCCGATACATGCCGAAGCAATCGAGGACACCACCGGCAGAGGAGAGAGAAGAGGGGGACAACCGCATAGTGCACACACACACACACATACACATATATATATATATATATTTATGGAAACGAAACGGAAAGAGAAAACAAAATGAGAAGCACACGCAGGCTGATGACACCACAGAGCGGTGTCTGTGTGGGGAGCGACGCCGCCCGGCGTCGCACACAAGCGCACCCATCACGTACACCCGCGTATGCGTTAAAGTCGTGCCTGCACACTCACATGGCCGCGCCGGGTGATGCCTCATGCAGCAGAGGTGATAAGGAAAGGAAAGCGGGAACAACAATCAGCATTTATTGGAAGAGAAACAGCGAGTATCACATGGAGCGTGTCTGTACAGAGGGGTGAAAGAAGAAAAGGCAGAGAAGCAGCACACCACAAAACAGCGCGTAGCCCCACATGTGCACGTCACCACACGCACACACGCACGCGTCGGATGAGTCCATGTGCCAGGGTGTCTGCTGGATCCGAACCGCACCGGTCAAGACGCCCATGTACGGCTCACCTACTGCCGGTGCTAGAGGACGCGGCACTGAGAACTGTGGTCGCCGCACTCGGCTGCGGCTCCAAATCGCTCTCGATCAGACAATCCTGCCAGCGCTCATTGACGGAGTCCAGCTCCTTTGATTGCTGGAGGCCGCGACAGGCTGCTTGCACACTGTCGGGGCCACACGGCAGTCCACCCTGCGGTGGTATGTCACCTGTCAGTCCCTTGGGTGGAAGACTGCTCTCGCTTCCTTCGCACAAGGTGTGGAACATGCGGGAGAGCCTCCCCATCGCCAGTATCTTCTCGCGAATGTTCTCGCCTCGCTGTTCCAGGACTCTCCCGTCGCGGCTTTCTGTGTTCGCCCCCGGTGTCGGTGCGGCCTTCGCCGCCTCCGCCCCGTCCACAAGCAGATGATCCTCACCACCGTCGATGGGGTGGAGGACGTTCGCCACAATGTCGAGCAACTTCTCCTCCACAAAGGGCAGCGACCAAGTGAAGGCGTTCATGAAGTTAGGCAGGTAGTAGGGGTGAGGGCTGCTGTTGAACTGGCGGATGCTCATAATGTTGCGGTTGAGCATGACGACGGCGGCCCGGTTGTCGTACGTGTCGCAGTAGTTCGGCGCGGAAAAGATGCAAATCACCGCAGGAAACCCCTTGCTTGTCTTCTTGTACAAGTGGTAGCCCTCATCCTGGGCCTCGTGGCCACGGATGATTGTGATGAGGTCGTTTTCCTCCAAGAAGTTGCAGGCCGCAGCGTTGCTGTAGACGTAAGAGCAGCCGCGGGTTGTGTTGGGCACGAACAGCGGCGCCGCCGCAGGGTCCTCCTCTTTTTCGTCCAGCGGGTCTGCCCACAGCAGGTCGCACATCGGCCCCGATGACGGCGGCTCGCGGAAGCGGTGAATGGCACCAATGTCGGAGATCCGCTTCAGCTCCGGCGACAAGCCGCCGTGCACGCAGAGGAATCGATTGTTGAGGATGCATGCGAGCGGCAGGCAATCGAAGGCGGACATTATGGCGTTGTACACGGCGATGGAGTACTTGTAGAGCACCTCGCGCTTGAAGTTGAAGTACGTCGTGAGGTGTCGGCTTTCGTGGTTGCCGCGCAGCATGATCATCGTGTCGGGGTAGCAGATCTTATAGCACATGAGTAGCAGAATCACCTCCATTCCGAAGCACCCGCGGTCCACATAGTCGCCCAGGAAGATGTACTTCTGCTGGGACGGGTCGCCGCCGATGGAGATGAGGTTCAGTAAATCGAAAAATTGGCCGTGTATATCGCCAGCGATGGCCACCGGACCATCGACACGCAGCACGTTTGGCTCGTCTTTCCATATCAGAGCGCACTGAGTAATAATTGTCAGGGCATCCGCCTCCTGCAGGAGACCCTCCTTTCTGAGGTGCTCGCGCACCACATCGGGGCGCGCCGTGCCACTCTCGTCGAAGAGCGCAGAGCTGCTCAGTGGCTCCCAATTCGGCGGTGGCACTGACGGATTGCCACGGTCTGTGAGGAGCATGCGCTCCACCTTGCCAGCGTGGTTCGGCACGGAGCTGACGGCAATCTCCAGGCCCCTCCCTTCGAGGGGGCCATCGATGCCGGTGGAGAGCGCCTCGGTACTGGCCCTGACGTCGGCAGTTTTCGCAGTATGTGGCATTCCGCTTCTGTAGTGGTAACGTCGAATGTGGGGTCCGTCTCTCTCGCCGATATTGGGCTTCGTGCGCGTGTCTGTGCACGATGCACGATCAATTATGCGTGCAAGACACACGCGTTAATGAGCAGACGCGAGCACAATATCTGTCGCCTGCACGCAAGAAGGGAAAACTCAGCAGCAGCGGCAGCAAGAAGTAAGACGACCGCGCCAACAGGGGGCCACAGGTATGAGCAAGAGAGACCCCCTCCTTCCTCAAAGGGTCGACACTACCGTAAGGTCTGGTGAGGAGGTGGTGGCTAGCGGAAAGAAGTCCGGTAGGTGGAGCGTGAGGGCAGCCCAGTGGGAGAGGAAGGTTGCGATGGCAGCTGTGTGGTGGCTTGGGGAAGGGGGAGGGGGGCAGAGAGAGCAGGGGATCAACGGGGGTGAAGGAGAGGGAGCATGGAGTACGTGTTTCTGCTTTCGTCCACCTGTCCGTATTTCACGACAAGCAAGTCCACGCGGATACGCCCACACACCCACAGTTCACCGTAGCCCTGTTGCACCACGGCTACGCCAAGCAGCAGGACTGGACAACACCCTTTGGCGTCGTCCAGCACACTGCAACAAGGCCACTTGCATACAGCGCGCAGGCCAGGTCCAGCATTGCGCTCGACACCCCTGTAGCTCAGCCAGGGTAGAAAGGCAGCTAGCGAATGTGCCATACGTGTCGACTCGTCGGTACGTTTCCTAGTGATCTGGCACAAACGTGATCATCATGGCCGCACGGCTCTTCGGCACAGCGTCAGCTCAGCTATGTCCCGCCGACGCCACCAGTCCGCCAGCCGTATAGCAAGATACACGGTAGGCTGCTTGGCTTCCATGCGAAGAGTGGGCGCTGGATTCTGATACAGCGCACTGAGGTCTCCCGCGCACTCTTGGCGACGAAAAACAACGAGGAAGAGAAAACTAAACAGCCAACCAATGTGTATGCGTGCACCCACGTCCATCATGAGACTGCACTGCACGAGGGGCGCAGGCGAGGAGGAGGTGCCCACATCCAGCCCCTTCCCCTCCCCCAATCCCCATTCCTTCCCCGCCTCTCCCGTCTGCCACGCCGCTAGTCGCTGTCGTCGTAGTCGCTATCGGAGAAAGACGATTCGGAGCTGATCGCGTCCTCCTCCGAGCCAGAGAGAGAGTCCTCCCCTTCCGAGAAGTCCGAGTCGCTGCGTTGCCGCTTGCGCTTCCGCGGCGCCGACGTTTTCTTCCCTTTAGCGGTGGCGGATGGCGAGGCCTTGGCGCGCGGCGCACGCGGAACGGCTGACTTCTTGGTGGCCCCCGGTGTTGCCGTCTTGGGCTTTGTTTTCGGGGTTGTCTTGGCAGCCCGGGACGCCGGTGCCTTGGCAACCTTGTCGGCCGGTGGCGCAGCTCGCGTTGACTTCCTGGCAGCCCTCCCAGTCGATGTAACCAGCTCCCCGGGTGGTGTGGCCATGCACTCTTCCACGTGCGCGCGGTGCTTGCTCTTGACGCGCTTGTGGCACAGGGGGCACTCCTCCTCCATGATGCAGGTGCCCACCAGGAGCTCCATCTTCTCCTCCGTGGCGGTCGCCTCATCGCTGCCGCCGCCGCCGTGACGCGCCCTCGCCCGCGCCTCCCGCTCACTTGTTTTCTGCCGCTCCATGCGTTCTCGCCACTCCTCCAGCGCTATCTGGTCGATAAGGTGCTGACTGACGGGGTAGTAGGGGAAGCCAAACTGCCTTTTACACCGCTGGCACGTCTGCACGGTATCGTACATGGAGGCATCGTAGTCGAAGGGTGCGCTGCAGTGTGGACAGCCGTGCAACGCCGTGGCGCAGCCAAACTGGAAGAGACACAGTTGACAGTGCACCTTCTTCCCCCAGTGGCCCATGAAGAGCGAGTACTGTGGCCGCGAATCGGGCTCCCAGAGGGAGCGGCACTTGGGGCACCCCACCGTGGTAGGCTGGTGGAGTCCACCCAGGCGCGGCTGCCCGATCGGCGTGCGGTTCGTCGACACCTCCGGCTCTGTATTGGTGGCAGCCAACGCTTCCCACGCCTTCTCGTCCGCCGCCGAGGCCTCTGAGGCGTCATCGTCCTCGGCCTCGCTCTCGCTCCCGCTCTCCCTCTCGCCCTCGGCAGTCGCTCTCCGCTTCCTCACAGCCGGTGCCGCACCGGCCTTTGAATTGGCCTGCCTCATCAGCTGCGATGCCGACGGGCGCGAGATGGTGGAAGACGGCGGCGCGGCCTTGGCTTTTCGGCCGTCTGCCGCAGTGGGCACCCGGGACTCCACTTTCGACTTTTTCTGTGCAGCGGCGGCGGCCCGCTTGCGCGCCTTGGGGTCTGCGAAGCACTCAAAGGCTCTCACCAGGCACTGGAACGCTTCCGTGGCCCTGTCGAAGCTGCCCTGAAGGCGGTCTGGGTGGATGACGCCAGCGAGACGCATGTAGCTGCGGCGTGCCACTGGCACCGGCGTCTCGGGCGTCACGGGCGCAAACCCCTGGGCGAACGACAGGATCACGAACGGCTGCCCATCGGCAGCCAGGATGCTCTTGGCGATCTGCACGGCTTCCATGCTGCGTGTGTGTCGCTCACGAGAGTAAGGCTGGCAGGCAAGACTGCAATCGGCAAACGATGCTGGTGTTTGTCTGCGGCAGACGGAGTGCGCAGTCTGAGGTAGCTGAGCGCTGGCAGGGACACGTGTCGGAGTGCGTGAGGTGGGAGTGAGCGAGTGTGGCTGTATGAGGGGACGTGACCCACTCAAGCGAACACAAGCGAGATCACACACGCGCGCAGACGAAAACGAAAACGACGCGAGCTCGACGAGAGCGCGAGAGGGATGGGGGAGGCAGAGAGCTGCTCTACACACGCCACCGATCAATACGTGGCCGCAGTGCGCGAGATGGCGAAGAGGTGTGCAGACACACGATAGCACGCCGAGGGAGAAGTGGAGAGAGGGAGAGAGAGATGGGGTGAGGAGACGGAAAGAAGTTCTGCGAGGCTGTATGTGGGCGTGTGTCTGTGCATGACGCAGTTGTGAGTGTGTGTAGGTTTGTGTATCCAGGCGATGCGCTGGCGCACGCGCCCCACTTGCACCGGGAGCACGGTAAGTTTATCGTTGTGACTGCGTACGCCTATCGCCCGCTGTGTGTGCGCGCGTGCGTGTGCTCGCGGGTGTGGCTAGGTGTGGATGTGTGGGTATCTCTCTATCATGGAGATGTATGGGTGTGCGTGCGTGTCTGTCTGCGCCGCTCAGCTCATGAAGGTGGCAACGATCGCTCGAAAAGGGCACAGAGAGTACGCGGGTGCCTGTACCTTCCACAGTCTCTTTCTCAGAGGCACGGTGCCCGTGCCTCTGAGTGTATCGAGCGGCACCACAATGCTCTCGCCGGCTCCCAACCGACGTATGTGCAGGGGGAGGGGGATGCCGTCGGAAAAGGGGTCGATTGCCTGCGTGTGTATGGGTACCTGGGTAGGCAACGATACGCTTTACGCATCACCTCCGCTCTTGAGTCCTCGTCGGCCTTTTGCAGTTGCTGATTCGGGGGAGAACCAGCGATGAAGGGAGAGGGAGGGAGGGAGGGACGGAGAGATGTGCGCCCTGCTGCAGAAGCGACGAGGCAGAGCGCAAAGCAAGTGCCACCCCACCGGGATACCTACCCTCACCAAGCGCACGCAAAATGGGGAGGAGGAGGAGGAGGAGGAGGGGAGGGCAGACCTGCATGGAGAAAAGGAGCAGAGAAAGAAGAGAGCCGAGTAGACGAAGCAAATACACCGGCGCTGATGACGGTCTCAGCGGCAGACTTGTACGATGATACGCCGGAAAATCATGTCATGCGCGAGGGTGCGAAGATCTCCGTGCAGGGCCGAGAGAAAGACGAGGGGCGGTAGTGGAGCCGCCACTTCCCGCCTTTTGAAGCCGCCCACGGAGATACTGTTGCCGGCATAGGAGGGCGTGCCCTCCGCCCGCCACCACCAAGCTAGCCATGGAGAAGAGTTGGCGTCATCAGTGACCCCACCCCGGTCTCTTTGCCACCTGGCAGTCTCCCAGGCTTGATGACTCACCCACACAAAACGCTTCGGTGCGCGCCTAGCAAGGCCACCGCATCAGGTAGCACGTCCTCAAGCAATACACAGCATCCAGGGCAGAGGGGAGACGGGATGATCGCAGCACCGCAACCACCGCGACGAAAGCCCAAGGAGGAAAAAAGACACGAAGGAAACACAGGACGAGCGTGGCTCACAAGTGGAGCAGCGAGAAGCGAGGTAGGTAGGCGTGGTACCACCGCTGGGGAGTCGACAGCGGTAGCAGCACCTCACTCTCCCCCTCGTCCGCCGCCTCCCGCAGGTCCGACGGCTCGAGTGTCACCCACTCGGCGTGGGTCTCCTCTTCGTCCAAGAGTAGCCGCGCGTTCCGCTGCATCTGAATCGACTTCACGCCTGCGGTGCGCGCCGTGATGAAGGGGTTCTCCTTGATGGCGGCGTAGTCGGGCCGCTGCGCCGGGTCGTACGACAGGAGCGCCTGCACGAGCTCCCGCGCGTCGCTGGAGACACCATCCCAAAGCGGGCCAGTGCAGGCGACACCGCGCCGCATTTCCTCGTGCATCTTGTCGAAGCTTCTGCTGCGAAATGGGCGGTGGCCCGACAGAAGGTAGTAAGCCACAACGCCGAGACTGAAGAGGTCGCCCTTGTGCATCGTGATCCCGGGCTCCTTCATATCAACGTGCCCGTTAGCCACCGCAGCGATGCTCTCTGGCGCGGCGTAGTTGCGTGTCCCGCCGACAACGTACCATTGCTCCTCCTCGTTGACGACAAACTCGGCAAGGCCAAAGTCGATGATCATCGGCGTGCTGTAGTCTGCCGACAAGACTATGTTGTCCAGCTTAATGTCGCGATGGATGATGTGCTTCTCCCGGTAGAGATAGTTCAGGCCTGCGGCGACACCTTCTATAATGTTCGCCGTGAATGCCTCCTCGGCAGCTTGGCCGTACTCACGCACGCCGGCGGCCGCCCGACGCGCCGTTCCGCCCTCGCCCGCCTCCATCACAATTACCAAGTCCTCGCGTGTCTGAAACGCACCCAAAAGGTGCGCCACGTTGGGGTGGTTCACCGACTCCAGTATACGCAGCTCCGTGAGGGCGCCCATCCACCGCGTGTACGTCAAGTTCGTGGCTTTGCTGATGCACTTGAGAATGGCACGCTTGTGATCCGCTGCGGAGCGGTCTTCGCACTTGAACACCGTGCCGAAGGTGCCGCGGCCGATCTGCGCACCGGGGTAGAAGGAAGGGAAGCGCTGCTGAATAGAATCGTAGAACGGGTAACCGCACACGGGAAACTCGGACATCATCGTGTAGCAGCTCTGCAGGAGCGCCGTGATGCTGCGCGGTGTCAAGTAGGAAATGATACACTCGAACGGGGTGCAGTCCATCGCTCGCGTGCGCTCGTTCCACGAGTACCGGAAGACAACCGGCAGTCGACACCGGTTGCACTTGCGCAGCAGCTGACGCTTGTACACCGTCTGCTTCGGCGCGCAGGCGTCGCAGTACACACGGCCGCACCATCGACAGCGGTGCTTGGGGCAGAAGAGCCGGTTGAAGCGGCGGCCACAGCGGCGGCCGCTGCATACGAAGACTTTGGTGTCGTCCTGCCACAATGCACCGGGTGTTAGAAGATCGCCGGTGCTCATACTCGACTCCATGGCTTTCGCAAACAAGTAATGAAAAGATCGGGGCACAGCAGAAAGACGGGTGTTGGGGGCTGCTGGGGAGAGATGGTGTGTGTGCCTCTTCGCACAAAACCCTGAAAAAGAGAGGAGAGCAGCAGAAGCCGGAAGCGAGTCCAAGAAAAGGGCGGAAGCAATGACTTGGCGCACCGAAAAGGGAAAAAACTGAATCCCGCACACGCGCACGGGCGTCAATCAGCAAGCGAAGAGGCGAGTGCGTGCGTAACGTGTCTCGGTACCTCTACCACAGGCGACGTGTCTGCGCTGACGGTGTCGCACTGCTGTTGCTCGTTGGCTCAGCGGATCGCTCCGCAGTATGTGTGCGGGTGATTGCCCTGTATGTGCTGGTGCTTGAGGGTGTGTCTGTCCGAAAATAAGGTGCTGTGGGTGATGAATAGCAGCAGTGGCTGTTGGGTGAGCGAAGGAAGGGGGGAGGGAAGGGGGGCTTTGGCGGGTGTCCGTCCCAGCTGTGTGAGAATGTGAGCTTGTGTGCGTGTTGCAGCAGGAGAGCAGCAGCCCAGTGGATGTGCCGACGGTGTTTGGAAGTCGAAACAAGCGGATCCTTTTGGTTTTGGTTTCACCATGGGGACGGTGTAGAGAAGGCACAAGACCGCGCGAGAGAGGATAACGACAAAGCGGAAGGGCTTTGAAAAGGCGAGGGAGAGAGAAAGGGAGGCAGACGCGTCACGACATCCATCACGAGGATTGGGGGAGAGGGGGTGCTGTGGGTGCGAGAGACAAGGCACAAGAGAGACCAACATCATCCGAGCAGGTGTCGCACACACGACACCGCTTCACACACGGTGCTTCCCTTCACGTGCCCTTCCGCCGTGATGTCGTTCCTTTGGATCGGCGGTAGGCAGAAAGCAGAGAAAGGAAAGCAACCCGCGCATCGATATGGCCAACCGCCCCCCCCAACACACACACACCCCCCCCACACACACACACCACCACCACCACCCTCACGCCCTTTTCTTCGGTTTTTCCTTTCATGTGATGACAACAACGATAGCCACAGGCGCAACGCGACACATCGTTGCATTGCTCCCCTGCGGCCCTGACGCACACACGCACATGTCGATGCCAATCAACTCCTTACACATCGCCTCGTCGTAGTCGCGGCGAGAGGGCTACTAGAGCTTGCCAATTACCTTGTACCAGAGGCGCTTCAGTCCAGTAGCCTCGTCAATGTCGTTTTCGAGGTCCGCGATCGCTTCATCGTCTTGCAGGTACTTGCGCACCTCTGGGTCGACACGCGCCGCGCACCGCTTCAGCACCGCCATATCTCGCTGGCAGTGGCCCACCTCAAACATGTTCATCATCATGCACTGGTGCAACTTTTCCGCCTCGTGGCCGCACGACTTCGGGAGTTCGAACTGTGTGTATGAGTATGACTTGTGCTGCGTCCGCGCCGTCCAGTCCTTGACACAGTCGTAGAACTTCGTGCGGTGCGCCTCGCAGGCGCCCTTCGGCCTGTCCGGGCCGTAGTCGTACTGCTTCAGGCACTCGCGCCAAAGCGTGGAAGGAACGGCGCACGGCGCCGAGTCGTCGCGCGCGGCACTCATCGGCAGAAGAGCTGAAAATACCGAAAAGCACACGCGCACACACACGCGCACAAAGAGTAGCTGAGGAGGCAGCGGGGCCGTGAAGGGTGGAGGGGGCGTTTGGGTGTGCGTGTGCCCGCCTGCATGCGCGTGGGGGACACGAGCGGTGTGTCAAGGGTGAGGCAGCGGAGGCGCGTGCGCTGGAGAAGCGGTGGCAGGCGTGTCTCCGCACTACCAAAAACGCGGAACAACACCACAGGACCTCACACTGCGTCGTCCATCGACAGAGGAAGAAGGGCGAGAGAGAAGGGAAAGAGGGGACGAGAAAAGATGCTCGGTGTAGCGCACACGCACACACATGCAGAACGAGTCTTGCACACCGACAGCCAAACCTCAGAAGCGAGTCATGGGCTGCTGAGTTTCAAAGCGGGAAGTCTCTCACAACGCGCAGAGATCACTCCCCAAGCCAAGAGCAAAACCGCACGACAGTTCACTCCGCGCCGTAACCGTCAGCCCTTCCCGGATGGGGAGGGGGGGGAAGGGGGCATCCATGTTCCGACGGTTTTTCATCGGGCTGGATTTGCTGTTTGGGTGAGACTCCCCGTATACAACGCACACGCCGTGCAGAGGATAGATGATGAAGGGGCGGGCAGAGCCGTTTGAGCAGGGGAGGGTGGAGAGGACACTGCCTTGCACTTCGCTGACACACACACACACACACACACACACACAGACAGACACCGCCGGGCAGCCGCTCACAACCAGTTGTGACCATCTTCGTGTAGCTCCGACTTTCGGCAAGAGCCTCGTCATCACGAGGTCCCCCTTTCCCTCCCCTTCCTTCCAGGTTTCCACTTAATCACACGAGTGCTGCACAGACACAGCGCAGACCACGCGAGCGAGAGAGCAGCGGCTCAGGCGGAGTGCGGCTACAGGGGTGCGGCGAGAGAGGTGAGCAGGACGCACGCGTCACTGGCACCGGGTTCCGATTGCGACAGGCCCATCGAGAAGCTGGTCTCGCAGTCCACAATTCGAGGGAACGTGCGCAGCGCGCCACCGCATCGGTCCTGTCTGGCCGCGTTGCCGGCGCGTAGCAGCAGCGTGCACTCCCCACACCGCTCGTGGTAGACAACGCACCTGTCTGCCGGGCCAGGCCGGATCACGTCAATGGGCTTCTGGCACAGCTTGTCCTCGTAGTACCCCACGTACATGCGGTTGTTGCACCTCGCCAGCATAACGTCGCGGTTCCTCCAACTCACCATGAGGCTGAGCTTCTCGCAGCCGATGGAGCGCTTCTGCAGCCAGCCGAGGCATCCGTCGTCTTTGGCGCTAGACTACAGGGGCGTCATGGAAGCCGAGCGAAAACCAGTGCTCAGCTCAGCACCGTTCACCGCAACTTCTTCGTCAAGGTACCCATCCGCGTCCGCCGCCGACACCTCACTGATCGCATCATTTGTGTCCTGTGTCTTCTCCGTCGTCACACCGGAGCCACGCGCGGCGGTTGACGACGGATCCGTCCACTTTTCTGAAACAGTCGCCGGAGCTAGCGGAGCAAGCGTGCTGTCAGTCGAACTCACCGTCCACAAGGCGTGTTGCCTTCGTCGAAGACAGAGACGGCCGCCGCTGCAGCGGCAGCAGTGCTTTCAGCTTCTTTGAAAGAGAGCGTTACTAACGCCAGAGCAGCGTCGGCCGGGAAGGAGCCGGACTGTGCAGCCGAGGCGAGCACGACAGTTGATGGGCAATCCAGCAATGGCGCTGCGTACGCTGGCATCACCGCGTTCGGTGCTCGCGTGCCCTCCGCTGCCCTCAGCGCCACCTCCATTTTCGGGACGTCGCCCGCCGCCAACGTGTGGCCATCGCACAAACTCGCTGCCGTCACGGTAGCCTCGCGGGCCTCACCGCCACCGACGCCGCTCTCCTTGGAGGCGGTGAGAAGCTCTTTGCCTCACGGTTGGCCCTGAAAGAACGGCTGCAGGTAAGCCCGCCCAGCCAGCGTGGCGTATTAGAGATAGTGCACACCCTGTTGCTTCCAGTGGCGACGTTGCCCTCGAAGAAGTCGTGGTTGGCGAAGATCATGCGGCCCTTCCCGCGCAACACCTCGTCTTTTTCCTTGCCGTCGTAGTAGCGCTGTGTGGTCGTCAACTCGAGCATACGTTTCTCCCTCCGCCCATGGTCGACGAGGCCGCCAATGGCCCAGCCCACCCGCGTCATCGAGCATGCTCGCGGTCGCCTCGGGGGCACCGCTGCTGTTTGCCGCCACTAGCACCATGTGGCTGCCGCCCACGAAGAAGCCGCCGATGCGGGTTGCCATTGTGCCAACACATTTTCGCGTAGGCGTGGGGGACTTCGTCCTGCCAAGGCGCCTTCGAAGTGCACAGCTGTGGTGCACACCTTGTCCGCCGACGTGGAAGCGTCGGTGCTGCTCGCATCAGCTCCCGACGCCAGCGAGCCATCAGCGGCGAAGGCGCCCTTCTCCCGGGAGCGCACTGAGTGCAAAGGTACCCGTGGAACTTCCTGTGGCGCGTGTCAGCGTCCCACTACCGCGCAGCCGGTGCCCCCTTCATTCTCCCCTTGTTGGAGGCGCCTACGCAGACGGTGACCGAATCGCCGAGGGCGCCGCCTCCGAGGGTCCGATCAAGCGCCGCGCCAACCATGGTGGCCGTCGACACGAGAGGAGGGACGTCAGAAACCGATGCGGCTTGCAAGATGACGCATCAACGTGGGAGTATGTCGTTGGGAGGTGGGCATTGGGACCACGAATGCGTTGTGCATGCTGCGAGGACAACAGCAGCGGCCTTATTGTGCAGGGAAAGAAACGCGCGCAACTGCGTCTGTGTTTGTGCATGCGTGTCAGCTATGGATGCTTCATGCTGCAGAGACACGGAGACTGTGAGACCTTCTCCATCGCGGCAGCAGCAGCCCGCTGCAGACACCAGCAGTGCGGACAATGTAATGCGACAGAGAAACGCACATTCAAGAACTGCATCTGTGAGGCGGTGCACACGCGTGGGTGCGGGAGGCTACGACTGCAGGGCTCTGCAGCAGCGCGCGCTGATATCGACGCTGCAGTCGCAAGAACGCGAAAAGACACATCGCGCTCACTCAGTGTTGGTAAGCGCTCGTATCGGTGCACGCTTTCGGTCGGCTCGGCCCACCTCTCCTGCCGCACGCCCTACACGCGCACGCAGACACGCCAAGGTGGTGTCGAGCGCCGTCTCTTCGCTAAGACGAGCGGGGTTGAGGCAAGACGGGCGAGGGAGAGAGATGTTCGATGTAGCCCTAAACCACAACGGTGAACGAAGGAGTCAGAGGCGGAAGTGCAGAAGCGTTGAAGGAGGGAGCGAGGTGATGAAGGCAGGGTAGTGGGAGAGGGGAGGTCTTCATGCATGCGTGTCTCTGGGCACGGGAGGGTGGATTGCAGGGTAGCATGGCACCAATGAACACATCCGTCAACGAGCGCCTCCCTGTTCCGTCTGCCGCAGTGTCGCATCTCCGTCAGGGACATGACAAGGAGGAGAGGTTTCCCTTGCTATGCCGTCCCTTCCAGCAGCAGCAGCAGCAGAACGGGTACGCACAAGCTATGCAGGCGCAGCTACAACGCACTCCACGGCTGAGTGGCGAAGAGGAAAGGTAAATGAGCAAGGGAGGGAGGGAGGGAGGGAGGAGGGGGGGAGGCTCTTCGTGGAGAGACACGCAGCGGTTTCGTTCACTTCGTTGTGGAGACAAGGTGGTAGCAAAGGAGATGAGAGTCACCGCCGCAAGCGAGAAGGTGTCCGTTTCACCGCTGTTGGCCCTTCCCAGATTGCGCGCCGCGCACGGTCACACGCGCTTTCACAGCAGACAAGATACAGGGGGTCATCAGCCGTCAGAGCACAGCTGCTCTGACACGTCCACACCGCTGCCCATGCACAGGCAGGCATACATAAAGAGAGAGAGAGAGAGAGAGAGACGTGCATCGATGCGCGCCCATGGAAGATCCAAAACAAAAAAAGGCAAGCGAGAGAAGAGCACCAATGAAGATGTGGTCGGCACGAGCCAAGGGCAAACTGCCGAGACCACACCGGCGGCAGACGAGGAGCGCTGGGTGAAAGGGGAGAAAAAGGGGGCGCCGAGCAAGTCCACTGACGAAATTTTCAAAAAGCATGCACAAGCGAAGCATTACCAACTACTATACAGTGTTGATGTCGTACAGGTGCAGTGAGGAGTGAGCAGCACCTAACGCAGAGCAAGAGCAGCGGATATAAGGAGGCGGGGAAAGGGAGAGGGAGAGATGGAGAGCGGCGACTCATGTCGTCCACTGCGCACGACTCAAGCCCTCTGCAGTGGAAGGGGGCCGATGGGGAATACAACCGGCTGCAACCCGCACTACTCTGCACACACCCGCCCACCCCGCACTTCCATCATCTTCGATGTCCGTAAATACAGCCAACACAGAAAGCGAGCGAGAGAAGGAGGGGAGGCGAAACTGAAAAGGTAGGAGAGCGGCTCCACACGCATGCGCAGAGAAGTGTAGCGAGACGGAGTAGACGCCGGTACGCACTAGGAAAACCAAAATAATAAGCAGCGGTAATGGTGCTACGATGGAGCGTCATCGCACATGCATGCGGCATGAGAGGAGAGTTCGCTAACGTCGCGCCAGACGCGACCATACAACGAACGACGCTCGGCACCTCTCACAAGAAAACGAAAAACGAAAAGAAGCCGAGGAGCTGCGAGCCCACCGACGAGGAGAGAGAGAGACGAGCAACGGTGTGCAAGGGCCTGTGATGCAGGGCCTGCGTCGCGCATTAGCGGGAGCTGGCGACAGTGGAGGGAGCCCTTTACTCCAGCTCTACGCAGCGAGGAGTCGGTGCGGCGTCATGCTCCAGCTCCAGACAGTCGAACCGTGACAAGGACGCCGCTCTTATCGGCGAGAGAAGTCTCCGCCCTTCTCCCGCGCGGTATCGACTCCACCGCCTATGTGGCGCGCTCGGGGCGCTCGTGGTGGCGGCGATACCTCGTCGACCTTTCCACCTGAGCGGATTCTGTGCACCCACTGATGTGCCGGAGTCGGGGCGGAGGCCGATCGCGGATGCACCGGCAGGTGAAGCGCCTTGAGTCGCAGCACCGTCGCGCCCTCCAGCTCCGGCGGAAAAGGGTACCGGAGGCCCAGGCGATCCGCCATAGCCATGTACTCGGCCAGCTTCTCCTTGGTGGGCATGAGCTGATCGGCGAGCACCTTGATCTCCGCATCCTTCTGCTTCAGCTGCCGCTGCAACTTCCGCACATCGCCGGCTTCGCTCTTCTGCGCCATCACTGCCGCCGCCGTGCCCGACAAGGATGACGTTCGTTGTGCCTCTTCGCGCTCCGGTCGGCACTGCAGGTTCCTGTTCTCAGCCGTCAGGCGCTCCACCTCGTCCTGGCACCGGCGCAGCTGCATCTCAAAGTCGACGACGGTGCTGTTGCGGAAGGAGCGGTTGACCTCACTGAGGTTCTCACTGCCATTGCGAACAGAGCCGGTGTTGCGCAACGGCGTCGACAGCTGTTGTTCATCCGTGCCGGGGAGCCGCTGTATGCTCTGCTGCTCGAGAAGGTCCATTCGCTTCCCAAGGTCGACCCGCTCCTCGTTCATCGCCGTCTGCATCATATCCATGTCCTCATTCGCGGCCTTCACGTCCTCCTCGGCCCGCTGCAACTGCTCCAACAGGTCTGCGACGGTGGCCTTGAGTTGAGTGTTTTCCGCAGTAAGCCGCATGTTTTCCAACTTGACCTGATCCACTTCCTGGTGCACAAGCATCAAGGGCGCCTGCAACTGTCCCGCCTCAGCTGAGTTCTCGGTAGCGGCGGCGCCGTCAGCTTGAGGGGACGCTGCTAGGATGTCATCGCCATCGTTTGTGGCGCCAACCTGCTCTGCCAGCGTTTTCTTCTTCTTGATCTTTTTCACCCGCCTCTTCACTGGCCTGTCGAGCAGACTCGCGTCACCATCGTCGGCGGCATTGCCCCCGGTGCCTGTGCCCCCCGCAGCAGCAGCAGCAGCAGCAGCAGCAGCAGCCTCCTTGGTCTCGTGTAGCTGCTCCTCCAGCTCGTGGATGCGCGCCTCATACGTCTCCGCAGCCTTTGCTGCCGCCTCCATCGCCGAGTCGTACGCGGCCTTCTGAGCCTGCAGTTGAGACTGCAGCTGGAGCACGTCCATCTGCTGTGCCCCCGCCATTGCGACCGATGATGCCGAGGCAGGCATGTTCGCCGAGACCTGCGCAACTCCTGCCTGCTTGCGCAGCTTCACGTTCTCCTCCATGAGCGCCTCGATGCTCTTCTTCAATGCTGCTGACTTGGCGATTTCAGCCTCGTAAGCAGCACGGTTGTTGGTTGACATGCGGTTCTTGATCTGCGTCTGCAGAACGGTAATCATGTGCTGATCATTCGCGGAGTCGGTGCGGTGCTGCAGCTGTATGCGCTTCAGCTCACTATTCAGGCGGTCGTTGTCGCGCTGAAGGTCTTCGATGCGCTTGCAGAAGGCATCAATGGCTATAGGCTCTGGGGCAGAGGCAGCGTAGGCCGCGGCACCATCAGCGGGGCGGTCCAACAACGGTCGACTCGCAGTCGCTGCTGCAGGGTTCAGGGAGGACAACAACGCAGCGCGATCCGTCGCCCTCACCTCTGTCTCTGGTTCCACCACGGCAGAGCTGCAGCGTTCCACGGCGGGTGCTGCAACTCCGACGGTAGAAGCAGCAGCTACAAAGGCCGCTGCCGCCGTGGTATCTACGTCGTTGCCGTTGCTGCCGCTGCCCTGCCCCTGAAGGGCGACGCTTGCCAGGTTTGCCTGCAAGGCACTGATTTGCCCATTCAAGCGCTTGATCTCGTCGGTTAGGGCTTCCTCGCGGCGGCACTTGTCCTCGAAGACGCGCTGCTGCCTCGCATTCTTCTCCTGCAGCGCCGTGATGGCGCTCGTGTGCTTTGCCGCCTCGGCCTCCATCGCGGACACGCGCTCCGTCAGGTCTGCGACGCCGCTGCTCAGTTCCGCCGCGCGCTTCTGCTCCTTCGCGAGGCGATCGCTGAGGGCGGCGCGGTCGCTCTGGTAGTGATCCTGCAGCGACTCGATCTCCTTCACGCGCTCGTCGTTCTCCTGTTCAAGGTCGGCGATCGTCTGACGGTAGATTGAGATCTCCGACTTGCACTTTTCCAGCTCGACGGTGATCTTCTTGTTCTCCTCCAACGACCTGTCGCGCTCCGCGACGACGGACTGGTAAAGCCCGTCGGCGACGTACTGCCCGTCGCGTGCCTGCACCTCGGCGATCGTCTTCCTCGCCTGCGCCAGTTCATCGGAGAGAGTCTGGATTTGTTTTTGCGCGTTCGCCTCCGCGGCGGCCTTGGCGCTAGCGCGATCCTTCTCCATGTGCACTGCCATCTCCTTAATGCCATCCTGCATGTCGTCCATCTGCTGCTCCAGCGACGCGTTCACCTGTGTGAGACGTGTGTTCTCTGCCGTCAGCACAGCGACCTTGTCGCGCAGCTTCGCCTCACTCTCGCTCAGAGCCGTCACCTGGTCCTGCCAAGCGCGCACGTTCTTGTTCTGTGTTTCCGAGATCGCGTGCTGCGCGTCCGTGACGGCCTTCAGACGCTCGATCTCCTGCTTGGCCTCCTCCAGCCTTCGATCCAGCGGCTCCATTGTATTTTGTAGCTTTTCCTTTTCCGCCTTCAGCTCGGCAAACTGGCTCATGCAGATCGTGCTGCTCTGGGCCAATTCCATGTAAGCGATCGTCTCCTTCGCCTTCACAAGCCGCTCCTCCATCTCCTGCGTCGCTGCCAAGCGGTCCTCAAGCAGCTTCTTCTCCTTGCTCAGATCGTCGAACTGCTTCTGCAGCCTGGCCATGCCTTCTGTGTTGCGCCTCTCCTGTTTGAGCTCGAGTGACTGCTTCTCAAACTGGTCCTTGAAGGTGTCGAGCTGTGTCGTCGCGCTCCGCACATCGGCGGTGAGGGAGGCGCACTTCTTCATGAGGAAGGCCACGCGCTTCTTATCGTCCTCGGAGCGCTGTTGCAGCTGGCGCGCTTCCGCGTCGCGAGACACAGCGTAGCTCTGCGCCTGCTGCAGTTGCATGACCAGCTGATCTCGCTCGAACTCCAGCTTCGAAATACGCTCTTTGGTGGCGTTGAGTGTCTCTAGCACCTCCGCGTCGTTCAACGCAGTCGCGTTGGCAGCGTCGTCGGATGCGCTGCGGCTAGTTTCCAGGAAGGCGATGCGTTGCTTATAGAGATCAATCTCGCGCGTTAGCGACTCCTGCTCCAACTTAAGATTCTCGTAGTCATCGACAGAGCTGAGGTGGCGCAACTGATCGTCTTTCGCGCTGAGCTGGTCGAGGGCGTCCGCCAGGCGCTTCTCCAGCGCATTATGCCTTTCCTCTTGCTGCACCGTCATCTCAAGGATCTGGCTGCGCAGGCCCTGCACCGTTATGTGGGACGCGTCCACGTCACGCCTGGCCGTCTCCAGCTGCTGCCGCAGCTTATCCACCTCCTCCATGTGCACCGAGTCCTTCGCTGCCAGCTTGCTCTCTAACTGGGCCACCTTGTGCTTCTGAAGCTCCGCATCTTTATCCTTCTCCACAATGGCGTCGCGAGCCTCAGCGAGCGCGTCCTGCAGCGCATCACGCTCACTGGTCATGCGCTTGAGCGCCTCAGTGGCAGACATCTCAGACAGCAACAGAGCGCTGTTGCCAGCGGGCATCGGGGCTGCCGCTGCTGGTTCCAGAGGTGTGGAGCTCGCAACGGAATCATTGCGCAGCTTTGCGTTCTCCGCCTTCAGTGCAAGCAACTCGGCTTGCGAGCTACGCAGCGCATCCTCAGTCCGCGCAGCTTGCTCGCGCACCCTTCGTAGCTGCGCCTGCAACTCCTGCGCCGTGGCAGCACAGCTGTTGCCCTCGTCAACGGGCACAATGTGCACCGCCACAGCCAGCGGGCCGCTGCTGATGAGCTGCTGCTGTTCCTTCACCGTGTTCGACAGCTCCTGCGCGTTTAAGTGTGCATTGTGCAGGCCCTCCACCAGCGCCTGCACCTCGTCGTTGCTGGAAGCGTGCGACGCCTTGTAGGAAATGAACTCGGACTGCAGCGCGTCGCTCAGCTGCTCCAGCTGCTCTCGCGCCGCGGACTTTGATCCACCAAACCAGCCTGTCTTCTCTGGCTCGAAGAGTGATTGAAGCACCGGCGTCTCCTTCAGCGGTTCCTGCGCCAGTGCCTGCACCTTCTCCTCCAGCGCGGATATTTGTCCGGACAGACGGCCATTCTCCTCACAAACCTTCGTGAGTGTGTTGGAGAGCATCGCACCCTCGCTCTCCAGCTGGCGAATGCGCTTGATAAGCGCGTTGCCCTCAGCTTCGCTGCCGACTGTCTGCGTTGCCGCCGCCACCGCTGCGCCAGCAGCAGCAGCAGCAGCAGGAGAGGGGGACGAGAGCGCACTACCGCCGGCCGCGCTGGCACCGCTGGCGTCTCCAGCGGCGCCGCCACCACTAGCCGGCGGCCGGCGCACCAACCTCCGCACGCCTGCTGAGGGCTGGTGTTCTGGTGAGACGCTCCCCACTCCACCGACGGGGTCCGCGTGGGACTCCATCGTCTCTAATGCGGCCGCGCGAGTTCACCACCAGGGAAAACACAACGAACGCAAAAAAAAAAATAAAAGGACGGAAGGCCGGCACAGGGGAACGACGCACACGCACACACGCAGCAGTGCAAAGGGAAGACAAGGAATGCAAGGAGGTGGAGGAGGAGGGGAGGCCGAGGCAGAGAGGCGCGCCACGCACACACGGAGGGTAGTGCTTTACAAGTCAAAAAACCGCGAACAAGGAAAACGAGGAAAGAGAAGGGAAGCAATAAGAGATGCCGCGCCAGGCTACGGTAGCCAGACGACGTACTGCCCCGCGGATGCGTGGGGGGGGGGGGAGGGGTGCGAGCCTACACCACTGATAAGCCCCACGCCAGCAGGACGCGGAGACGAAGAAAAAATGTGCGCACAACGGCGGACGTCCCACCCCACGTGCGCAACGCGGATCGAATTTCCCAAAGAGGGCACAACAGCGGCAGCAGACAGACGCGAAGGCGCTGGTGCAGCGTCTCGAACACTAAAAAGGCAAGGCAGAGAGCAGGGAGAGCAGCACCAGCGCTGGAAAACCGTCCGTACGTGGTCGCCGTCGCTGACGTCCAGAAGGACCGCTGTCTTGTCTGCTTTCGTCTCCACAGAAGTAAGCAAGCGAGCGGGCAAGCACGCACAGGCACAGCGTGGTCTGCTCCAGGATTGAGGAGCACTAGCGGAACGATGCAGCGAGAGGGACGACGTTGAGGGTCGTGTCGGGTGAGAGAGAGAAAGCACGAAAAGACATAAAAGGAGATCGAGCGCTGGAGGGCGGGGAAAGTCAGACGCACGCACAGGCTGCTCGGCAAAAGGAATGTTGGACGTGGTGCCGAAGGACGTCGCCTTGTGCGTCGACACAACCCCCCGTTGTTGGTGGTGCGTCGCTGCGACGAGTGTCGGCTTGGTGTCGAGCCTTGTGGTGTGAGCAGGCCCCCGCTTAATGTGAGCCGGTTTTCTTTTTCTGTTCTCGTTTCTTTTCGTGTGATGCACGCGCGTTGACGTGTGTGTGTATGTGTGTGTGTGTGTGTGTGTGTGTGTGTGTGTGTGTGGACACATCCGCATCACAGGAGAGAGGGAAAGGAAGGCGAAGCTTGAAGAAATGGTGAGTTGATACACATGCGTGGAGAGAGAAGTAGTGAGTGACGCGACACCATCGCGCGTGCTGTCTCTGTTTCACGAAGGCAGCCATTGTAGGGATTACATCGGTGGCGGAGGCAGTGATGAGCTGCAGGGCCAGCCACATCCTGTTACACGAGTACGCGCAGCCGCCGCCGTGCATTGGCAACGGCAAACATGCTCACTGTGCTGCTCACCTACGCTGCCCCAATCTCGCGCACGCCATACTCCCTAACCGGCCCTTCACGTGCGTCCGAGCAGCAGGGGGGGGGGATGAGAGGCAAAGAAGAGCCCAGACAGAGGGTGAAACGAAGCACACGTGGCCTCGCATGCGCAGTCTGGCGCGCGCGTGCGTGTGTGTGTGCATCTAACTCGTGGCGCGCCTTCGCACAAGAGGGATGCACCTCTATTTGCATTCATTTTGATATGCGTGTTGCCTTACCTCTGAAACAGCGACACAACGTGCCCATGAGCAGACTCGCCCACTTGGTTACACACCTCGCGGAAGTGAGCGCGGGGTAGAGAGGGAGAGTGCAGGCGCATGCATGAGAGTGCTGCCACCCTCCCCCCCCCAGCACACCGCCACAACGACATCGAGAAGAAGCGCGCGCAAAGGGGTGAAGCAGAGCGAGAGAACAAGTGCGCTGAACGCACACACATACACGCACATATACACAAGTATTCGCCGCTCACGTGTACGCGCGGTTTTGTCCTTCTCCCTGTCGGTTTCCCCGCCCACATCAAAAGAAAGGAGAGGCGCGGTGAAGAAAGGCAGAAACAGAGAGGCTGCGCAGAAAGTCGACAACTCCAGTGAGTGAGTAGCGGTGAGAGGGGAGAAGGGGACTGGAGGAGACGGTGCTACGAAGCGAGACGTGTGTGCCTGTCTCTCGGACAGGAACGCACCCTTCCCCTTTCGTCCCACATCGCTCCCGACCTGCGAGAGCAAGACTCGCTACGACCAACATGGCAGAGCAACTTGCTCCGTATCATCTAGCATCGCCGCAGTTATTGCCTCCTCCCTGCTCCTTCGGTTACTTCCGCACCATCACCACACCACCACCACCCCTGCGCCACTTAGGTTCCGCCATCCTCCCCTCTCTTCACCAGCACTGGCTCCCATCTACTCCCCCTCGCTTGACACCTACCACCGCAGTCACATTGTAGTCCAATAATAACAGCATCATCGCCCGCATTCTTGGCACGACGCGCTACAGTGACACGGAGCAGAAAGCACCGCTCGCCGGCACGCCCCTTCCACCAGCATCGCTGCGAGAGACAGAGGGAGAGAGATGCAAATATATAAGTAGCGACGGCCGCGCGACACCCCTCGCCAACACGCCATCCTCGCACTTCTACCATGCAAGAGCCCCATCGCTTTCGGCGGGGAAGCGAGAGCTGGAAGAGCAGGGGAGGGCGTGCGCACCGGTATCGCTGACGCAGTCCTCAGGCGTATTTGCCTTGCGCGCCGCGTTTCTGAGCGTCCACGCAAGCGATGCGGTAGAGACCATCCACGAGCTGCTGCACATTAACGACCTGCTTCAAGAAGCAGGGCACCACGCACACCGCGAAGGCGTACCACAGAAGGTCGCCCACAACCGCCACGCTCGCGTAGTTCGCCCATGCGTACAGGAAAATGTACGCGAACTCCTGCCCAATGCATAAGATGAACATCACGCTGCCCTTTACGTAGTACATGCGCAGCAGCCAGAAGATGCTGTCCGAGGCGTCCTTGTGGCTATCCTTTTGGATAAAGACGGAGGCGTACATACGGCAAAAGTGAGACGCCACGTCCAGGAAGAGAAGTATGGCGAAAACACATGTGTAGCGGTACGGCATGGGTTGCAGTACGCTGTCAAGCACCACCAGGAAGCCAGCCGTCGAGGCGCGATCGGTGAGCATGTCCAGAATGGCGCCAAAGTTCGAGCACTGATCCAACGCACGAGCCGCCATGCCGTCAGCCGCATCCAGCAGAAAGGAGGACGCGTAGAGCACGAGGCACAGCGCAGGGTAATCGCGGGCCACCAGATAGGCCATGATCGACGTCGCTATCCGGGCATAGCCGATAATGTTCGGCACGAAGAAGAAGACCTTCACGGGACTCGGACTCGTCGGCTTTGGAGACATCGCCGCCATGTGAGAAGACGGAGGAAGAAAGAGGCGAGTGTATGCGCGCGTGTGCGCTTGTAGAGAACGTCAGAACGAAAAAATCAAGCCGCGAGTCGAAAAGGTAGCGTCGATGACTGCAATGCGTGATCTGAGACGTGCTGCCATCACATAGATGAAGAACATGCAGCAGCAGAAGCGGCGGAGCGAAGAGAGAAAGATTGTGTCAGGGGGGCGCAGTTGGGAAAAGGGAGGGGGGGGAAGAGGCAAACCAAACACGAAGAGCGAGCATTCGAAGGAATAGACGACGACGGGAAAACACACGATGCGTCTCTGGCTCTGTCTCGCTCTCCTTGCTATCGCTTTTTGCCTGTAGTGTATCGCTGCTGCAGACGCAAGGTCTGGCTAACCACGTAGGAAATCGCTGATCCCGACAAGCTTAGCCCACCCCCTCATCACACACACATAAATATATATATATATATATATATATATATATATATATATATACGGAGGAGCAGCTGTGATCGCGCATCATCTGTGAGCACGAGCACCGAAGCGCCTGGACAGGAGACGCCGGTATTCTCTCTGGCGGTCGAGTACACAAGCGCATGCGTAGCAGTGATCACAATTGCGGCGGCCACAAGAAAACAAGCGACGCATCTTATCGAGGCATGTGCAACCGATGCGGCTGCTGCTGCTGCTGCTCTTTGCGAAGCTCGTCACGCGCCTCATCCACGCTGAATGGACAGGCGCGGTAGTTGAGTATCGGGTAGCGAAAGTAGACATTATCCTTTGCCACCTGCTGCTTCGCCAAGCATCGGTCGCACATGTTCGAGTCTGTGTCGCTGAAACTGCTGCGCAGCAGTCGCAACCCACACCCAAAGCACATCTCCTTGCAGTCCACGCAGACCATTGTGTTGAGCGGCCCGCTCCTCTTGGGGAAGTGCTCCGATGGGAGGAGGCGAGTGCATTGGCAGCATCGCCACCGCAAACGCCTCTTGGAGGCCGCCAAGAAGGCAGTGTGGAACATGTGCGGGAGCACACAAACAACGCTAGTCCGCAACACACACACACACAAGCACACGCACACGCACACGCTCGCACGAACAGAGAAGTGTACGCTGCACACACGTGAAGGTGCAGCAGCCCTCCGTAAACAGCCAGCATGGTACACACGCCGGTCAGCACCGATACGCACAAACAGAGCAGGCCGTAATAGAGACCGAAGGCGCGCCACAAAAACGAGAGAGAGAGAGAGAGAGTAAGAGAGCGAGAAAGAGAGAGATGAAGAGACAGGAACGAGGATGCGACGAAGCAGGCGGCCACCACCAGTACAGCAGGGAAGGAGCGCGAGATCATGAGAGATGCCGCTGAGGCGCACAGCATACATGTTTGCCCTCCTCAAAGCCCCTATACGCACTCTTTATTGTGGGGCAGCGACATGGCGGGTCCAGCACGCATGAGGGGTGGGGGCGTGAAGAGGGAGGAGGGAGGAGGGAGGAGACCAAAGCAGCGGGGCAAAGGAAGGACACCCGAGACAGCTCCCTCTGCACGCCTTCATCAGTATGCTGGCGCATCAGGTTGCGCCGCTTCGTCCGCCATGAACTCCGCTGTTCTCCTCCGTCATCCGTCGCTGTTCCTTCCATAGGCGCACGCCGCTCATCCGCCTGTGACTGCACTCACCCAAACCGAAAGCGGAGCCCCTGACGGAGCAGGGAGGGTGGGGAGAACGGCCCACAACAGGAGCAGCCGCAGCAGGATTGAGCTGCCGTCACACCGCGCCCCCTTTCGCCCTTTCATATTCGTCTATGTAGCACATGCCGGCAGGCTTGCGGGTCCAGACCCACGTGCGCGCCGAGACGGTGAGGGTGCACCCTCGCCTCGCCGACAGAGGCAACGCACCTCACAGCCAGTGACACTACCACATTGTGGCGGTGTACTCGTAAACGATGACGTCGTCGCCGAACCTTTCCCGCACCTGCGCAAACACCTCATCAGCAAACCGCTGCACATCCGGCACCAGCTCCGTCAACTTCACTCCGTCGCCTGATATAAGACCGTTGCGGATCAGCTGCTCTGCGTAAGCCTTGCGCAGGCCGCTGCTCTTTGCCATGCCTCTCGCCAGCACGTAGGCGTAGTAGCGCTGCTTGATGTTCTCCTGCGCGAGGTGGTGGATGAGCTGCTCGTAGGTGCTGATGTGACCCTTCTGATATCCGTTCATGGAGTCGCGCAGACGCACGCTACTCCTGAGCAGGATCTTCGTAGGCGCCGTCGGGGTCGCTGGCACTTCTGTCGCAGTTGCGGCGTACGCGCTGGAGCCGGAGGCAGACAGCGGTAACGGCGCTGCTGCCGTGCTTGCCCCTCTACCCCACCACTGCCACCACCGTCTCTGCGATGACGCTGTGCTCGCGCGGTGGTCGTTGATGTCGGGCAAGAGCTGGTCCTTTCGGAGGAACCCCACCGATGCGCGAGAGGCCTTGCCCAGGCTGTTCGCGCCATCCATGAAGCGGTACGGCGCCATCTCCGCCTGCGCGTCCACCGTGACGAGAGACTCTGTCTTTTGCAGGTAGAGGAACACGCGGTGCAGCACCGCGTTGATGTGCAGCCGGCGCTCCACGACTGCCGGCTTGGGACGAGCAAACCCGGCATGGTCTACTTCGCGGTTGTCGTCAACGAGGGGGTGCGGCGCCCCTGCAGCCGGCACCACCTCGACGGTGTGCCGCTTGTGTGTCAGTCTGTTCTCAAGGATCGCCATATCGCACGGAAAGTGGAAGAAGAGGGAGTGGCGGTACGGCGACACATTCGTTGTCAGCACGTACGTGTCGGTGGTCAAGTAGTACAAGACGTAGAGCAGGCCGACGGAGGCAGCGAGCACGTAGACAGTTAGGGCCGCCTGCACACGCCCCAAGGTCAAGCCATGGCCAGAGGTGCGGAGGCGCCCAATCAAGGGGTAGCCCCCCTTGCTGTAGGCAGCCTGCCGCGGATGTTCTTGCAGCGGCGTGTCGTGCGAATGGTACTGAGGGGCAGCACCAGCAGCAGCAGCAGCAGAAGCAGGGCCGCCCGCGGCAGGAACGGCAGCCACGTGACTGTCCACCGCGCCGGACGCAGAACCGACGTTTCTACGCTGCGGTGGTGTGGTTGCGGAAGAGAACGCGGCTGCCGCCTCAGCAGTTGCAGAGAGCGAGGAGGAGCCGACCAAGACAGCCGTGCGCCGCGCCCTCACCCACAGGAGCAGCGCGGCTCGCCGATGCAGCAGCATGATTGCGGGGAGGGGAGGGTCCAGTACGCCGTGCAGGACGCCCCTCCCCACAACCCCAGCAGCGAGATGCAAAGCGATGGTGGAGTGACGCCACACAAATCTTCTCTTGCCTGCGCGCCGGCCGTCGTCCACGCTGCGACGGGGGAGATGGAAGGAGCGGGGCGGGGAGTCACCGCCGCACGCACACGCCGGCACGCACCGAAAAAGAGCTGTGGCGTTTTTGATGGACACGCGTGTGTGAAGAAACAGGAGGAGGGAAAGAAGACGGTGGTGATGACCGCAACACAAGAGGGATACAGTCGCAGAGACATGCAAAACGCATCTGCGGAAATGGCAGCGGGATGCGTTCCTGCTGCGTGGCAACAGGCGAGGGGGCGCACGGGCGGTTTTCCGCTGCAGTCCGTCTTGCGGCTGCTGCTGCACCTCTTCCCTGTTTCTCCCGCTTCAAAGCGACACATGCACCGCTACAAAGACACGCAAGCGCGCCCTCTCTCCATCTCCGCACTGGCGCAACGCCTTTGCGTTGCGGTGCTCAACGTGTTACGTGGCCTTCCATGCCGTGAAAGCACCCCGGCACCGGCAGACTATCGTCACCCCGCTCCACCTCATCTCATCCGATGCCTCCCTCACCAAAGCTACAGCTCGGTAAGAAACAAGAGGGCGAGGTTGGCTACACACAGCGCCTCGCCCTCGCCGGCTCTTCCTCGCCCACCTCAGCCGATCCCGCCCATTGCCGTTTAGGCGCTGCCTCTTGAGTACGGATCAGGTCTTGCAATCGTGCAAGGTTTTCCCTCTTCTGCTGCAGCTCCACCCTCGCATCCTTCGCTGCGGCAGCAGAGAGAACGCAGAGGGCCTTGAGCTGTCGGTAGCACAGCTCCGTCATCTTTGCTCGCCGGCCCTCCAGCGAGGCAGTGTCACCAAGGTCCGCCGCGCCGCTGTTGAGGATCTGCTGCAGTGCAGCGCGCCGCTCCTTCCGCTGTGCTCGACGGGTGTCCTCTTCCTCGGTCGATGTGGCCTCCATCGGAGCCGCCTCCGCGGTGGCAGAGCCTCCTTGGATGGACAGCTGATGTGTTGCCTCCGCCGGTGGCGTGTCTGTGGCTTTCCACACACAAATCTTTCTCGTCAAGTCCACAAAGGACATACCGTGGAAGGTGAGGGCGTTGCTGACGCTGTTCATGCTTTGAAAAACCACAATGAGCCGGCCATCGGCAGCGTCCCACGCCTCGATCGCGCCGCACCGCTTCAGCAGCATGTGCAGCAGGTCCTCTTGTGAGTCCTCTGGGCAATCCGTGATGTACACGGTGCGGTGCAGCTTGCCTACCAAGTCTAGTGGCATCTCTCTCCGTCTGCCTGCGACTGGGTACGTGAGGTGCTGTCCTAGCCACAGAACACAGCAGCAGACGGCGGCAGACACCCGAGCGCGTGACGCTGAGAGAGGAAGTACACATGAAGAGCACAAGGAGGCGTAGAGGGTGAAGAGGGCGAATGGTTGGAGGAGCGAACATGAGCCCGACCAGGCTGCACACGTCGCAGGCAGACGGTGCGGAAGGGGAGGTCTTCTCGGCGCACAGCACCACCATTCCACGTCAGGAGAAGACTGACACACCCGGCGGCAGCATCCGTCTCCGTTCGCAAAACGCCGCGTTGGGGGTGCGCGGCCCCCTCCCCCGCTGCATGTGGCGTAGCGCTTGTTTCTATGCGCGCCACGCTCGTTCGCTCTCTGTGCGCACGGTACGACGAGCAGGCAAGGGAAGACAGCGGACACGCAGCGGAGGCAGACGTGCAAGCGACGAAGCGCTGACCATGGCGACATGAAAGGATGACGTGCGTTTGAAAAAGCACACATGCCGGTGCTGCGGAGCCACACACCATTCAATCGCGGAGAGCGCCCTCGGCTGAATGGTGCGTGGCTCGGCAGGGACAGGAAGCAGCAGCAGGAGCGGGCGGTCAAGGGATGAAGGGGAGGAGGGGAACTTCGCATCATATGAGACGGTCGTCCATCAGTTGCAAGCAGGCTCCCCTTCACGCGCCATTCACCAGCTGTCCTCGTCGCTCAATGTTTCAAAGGCGAGTCGCAGCGAGCACTCCGGCCTCTTGTTGAGCCTGTTCGTTCCTGACCTCGGTCTCCTCGAGCGTGATGATGTGACTGCTGCCTTGGGGGCACCAGATGCGCCTCTCACGCTTGTTAAAGTGATGGTCGAGGAGGCCAGTCGGCCGGTCAGCGGCAACCGCTGTGCCTGCAGCGCGCCGCTGGCTGCCATGGACGATGCAACGCGGCCAGTCATCTGCCGCAGAGGCGCGTCTGCGGCACGGGTGTGAAAGCTTGCTTGAGGAACCGCCGCGCACATGAAGGACGACGACGTCGACGAGACCGTCAAGGATGATAGAGACACCTCTGCGTCCTCGGTGGCCCACTCCGTGCGCGCACTACACGATGGGCGCGGCGTCAAGCTGCTAACGGTCACGGAGCAGTCCCCTCGAGTGTCCTCGCTGCGCCTTCTCTCACCGCTACGCGCCGTGCTCACTGCGCCATATGTTGCCGGGGTCTCCTGCTGCTCGTGCTGCTGGCCGTGGCGGGCGTGATGCTGCTGGGAGAAAAGATAGATAGGATTGTGAGTGTTGCAGCTCTTAAAGCTGGCGCTGAGCACACTCTCAGCCGCAGCGCTGTCAGTGAACGCACCTCCGGTAGGCTGAGCTGCCCCCGACGCGAGCGTAGTCGGCGTTCGTGTCGTGGAGAGCACGCTGGCCGACATGTCGCTGAGGGTCGTCGTCGGGCTGAGGTGGCTGGCGTTTCCAGGAGACCTGAGCCTTGTGTCGCTCGGCCGGCGGCCCGAACTCGTATCCGCTTCCTCGTTGCTCAGGGCGCCAAAGAGCGAGGAAGCCGACAGAGTCGCCGAGGGCGGCAGCGCAGTGCCCTGCCAGGGGTGTGTTAGAGGCGCGAAGGACATCAAGGGGCCAGGAGAGCTGGTGGACGACAGAGACGCCGCTGGAGCGACCGCATCCGCTGTGTGCCATGCCGCGCCATGTGCATGCCTTGTTGCTCCGGTCACGCGCCGGGCAGTGGAAAAGGGGGTGACGGTCGGCGATGTCGAAGTCGCGGCGAGAGAGTTAACCGATGGGTTTCCACCCCGCCACGCGTACGGGATGTTGTCCCTCGGCGCCGGAGAGACTAGAGCAGCGTCCGCGCAGCTGATGGCAGTGTTTGTGCCTGCCTTCATGGCAGCCGTCCCGCGACTGTGGCCTCCGTCGCTGCCGCAGTTAGCCTCTGTGTTGGCCAGCACTGCAGCGAGCGAGAACGTGCTCGACAAGTCACGACTGACAGGCAGCGCCACCGCATCCATGCGCGACTCCTCAGCAACGGCTACGCTCGCCGGCACCGCCTGGGCAGCCGACCTGGCAGGTTTTGTGCTGCCGCTTGCTGCCGTGTCCTGCATGGCGCTCGCCACAGCAGGCGTGGTGGCGGCGGCCTTAACACTCAAAAACGGGTGCGCCAGTGCCGTTGCAGCGCTGCTGCGCGCTGCCTCATCGACGCATAAAAGTGACCGCACAAACGACATGCCGGTGTGCGACAGCGCATGCGGCGAACGGCAGGCGGCACCGCTGCAAATGAGCCGCTTCATCGCCGCCGCGGAAACGTGGTCGAAGGGGTGGTGACCGCAGATCATCTCGAACACAAGGATACCGAGCGCCCACATGTCAGACTTGCACGACCATCCGCGGCCGCAAATGACCTCCGGTGCCGCGTACTCCAGCGACCGCCCTCCATCATCGGAGCTGCCGAGTTCGCCGAGCCAGCGAGCGCGCCCGTCGGCCAGCTGCACGGCGGAGGCGAAGTCGCCGAGTTTGGCGGTCGTTCCCGCCTCACTGCGGCGCAGCAGCACGTTGCGCATCGTCACAGCGCGGTGCACAACGCGTTGCTCGTGCAAGTGCCGCAGTGCCAGCGCCACGTGGTACGCAATGACCTGGGCCTGCGCCTCAGGCAGGCGTTGGTGCGGCTGGCGAAGGAGGTGACTGGCGAGGTCACCAGCGTCCGCGTACTCCAGCGCAGCGTAACAGCGTCGCGCATCCGTGAAGAACGCGTAGAGCCTTACAATGTGCGGGCAGTGCCGTCGTGCCGCTGCCTGTAGTCGCATCGCACGCTCGACCGTATTCGTTCCACCTTCGTGGCGCTGGGCGTAGTCGTCGTTGAAAACCTTGAGCGCCACGACGACTTTGCTGTGCTTTTCCCGCGCAAGGAACGTCTTGCCGGAGTGCCCGTGCCCGATGCGGCGCCCGATATCAAAGAACGATAGCGACCACCGCCTCGCAGTAGCGGCTGGCGACAGGGAGCGCCGCGGCGGGGTGCTGGAGTCTCTCTCCACAAGCAGTGGCGAGGCGCGCCAGACCAGTGTGCACTTGGCGCTGGTCCCCGGAGCGGATGGCGAAGGAAAAATGAGCGGATCAGGCAGAGGAGCAGCAGCCTCACCATCAGCATCAACGCTGGTGCGGTGCAGGTGCGGACTCGACGGCGGCACGCCCGTGATGGGAGAGTCGGTGAGGTCGTCGTCATCCCCCTTCTCCACCCCCACGTCAGCACCCGGCCCATCGAATTCGCTGGCAACGTACGGCCAAGGTGACGGGAACGCGCCACCGTATTGGCAACTGCGCGGCGCAGCCTCACCCCACGAACGCGTGAGGCCGGTGCTGCGCCTCACGTCGCCCGTCCGCGTCATCTCGACTGCCTCCCTCGTGCTCGTGTCTTTCCCAGCCCCTCCGTGGACGGCGCCGTGCCCGCCATCGCTCATGACGGCGTCATCGCTGTCCTCCTCCATCAGTGACGCACGGAAAAACTGAGAAAACCGCAGATGGGCCGCCGCGTCCAGCGAAACCGGCGCCGCTTCCAACAGCGCAGCTGCTGCACCGCCGCCTTCGCTCATGCGCGGATCGGCGGCAACGGCCTCTGTCGGCCGCACGAGAGCGACAGACCGTGAGACGGCCCACGCCTGCTTGGCGTTTCCGGCCCCAGCAAGCCACTCCTGCGCCTCTTGCACCTCCGCGTAGCAGAGGGCTTGAAGCAGCTCCACAGCGATCTGATCTGCCGCTGCGATCTGCGAGGACGGTCTCGCAGACACTGACGCCTTCACAGGGTGGACAGAAGAAGATGTGGGCGTCTTTAGGGCCACCATCGGCACGTGGAAGTGCACGTGCTGCTGCTGCACCTGCTCCTTTGCAGCACCTTCTTCCTCCCCCTGGAGCTGACACTGTCGAATGCGCTCAGAAGGCACTGCGAGCGGCCACGCCGCCGGTGTTGGAGGCTGTACGTCTGGAGAGTGTGCAGTTGAGGATGGAGTGGACGGTGACCCAGAGCCGTGGTGTGCTAGGCTACTGGAGAAGGAGGCGAGCTGTGGATCTGCGTCGGGAGGGGAGGAGCAACACCCGCGCGTCAACGACCGCTCGTTTTCCAGTGATGCCCCGCTGTGAGTCGCGCAGGCAGATGTTGGAGAGAGGCAGGTGGCAGCGCCGCCGCCAGACGTCCTCGTCAGCCCGCCGCTGCTGCCGCTGACACCTCGACGGCGCGTGGCCCTGCCGGTGCTACTGCTGCGCCCACTGCTGCAGCTGGGACGGGTCGAGCCGGTGCCGCGTCTATGGACTCCTGCCACGCATGCGGTGTGCAAATCCCCAATGTTGCCGTCGTGTCCCGGTAGCAAGCGCGAGTCCAGTGATGGGCCCGGGCTGGACTCGGTAGGGCCTGAGCTGAGCTTGGCAGAGGAGGAGGTACTGGGCGCAGCACGGCCGCTCCCAAAAAAAGACCTGGCTTGCCGCAGGGCCTCGTGCGCCGACGTCAGCGTCGCCGTGGATGTAGTCGATGAATCTGTGGCGGTGAGTGACAGAGCTGACAGCGCCGAAGAGGCTGCCCTCTCCGCAGCTGCTGTAGCGGAGTCCATCCACCAGCCACCCCTTCCGTACACTCCCCACCCCCACTACTGCGATAACCCCTCCTCTCTGTGCGTCTGAGCGCACGACGAGTGGCAAGGGCGCGTGCGTACACGATTCAGTGCGCGGAACACCAGATACCGACGCCGCGGACTGGCACAGCGGGCGCAAACTGATAAAGGCCGCTACAACCGCCTTGTGGAGAGAAAAAGGAGGCACAAGACGGCGCCGGGTATGGTTAGCTGACAACGTATGAATCTATGCTTGTGTGTGCGTGTGCGTGTGCGTGCGCGCGCGTGCAATTATCTCCTGTCCTCGCTAGGGCGAGATCAGAGAGAGAGAGAGAGAGAGAGAGAGCGACAGATAGAAAAGATCAGAGCAGAGCAGAGAGAGCTCATCAACTTGAGGGGTTCCCTCCCCCACTTTCTGGCCTGTTATAGGCAGCTTTACCAGCGGTGTTGGGCGTCGAGAGGCAGGAGGAAAGTCGGCTTCAGCACCCCTCCCCCTACAGCGCTGCTGCTTATCCTTTGGATGGCTTCTACGCACGTGCAAGCAACCCCCCTACCCCCTTACCCTTCCCTTACCCAGCGTGCCGAACCCCGGTGGCGGGCACGATGGGGGGTGGGGCACGGGGCGGGGTTGACTTGAACTCAGAGATAAGGTAGTAAAACCAGTTGGCATCCTCCTCAAAGCAAGGAAAGCGAGAGAGCTACCGTGCCCCACAAGCACGTATACGCCCGTATGTCGTTGCGGGCGGGGGCCGTCCGGAAAGGAATACCTGCGCCCCACCCCGCTCCCCCGCCCTCTCCCCTTACGAGAGGGCAAGAGACTCTTTCGCGTCCTCAAGGCGAAGGGAAAGAGCGGACAGATCCGAGAGCACAGCACAAGGCCCTGTAAGGGAGAGATGGAAGTGGATGTGCGCGCGTGTGCAGTGGCGTCCGCGGTGATGGCAGCTCGACACATCTTTTGTACGCGGACTGTGGCCAGGTGTCCGTGTGTGTGTGTATGTGTGTGTATGTGTGTGTATGTGTGTGTGTGTGTGTGTGTGCACGTTGTCTTCGGGCATCCTGTGCAACCGGCGAGAGAACCACACAGAGGCGAGAAGTGCACGGAAGCGGCCGTGCTGCTCCGTTCACGGAAGACAAGAGGGAAGGGCAGCAGGAGGCACCCATGGCGGCCACTCCTGCTGCGCCGACGCAAACTATATGCACTGCAGGGAGCGCACCAGCGAGGAAAAAGCTCGACCGACTTCTGCACAATAGACCGAGAATCAGCACGCGCGCAGACGAGTTCGACCACGTGCGTGTTACCGTGAGGGCTTGTCCTGTCCACCATGGTGCCCGTTCGCACACCCCCATCCTACTGGATGCCGAAGTGCACAAGCAACGACGAGGAGGAGAGGCCGGCGGGTCTACACAGACCCGTAGAGGAGCAGTGAGACTCTCAGCTCCGCCTTCCATCCCCGATGCCTGTCGCAGCAGCACACACCCATACACGTGTCTGTCAATGCTGAGGCTGTGGCGCGGCTCCTGCGGTCGCGGCCAACGCCGCCTCCAGGCGCGCCACCTCGGCGCGCAAGAGGGGCAGCGAGCAGTGCACCAGCTCCTTGCGTGTCGGCTCTGCAACAAGGCGGTCGATCTGAAACAGCTGCACTTCCGCCAGCCCTCGCGCCGCTCGCGAGGTGGCCGCGTCGTGCGCGCTTTCCCGCACTGTTGCGGCGACCGCGTCGCGCACCTCCTGCTGCAAGACCTGCAGCAGCCTTGGTGTGGTGTCCGGCAGCGCACCGATAGGGTCAAGGGAGGCAAACAGCGCAGACTGGGGAACGATACGCATGGGCACCTCCACATGCTCGTTGCCCAGCCCCGCCTGGAAGCAGTGAAGGGCGCAGTGACCGCAAGTGATGTTCGCCTCTGTGTTGAAGACGCTCGCGATGAGGCCGACCCAGCCGCTCTCCATGTACTGTTGAAACCTCCCCTGCGTGCATAGGTCCACAGGCGACGGCACAGCTGGAATCCTCGGATGGCTGTGATACCATCCCACCACGTAGGTGCGCACTCCTGTGTCAGTCGTCATGCGATCTGCCGCTTCGGTAGCTGACGCGACGGACTCGGCCGACATCTCCACTCGATCGCTGCGCTGCACATTACGCTCCCCGACGTGCGTGCCCCAAATGTAGGCCACCTTTTCACGCTTGGCCGCCGAGGCGGAAAGTGGCACAGGTGCGGCGCCAGCGATGCTGACGGCGGTGCCGCTGCCACGGCTGCGGACGCCATTGACGGCGCCATCCGCCGGACTCGCGGGGAAGCCGGCGTCGCGGCTGCCGTCTATGTGCAGCTCTGTGAAGGGCTGTACCTCAATGCGGCCCAGCAGCAGCCCCATGACCTCCTCCTCCTCTGTCGTGAAGGCGTGCCGCAGACAGCTCTGGACCACCTGGTCGCTGATCCGCACCTCCGACAGCGGCTCCCTACTCTCGCGGAGCTTGGCGGACGTGTTGGGCATGTCGGCGACGTTCATGAGGAGTGGAGCACCCACTAGTTCCGATGCGGGAGGGGGGGGGGGGGGCAAAAAAAAAAAATGCACCCTCGTGGAAGACTCGCGCCAGCGTGTCGGGCTGTGTTCAGGGGCACTGGTATGCGACTGTGGCAGTCTTGATGAGCTGCTCTGCCCTCCTCCCGGTGCCATTCGATGCACCACCCTTGAATGGGACCTCGTCTACCCGCCGCCGATTGGGGAGCAGGTTAGAGAATGTGTGTAGAAAGCCGTGGACAGGTGGGGGGCAGAAGAGGGGGGAGAGCTGGTCGAGGACGGAGCCACCGCTCAGACGGGTGCCGCAGAGCGCCGCCAGCAAGAGGGCAAGGAGAGCAGCAGGCGGAGGAGAAGAGGAAGTGCACGCTCACAGAATGCAGCTCAGCTCGGAGCGCGAGAAAGACAGCGGCGTTGCACGCAAGCGCTCCCTCCTCGACTCGCACGCGCATGCGCACGCATGTCCGACTCGAGCTTTCGCTCCGCCTCGGTGCAGCCAGCGAGCACCTCTGGAGAAGGTCGGATAAGAGAGGGAGGAGGAGGAGGAGGAGATCGGGCGCACCGTTCATGGGCCGCTCAGGTGACTCTCCTAACGGAAGTGCAGCGGGGCATCGCTGCGCTCGCGCGTTGGCCCATGGCGTGTCGTGGGAGAGAGTTGATAACGAGGGTTGCTCAGCTACGCTCCAGTGCGCAATCTACAAAGGACAGAGTAGTGAAGGAAGGGGGGAACGTCAAGAAACAAGACGCCTCCGGGGATGGGGAGGGCGCCCCCTCCCCTCCCCCAGCACCAACAAGGCAACACACCGAGACACAGGCGTACAGGGGACACTTCTAGTACAGGACATAGTAGGGAGAGAGAGGCGGGGGAAGGCAAGCAGTGGGGAGAGGGAGAGAGCCGAAGACCGCGCCGCCGGCACCGCGTCTCCCACGGGCCCCACCATCACACCCTTCGATAGACCAACACGGACAGGAAAGGAGCATCTACAACCACGCACCTGAAGAGAGGAGTAGACAGAAACGCAAAGACACACGTGCACACCTGGAACGCGGCGAGCCGACAACGAAAGCAACGCGGCAGCCCGCCGAGCGGGAGCGCGGAGACACGCGCAAGCGACGGGCAGCAAACACCGCACCGCTGGGCGCCGGCACGCACCAACACAGAGACAGACAGCGTGCACAAGACACATCGCATCGGCAAGGGCTCGGTGACGCGAGCGCGCTCCACCGGCTTGGGGGATGAGCGGTGATGGGGGCTATGGTGCTCGCCCCCTCCCGCACGCCAAGGCACAACGAGGAGGAGAGGGGCGAAGTAAGAAGAAGACGTAGCCGATGCCTCTGGCGCTGTCATCATGGTTGCTCTCGCCTCCCCACTTCCCTCCCTCGCGAGGTGCAACCCAGAGATAGCGATGTTGGTGAGAGCGGAAACCACAGGAGGCGCATGCGCTGCACTCGCACCGGCTACAAACCCCCTCCAACCTCCCAACACACAAACACACAAGTGCATGCACCCACTCGGGTCGGCATGCCCTCTGTGACGCCATGAGTAATTCTTCTCTCTTTCGATGACGCTTCCGCCTCGTTGTCCGTAACCGCGTTCTGTGGCATACACCCTCTACAACGGTGGTTGCTCCGTCACCGTGCGGAACAGCGACACCACAGCCGCCTGCGGCAGCTCGCTAATCAGCTCCCACGCCTGTGAGTCGTTGCGGATCATCGCGCTGAAGTTACGCGCCACGTAGCTGATGGCACGCTCGCGTAGCTCCGGTATTTGATGCTTCACGGAGTAGATGAGGAGGCGCAGGGCGTTTGTGTTGTTAAACGCCTCATCCGCCTCGCGCTTCAGCTGGCCGTCCATGATGAGCACCTGCTGCATCTTGAAGATGATGGCAATGTCCTCGGCCGAGAAGTCGCGCGCGGTGTCAAGGTGGCGACGGTACATCCCCATCAACAACTTCTGCCAGCTACGCAGGGAAAAGTCGAACTCGTTGGTGGTGAACGGCGGAAGCGGTCCCGGGCTACGTGGGTTCATCGCTTGCGAGAACAGCACACAGCGGCAGGCGAGAATGTAGCGGTGGGCGTGCACCGCGTACTGCTGCGGCCCCACCACCCACTCGTAGTCACTGTACTCCCCCGACTCCGCCAGCCACGCAAGCTGCTTCCCCAGCGTGTTTTTCATGGGTGGGATCAGCGCATTCGGCACCGTCTCCTTGCTGTAAAGAATTAGCGAAAGACGACGGAAGAGGTGGCCAGGAATCTCTTCGAACTGCCGGTCCTGGATGAGAATATCGTAGTTGTCCAGCAGCACGTGCAGGTAGAGAGAGGTGAGTACCTCGTCCGCAGCGTTGTAGCGCGTCAGCACAATGGGTAGAATGTTCTCCGGCGTCAGGAGCGGGCGAACGTAGCGGATGCAGACCGCGCCGAGGTCGTAGAACTCGCACGCCGCCGCAAGTAGATACAAGTCAAGCAGCGACTCTGGCGGTAAAACGCCCGACTCAGGATACTCTTCCGTGTACACGTACCGCAGGAAGGTTGTAAAGACGTCTAGGGGGACGGCGATGGCGACGATGCAGCCGACCTGCAACGGCAGCATCTGCTCGGGAAGCAGCGGCTGCATGCGCGCGCCAATCACGCAGCGGTGGGCCTTGACGCGGACGCCCTGGACGTCGAAGCTCATGTCGCACAGGATCTCCAAGTGCGCAAAGGGATACGCAAGCGGTGCGCGCACGACGGCGCTCCCAGCTCCTCGGCCACCGCCATCGCCGCCGATGGTGGAGGCGCTGTCTAAGGTCATCATCTGGCCACCGTTCGGATCGCTGTAGAAGCCGCGACGCACCGCTGCCCCAGCACTCGCGCCAGGCCGGTCCACACTGCCCTCCATCGGGACGAGTGCGCTGGTGCCGACTCGGCCAGGCGAGTACGACATCCTACCGCTCCGTCCCAGCGGAGTGCCTCCGCCACGCCTGCCGACCGGCCGCACGCTAGGGCCTCGGCTTGGCAATATCTGTCCGCCATTCGTTCCCGCAACGCCGGCGCCAACGACGCTGCGGGTCGGGGTGACGGAGCGGGTTGCGCTGCGCACCGGCGGTGCACGCCCGTTGCCGCTGCCGTTGTCCACCTGCAGCACCGCCTCGAAATCAACGCAGCGGGTGCCCGTCTCCTGCACCATGTACACGAACCCACTCTCCGGGCGCAGCAGTTGCTCGATCGCGATGAACTGGTGAAGTCCCCAGGCACTTCCGGCCTTCTTGAAGGTGCAGTTGAACGTCTTGCTGCGCGACTGCAGCGGGTCACGCATGCAGACGGCCGTGAGCTTGAAGTGGACAGAGACAGCACCCGGCGTGCAGCTCTGAAGATGCAGCGCCAGGAAGCGCTGGGCCTCGGCGGATCGCTCTTGAATGTGGAAGCGCCAGAACCAGCCACCAACGTTGAACTCAGCGCTGTAGTGCGACCCCTCGTAAGGCAGCTCGCGAATCACGCTCACCGGCACGCGGTAGCGATAGCGTGCGCTGTGCTCCGAGAAGAGCTCCACGGCCTCCACCGATTCCATTTTAGACTCTAGGAAAAATTCCGGGTACGAGGAGAGCTGCGGCGGAGCCGGTGTGCACCGCGTCTGCGGGGAAAGAGCCGGCAAAACAACAAAATGAGAGACGGCGCACGAGGTGAAGGGAGGGTTCAATGCAAGGAGGGCCACGTCAGCCGGCCTTTGTTACTTTCCCTAGGCGTGGCAGAGACCCCCTCTCAAAGGGAGGCGAGGAGAGGACAAAAACTCTGTTTACAAGTACAGTGAGCGTGCCGCTATAAGCTGTGAAGAGGGCTGACAGCGAGAGCGACCACGTTGGTGTGTGTGTGCGTTGATATCAAGGAAGAGAATGCGTGGCGAAGGACGAAAAAAGGGGGTGCGCGTGGCCCTTGACGCAATGCTGATCTCGCCTAGAAGTCTGGCCGTGGTGATGCGGCGTGAAGGGCAAAGGCCGCCGCCGCAGACTGCAGAGGAGAAGTAAAGGATAGGGAGAGAGAGAGACATGCACGCGGAAACAGCGTACAAGCGCAAGTGCCATCGTCCAGCAGTGGACGCGAGGCTAAGGAGAGAGAGTACAGCGCCAGAGAATGCTGAGAAGCGCGGCGCAGTCGGTATGCAGCACCTGTCGTCGCGACCGCGTCGACGTCCCTCCCCCATCCCAGTGCGTGCAGAGGAAGGGATGGGAAACGCGTCCGCATGCACGCGTACAGGCGCGAGCCGAAAAAAGCAGCACGCAATTCGTGTACGAAACCATGCGCTTGTGCCATGCGCTGCATGAGTGTGCGAGCGCAAACTGAAGCCTTCGCGCATCCACGTGCTCGCCCATGTCGCGGTAGCGGGTCCGCTTCCCCCGTGCCTGTGTCCTCTGCTCTGCATTTGAGTTGGGAAAGCGATTTGATGGTCCCTGACGTGCACAAACCTGCACAGGCGCTGAGCGAGCTCAGCGAAGCGGTGGAAGGAGAAAAGACGTCGGCCGGCTGCTTCGCGGCTCCGTGACATGCGCCGCGGTGCCTCCTTGGGCGTGACGCCTGGAAGCACGACCGTGTCTCGCCCGCACAACACGACAGAAGAGCTGCGGAGGACGGAAGATAGATAGATATAGATATAGATATAGATATAGATATAGACAGCGTCACCACCCGAAACGACTCTATAACCCGATGCCCGGCGCGAGGGCGGATGAAGACCGAGGCGCTGAGGGGCTCTCTGAGAGGCGGAGGGCCCCGGCAAGGTACAGTGAGTATGCGCACACGGCATGAAAGCCGAGAGACCGGAAGATAGAAAAACTGCCGTGCTGTTGGGGGTCGCACCAGTGCCCGCCCCTCTCCCTGCCCCTCCCCCCACCACCACCACCACCGCCACCACACACGCTCCCTCTCCACCTCTCAAAGCCTCCCCATTCCTCCGCTCGCACCCACCTGAACACTCGCATCACCATCCCGCTTGCAGCGTGGCTCACCTCTACGGACTGTCCTCAGGGAACAGTACATCCGCGTGCTCCTCGATCACGGCCTTGGTCAACTCTAAGCGCTCCAGCAGCTTCACGTACGTGCCCTTCTGCGACTTCACGTCGATCCACTCCTGCAGCTCCTCCACACGGCTCTTGTAGTCCGCCTGCCCACCCGAGGTGTCAAAGAGCGGGAAGGTCAGCACCGTCGTCGTGAGTGACGACTGCAGCTCCGCCTTCAAAGCGTCCAAGTGGGGACGCACGCACTCCTCGCGCACCGTGTAGTCGCTCAGGTGCGTGCACACGATGTCGTGCGCCTCATGCGCCTTGAGAAGTTGCTCGCACGTCGTCGCAAGCAGCTTCGCCTCCGGCACATCTTTGCCCTGTGCAAGGGTGCTCTGCGCGGACACAAGAAGACGCCGAAGCCTCGGAGACATAACTTGGATCCACTCAGCACACTGCCTCTCTAGCGAACTACTCCCGTGCTCTCGGGCGCTGGCAGCCTGAAGCTTGCCGTAGGTCTCGAGCGTCAGCATGACCCACTCTCGGTTCACCTCCCGAAGAGCGTCTTGCACCTGCACGTTGCTCATGAGAGCCTCGCTCTGCTCCATCAGCACGAGAAAGTTGCTGTCCATCACCGGCACGTTCGCGTAGAAGGAGTTGTTGAACTCGATGAGGTCCCCCAGCGTCGTCAACGCCGCCAGTGTATTGTGCTGCTTGCGGCACCACTCCCGCAGCTGCTGCTGACTATCCATGAAGTCCTTCACGAACTCCTCGCTCGAAGAGCTGCGGCGGTAGCGCTCACGGCCGACAAGCGTGCGAGCCTGCAGCTGCAGGCGGCACACCTCATCCAACGCGTCGTAGAGGGGCCGAGTCGGGGGCAGTGTGTTTCTGTTCGCCGATTCTCGCTCGAGCCTTTTCAAGCTCCGCACCGACGACTCGGCGGCCGCGAAGAACGTCGTCCAGGTGTCGAGCCAGTGGGAGACGGTGGTTAGTTCGACCAGCTTGAAGTCTTCAGCAGGGTACGACAGCAGAAAGGAAAGGATCTCCTTGCGCATGCAAAACTCCTTCAGGAGCGCCGTCCATGACACATAGTAATCCTCTCGCTCCACCGCAGAGATGGTGGGCGCCGAGGCGGTCTCGCGACGCAGCTCCTCGAGCTCACCTCGCAGCTGTTCTGCTTCCCGCCTCGCCGCCGTGGCGCGCTCCTCAGCCTTTGTTTTCGTGCCCAGCTGTTGCTCCACCATGAGGATCTGCTCCAAGACGAGGGTTTCGTAGTTTTCCTTGTTGGGGTGGTGAAACACCAACTTTTGCAGGCGCTGCACTTCTGAGAGGGACATGGGCGAGTGTGGGCGAAGGTAGTGGGACGGACGACGACGTGAGGCGAGGGGCAACGGCAAAGAGGCAGCCGCACGCGAGAACGGGTGAGACGAGACGGTGAAGAAGAGCTGAGCGCTCAACGTACAAAAACAAACGAAAAGGTGAGCTTGCTCAGCAGCAGCGCGCACATGCGACGCACGCCGGTGTGCGCGCGTGTTTAGACGAGGGGGGCGAGAAATGATGCTGTGAGTCGTGGAGTGCAAACGTGTGGGTAACACGTGGAGCCGTAGAGACGATGGAAAGTATAAGACAGAGGAAGGACGAGATGGCGAAGCAGCGCACGGAGGTGAGACACAGCAAGGGCATTCAAGAATCAAAAAGTTCAGATTGGTCACCAAGGAAAGATTGTGGGCGTTGGAGGAAGCGGGGTCCGCGTGCGTGCACTGAAGCACACATGCGCCTGTGCGCCTGAGGGCGGAGGAGGGGGTTTGCATGAGCGAACCTGCGAAAACAAGCCATCAAGCAGGCATGCGCAGGGACTCTGTGAAAACGCTATTCGACTCCGCTCCGCTCGACTCCTACCCTCTCAACACGCTATCGTGGCACCCCACCCCCTCCAGCTTCGCTCCGTATAACGTCTGCGGATTCTTCGAGGAAGCCGGATGGTGCACCCTCCCTCCATTTCTCTCTCGCAGTTCTTACAAGCCGCACGGCCACAAAGTATCCACAAGCACATTTACATCCCACCACCACCACCACCACCACCACCACCACCACCCCAACGGTCACTACGGGGTCTGAACGGAGTTCACCACAACGAGGTCGTACCAGCTGCTAAACTTTCCGCTGTCTTTGAAGATGTACTGCAGGGACTGCGCCATGGATGACTGCAGTTTGTCTGGCGAGTACATGAAGAACATGATGGACAGGCACCACAAGCAGCCCATGTACAGCCGGTACGTCACCGGCGGAATAGACGCGGCGCACTTGGAGGTAAGCAGGTGGTAGAGAGCGCACACGATTCGAGCCAGCATGTACATCATCATCTGGATGTGGACACCGTTGCTCGGGTCACCCCAGAACAGAGCGCCGATCAAGAACCCTGCCAAGGCGTTGTGCCATGCGTGCGTCGTGCCTTGCAGTTTACGCAGGAGGCCGCGTACAACGGCGAAGGTAACCGAGCTGTATCCGAGGCCCAACGCGTGTGTCTTTGTGACATTGAAGATCTTGGCGGGCATCGAGCTGTACGGCGACTTGCTCCAGACCAGGTTCAGCACGAGGGCGTGTGGGGCACGGACACGCGTGCCGTAAACGAGACCGTTGCGAAACCCCTTGAGTGCGGTGAAGAAGACGTCGAAGTCGCCGGAGGCGATCATGTGGTTGATGCGCTCCAAGACGGCGCCGTGGGGGCCGGAGAAGGTCGGCACAGTGTGGCACCTCGGCGCGGCTTTAGGAGCAGCAATGGACATGGCAGCAGTCGCAAGAAGCCTCAGCAGCAGCAGGCGGGGAGTGGTGGGGAGAGCGCCACAACGAATAAGGCAGCGCTCGTCTACGCAGCAATGGGATGCTTCAGGGTACAGAGAGAGAAGGCGATTCGGTGGACGCGGTGTTAGGGAGCACGCAACGGAGAGCGGCACAGACAGCGATAAGCACCTGCGGCGTGCTTAGCGGCCTTCATCCATCACGAGAAACATTGTAGACGTACGAAGGGCCGGGAGAAAGAAGACGGTAGTGGTGGCGAGAAGCGAGAACGCATGGAGGGTGTTGGAGAAGGCGCGGCGCAGCGCATAGGGGGCGGTGACCATGCGAGTCGATTGTGCTGCCTTTGCTGTGGCCCATGTGGAAATCCTCTCTACGCCATCACGGTAGCTCATGCTGAGCGTGATCCGTCACTGTTGTACTTTCGTTTCTCGCGCACGATTTTTGCAACTAATTCTACGCTGTGACCCCCTCCTCTTCTCACGGGGGCGGGGGCGCTTCCACCACTGCAGGCACCTGCAGTGCCGCGTCGCCGCGGACCCAGAAACTTGACTGATGGCAGCGCGGGCAACGCGGGTAGACCCTCCAGCCCTTCGCCTCGTCGCCGCCAATCACAAACGTCTTGTAGTTGCAGTGCTCGCATTTGATGTACTTCTTCAGCGCCGGCTTCAGCTCCATACGGTGGTGCTGCTCTACGCAGGTCGTCGGCGGCTGCCCGTACCAGCAGCGGCACGCGTAGCAGTAGTGTGCCCTGATCTGCTGCTCCGTGATCGCCTCCAGCGCCTCGAGCGCCTTCTCCCTTGCGATTTGCTTGTTCACGAAGCAGAGCAGTTGCTGCCGGTCGGATTCGCTGCGCAAGTGATCATGTGCGCTGTGGATGCCGTCCGCTACCGATCCAAGAAGCGTGAGAGCGGACGCTGCGCCGTCGTCAGCTTCGCGCAACTTCGCCGACGCACTCGTAGACACCTCGGGCGGCGACGTTGCGCTGTCCGTCGAGTTGCTTGTGATGTCCCGCGCAGCTTCGATAGCGGCACGGTATAGCGCGTTTTGCGACGCGGAGGCGCCTGTAACAGAGCTGACGGCGCTGGACATCACAACGCTGTGGCGGTGGTCCCTCTGCCGCGGCGAAGCGATGACGGCGTGTACGGCGCCGTGGCGTTTGAGAGGCGTGAAGGGGGATGACGCACCACGACACAGCGGCTGGAACTGCTGTCGCAGTGTCTCCACTCGGCTACCATCCGCCCCGTTTCCCAGCGTCGCGGTAGCGGCGACGGATGTTGAGGCGACTGGTGCAGACGACGACGACGACGAATAAGAACAAGGAGAGGTAGCATGCTCCGTGAAGGTCGCAAGCGAGGACGACGTCGGTACCTCCATACGCGCACGCTTCGGCGCGCCCGCGGTCGACGGCGTTCCCGTGCCCCTGCTAGCAGTGCCACCTTCGGTGCTACGATTTGGGGCTCGGGCATCCGCATCGAGAGCATCGCCACCCCTGCTGCCGCCGCCGTCAGTGCGCGCATGATTTGGCAGCCCTTCCCCTGCAGTGCTAGCTGTCCTCCCGCAGCGCAGTGGTCGCCGAAGCAACTTTTCTTCCTCGTGGTGGACGGCCTGCTGGCGGGCGGCCTCCAGCACATCACGACCACGCGATGTCACGCCAAGCTTATGCGCCGAGGGATAGCTCGCGGCGGGACGCAGACCGACCTGCTGGCGCAGCGCCAGAGGCGCGCCAGTCTGCACACCGCCGTACACACCGGAGGCAGCCGAGTTCACGCAGTTGCGGAGAGCGGCATCCTCGACAGGAAGCCCGGTGGCGCCGCGCACGGCGAAAAATGACGTCTGTCGAAGCATCTGCTGCGAGGCAGCCAGTCTGCTGTTCGTCACTGCACCACCACGGAGTGCCGCACGGCCGCTGCTGCCTGCAGGGTGGTGGTGGCCTGCTGGCCGCTGCGCGACGCCGGCCGGCGCCAAGACGGCAAGCCGTTGCTGCGCTCCGGAGAGGGTAAGGTGCGTAGTGAGGGTGCTGCCCTTCATGGTTGCAGGAGCTCCAAGCGATGAGGCGCTAGCGCCTCGCGCACCATGCGTCGCGTTGCGTTCCTTTCCTTCAGTGTCGCCGCTGCGCGCAGCCTTCCGAAGGTCTGCGACGTGGTAGGTGCAGTGTTGCGACCGCTGCATGTTCACCATGGCGCGGCAACGCTCCTTCGACTTGTAAGACACGGACTCACAGGTGCCAAGGTCAGCGGCAAATCCCAGCTGGCGGACAGCCTCGCTATCCGCCACGCGCAGCAGCACCTGGTCGGTGTCCTGCGCCGGGGCAGAGCCTCGTCGTGCGCACCGCGCGACGTTGCTGAGCGCCACAACTGCGCCAGTGACCAGGCGGCTGTAAAGAAGGTCAAACGCGCTGCCGCAGAGCAGAACGCTGAGCTCCGTCTCCGGCGCTGGTGAGATGCTCTCCATGTTCCACAGTGTCAGCACAGCGTAGCGTGAGGAGCCAGTGGCCGCTGTGCTCTGCTTCGGATCTGACTTGCGCGTAACAACGCCGACGCAAGTGCGGGCCACCGCCTCAGCGCTGCGGCGCGACATGCTGCGAAACAGGTCAAACGAGGCGAATGGGAACTCAGCCAGTCGCACACTGAACTGATCAAGGCTGACGGTGGCACGGCGAAAGCGGATGCGACTGAGCGGCTCCGTGATGAGCGCTGACGGCGGTGGTGCGGATGCGAGTCTCGAAGCCGCACCCTCTCTTGACGCGGCACCGCCCCTATCACCGTGAGAGGAGGATCGCAGTCCATTTTCCGCCGTCGAAGTCGCCGATGACGCAGGGGCCACTTTGATCACTGTGACGCCGCCGCATGCGCTCGGGGGGAGAGGCAAAGACGTCGCACAGCGCGTTCGCGGCAACGAAGGGGCAGCGCCGCGCTCATAGCGAGAAAACGACTGCGGCAGAGAGTCTGGCGAACGAAAGCCGTCCACCAAGGCGGTGGTCGCGGTGGGTGGCGGGGAAGATGCTGAGGACGACGTGCGCGCAGTCAGAAGCAGGTTTAGCACCGCTGGTGATGCAGGTGAGTGGGTGGGGAGGGGTGGTGTGGGAGCATCGCCGGTGCCATCGAGACGCATCGCCGGAGTTGTGGTGGTCAACGAACTCGTCCGCGGACCAGGTAAGGTCGCGGACGGCGCCGATGCATCGCTCACCTCCACCATCACCTCGTCAACCTGCGCGAGGGGCGACGTGTCGTCCTTGAAGATGTCAAAGAGGTCATTGCTCATCCTGTCGACGTTCGCATGTGAGGCGACTCTCACGGCAGGCAGGCCAAGACCAGCACACAGACACACTCGCGCACCCTGAAGGGTAAGGGTCGTTCCTATGGCTCTCCCTGCGTCTGCAGGTATGTGTGTGTGTGTGTGTGTGTGTGTGTGTGTATGGAGGGGGGGGGGGCGAATGGAAACACTCTGCCTTCTATGCCATAAGTTCGATGATGGATGTGTGCGTCTTGTATCTCTATGAGTCGAGGGAAGAGGGGGCGTGCAGCTGAAGGCGCTCGAGCCCACCCCCTCCCGTCTCTTGCTTGGTGCGTGCGGAGTGTCCAGGTGTATCTGTGGTGCTAAGGCACTCTCCTCTTTCCATGCGTACTTGATCGTGGGGAGGGGAGGGGAGGGGCCTCGCCGACGCGGAAGTGCCAAGGTGCAGGTAATGTCTCCGGAAAAAAGCGAGGGAGGCGAGACAGCGCAAAGGATATATGCACACAGATGCGCATGCACGGTGAGGGAGCAAGTCGTCCTTCGCTGCTTGTTTGCTTGTTTTGCTGTGAGAGACGCGCCGGCTGCGAGGGATGAGCGAGGGAAGGTGGTGAGGAAGCAACGAGTTAGATGGTGGAGCCGCATCAACAGACACTCACATCAGTCCTGAGCGCTGCGAGATGAGAGCAGTAGTGTTGAGAAGATGGAAAGCAACGGCTGTGAGGACCGCGGAGACAGGGTGGGATGCGAGCGCGCTGGTGGTGTCAGCATCCTCCCTCTCCCACACACCCTCCAGTCCGATGACGACTGGCATGCGCGCCTGCGTGCCTGTTCCTAGGTCGCGCATTCCATGAGAACCCGGTAGCTGGGTCGCGCCGCACATCGATGTTGCACGTTCCGCCAGTAAAGGGTGGGGTGGGATGTGCTTCCCCTTTCGCCTGCTTCTTCCAGCGTTACGTGCCCCGCCATCCACGGCGCATCGACCCCTCTCGAGTGCTCAGACACCGTCATGGCGGCACTTGCAGGCGGGTGTGTCGACTCCCTACCGCCTTTCGTCTATCCCGCTGCTCTGCTTGCGAGTCTTCGGGGGGGGGGGGGGGGGGGGTTGGCGCGTTCAAAGAAACGGACGGAATCTACGCTGTACATGACAAACATCGAGCAAAGCCAAAGTGAATGCCCGAGCGAAAAAAGGAGAGAGAGGGCGGGGGGCGTGAGGGGGGCATCGATCGGCCTCCCTAAACGGTAACGGCACACGACACTCACGTGCACGCACACGCAGGCACACACAAACTCACCTGTGGGTGTGACAAACCAGATTGCTCCACCTCCACACGCCATAAAGTTATATATCCACGTGTATGCATCCATACATCTACATATATATATAGAGAGAGAGAGATGTACGGTTGTATATCCATCTATGTACACACACACACACACTTCTCTCCCTCCCACCCACCACACCCACCCAGACACACACACACATACACGTACCTCACGCATCATCTTCATCACAGACACCGTGCGATGTGGGGAAGACAGAAAAAGAGAAAAGCATAAAAAGGAAAAAAGTGTGGAGCCCCGCACCCACATTTCCATGCCAGCGCACGGGTGGCGCTGGTAGTGCGGGCAATCATGACAGCGGCGTGCCGTGTGCACGGCGACGCACTCCACCTCGCGGTTACTCATCATGCCGGTTAATGTACATCACTCGGACTGCACCGAGAGAAACAAAGGGAAATGGAAAAGAAGGGGAAGTCCATCCAACGGAGCTCCTCCCCGTCCCCCTCCCCCACGCGTGCGTCAGGTGTCTGTGCAAGGAGAAGCGCGTGAGGAGGCGGAGGGAACGCCGTAGCTGATCGCATAAAGAAAACTGGTGTAGTTCAACGTCTACGGTACACAGGCCTGCACACCACACGCACACGCACGAGGGCCCACATCCACGGATCGTCTCTGCCAGAAGGCGAGCCGTCTCAACGGGAGTCGCGCATGAGTAGTGTACACGCGTATCCCCGACATGCATGTGCACATGGCTGCCAGCGCGCGTTGGAGGATAGTGCAACGCCCAAAGCGCAAAAAAAAAAAATAGAAACCAAGCCTCCCTCCACATCCCACTCATCAGTCGAGCACAGCTGGTGCGCCAAACACAGCAAAAGCCGCCGCTCCAACGGTACATGTGCAGCGATAGCGTGGCCTAGACAACTTCTCTGTATGCTGCGCGCGTGTCCGGCCGGGTGAGCGGTCAGGGGGTCCAGGGAGGGACACCATGAACGACGGCAGTGCGCGAACGCCGAAAAAAAAAAGGAAGCTGCAGCGTTGGTGGGCAAAGGCGGGTCGGGGGAGAGCAGAGGAAACGTGTATGTCGAGAAGGGCACGCAACGAAAGGGAGTACAACGCGCGCATGGCACATCGGTATGCATGCCACGCGTGAGAGAGTCGAGCAGAGTGCGGCACGAACGCACGTGCCGTCAGCAGTGAGTCAACATAATGAAACACACTTACAAAGAGACACCGACACGCTCCACGACGGTTGCTGAGGGCGGAGGGGAGAGAGGGAGGGGCTACAAGGTCTTCGCTAGTGGAGGGAGGAAGCTGCCAGCTGTCGGCGGTGTCTCGCGGGTTGCTTCGGACGCCGCGTTGCTGAGTCGCTTAGAGACCACGGCCGATGAAGAGCCGACGCGGGTGTGAGACTTGTGCTTTCCTGCGCCCCTGCCGGTCGCTCCAGACGAGCCCCGCGTCTTCGCATGGCCTGAGCCACTGCGCGCCTTCCTCTTCGAGCTCGATCGGTGTGCCCGCCCCGCCGCACCACCGCGTCCGCCGCGTCGCCGACGAGAGGCCGGCGGAGTCGGCTGCAGCAGAGACCTCCGCACAGCCGTAGGAATATCAGCGACGTCGGCACCGCCGTCCGCCGCAGCGGCGCTGTCATCGGTCAGTGCGGCGCGCAGGCCATGGAACGGTACAATCTCGGCCAACGGCGCTGCCTTCTCCGCTGCCCCAGCGCTTGTATCGCCGCCCTCGCCCCGCCGCGAGACCGTCTGGTCCTCCTCGGACTTGGTGTGAAAACGCAGTATCGGGTTAAGGAAGCTCACGCCGTCGGGGTTCTCGGCGACAACCTGCACCGTGTACGTCGTGGACGGCGTCAGGTTCGTCAGGACGTACGTCGGCCGGTGCACTGTGGCGAGCAGCACAGGGTACGGCTGGTCTGTTGTATTCGCCAGGTATATGCGGTAGATGGGGCGTGTGTAGCGTCCCGCAGCAGCCTCGGACGGTTTTGGCGGCGGCAGCCACTCAAGCGTGGCGGTATTCTGGGACAGCGTCGTGAGATGTGGATCCACCACGCCCTCCGGCGGGGTGCCGCTGGACACCGCGACTGCCTCCGAGTAGTCGCTGTACGGGCCAAGCTGGTCATCTGGCACCGGCACCGCAGTGACAGCTCCGGAGCATGCGTCGTGCGCGGACGCCGCCGCAATGCGTCGCGCACACTTGACGCGACACCGCATGCGTGAGAGCAAGCCGCTGATCAGCACAGCGCAGACGTTTGTGTCCTCAACGGTATCTATGACGTGCCATCCAGCCGCCCCGAGGGTGGCCACGGGCCCGCTCGAAGCGCCTGCCCCACCAGCCTTGCGCGCACTCGCGCCGCCGCCACCGCCACCGCCGATGATGGTGGTGGTGCCGGCCGACGGTGGCCGATCGGTTTGCACGAAGCACTGCTCAATAACGTAGCGGTACCGCTCGCGCGGCGCGGCGGCCTCCGCCTCGGCAGCGGGACCCTCCGGAGTGGACCACTGCAGCGAGCAAAACTGTGCATTCACGCGCCGCAGCGTCACCTGCGTCGGGGCCGGCGGCGGTGTCACGAACCGCACCTCGACCGGCGTACCCCAGTTCCCGAATAGGTCCATTGCGCGGAGGCGCGCCACATACGTCGTGTCCGGTGTGAGCCCATCAATGCGCTCATGCATCGAGGAGGTGGAGGACCATGTTCCGGCGAGGGCAGAAGTGCCGCCGCGGGGGCTGTTGCCCTGGAAGTGGGGACTGGGCAGCGCCGCTGAGACCGCCGCGTCCGTCAAGTCGTACTGCTTTAGGAAGAGCGATTCCTTGGACGGCGAAGACAAAGCTTTGCCACCATCGAGGTTGGCGAGTGCCGCCACATCCATGTCTGGGATCGCCGTGTGGATCGCAGCCCCTTCCTGCCGCTGCCGGTGCTTCAGGCTGCTTCTCTCGTGCGACACCGCAGCGCCGCTGCGTTCGCCAGGGCGTCCCTCCTGACTGGCTGACGTGCTTGGGAAGAAAAGTAAGCTGGAGAAGTGCTGCTGCGCCAAGCTGCCCTCCATCGATGACGCGCACGAATGCAGGGCAGCCATTTCGGCCTCCGAGTACACCACAAGCTGGTAGCGCGACACGGTGCGGGAACCGGCGGGCATCGTGCCGGCCGCCGCGGGCTCCTGTGACGCGCCAGTGGAGTTGCCACTGCAAGGGCCCACTGTGCCCGCTTCGGTAACGTCGACGTCTTCCACAAAGCCGACGGCCGACGAAGGGCGGCAGCGACCCCAGCGGAGGTCCACCGTATCCTTGGTGATATTGGCCGTCAGCCTCACCGGGTACAACGTAGTGAAGGTAGCCGCTTGTGACCACAGGCCCCAGTCGCCACCGCCGTAGCAGGGCTGCAGTGCGACGACGTATTCGGTACCCGGCTGGAGCTGGGTCAGGCGGTACGAGGAATCCAGGTATCCCTCCTGCATCGGTGTTGCCGTGGTACGGCACTCCTCTGCCGATATCTCGCGCTCAAGCATGCCGGCTTGCGTGGAACGGATGACCAGGAGATACTTTGTCGGCAGCGTCGGCGCGCCTAAAGCGGCACTGGGGGCCCCTACAGAGCCACCGCCGGCGCCGCGCGAATCGCTCTCGCTCCGCTCCCACGTCAGCTCCGCGTACGTCTCGCCAACACTCGAGAGCGTCGGCGCCAGCAGCTTCAGAGTGCGGAAGGTGCGTTCCTCGCTCCAGAGACCCCAGTCATTGGTGGCTTCGCAGCAGGCGCGAACGATGATAGCGTATGGTGTGTCGGCAACCAGCCCACCGACGCGGTAGTGCGACACGTCCTTGTGAAACTGCTTGTCTACCACCGCCACGGACGGTGTCTTCTGCGTGTTGAAGACGCATACGTGGAACGCGAGAGAGCCGGGGTTGCCAAGTTGCACAGCGCCGCTCGGGTGCGGCGCCGACGCTGTGGGGGATACTGCTTCGCTGCGGGCGCCCTCGCCGCTGTCTTGCTGCTGCTGCGACTGCGCAGCGGCGGCATTTGCGGCGAGGGTCAGTGACGGCGCCGCTGCTGACCCCGCCTGCTGCTCGAGTTGCTCAGCGTACTCCTCGGCGGTCTGTGCGGGGCGGCGCCATTCCACATGGACGAACTGCTCGGTCGGCATTGACACCGCCACCTGGATTGGCTTCAACGTAGCAAAGCAGGCTGTGGCGCTCCACAGGCTGCAAGCCTGGTTAATTCCATCGCCGGAGCGCACACGCACCAAGTAGAGCGCGTCCGCGTCGAGGTGCTTCACTGTGTAGCTTGTGCGCGACGCCTTAAACCGTTTGGATATCTGGTAGTTGAAGCCTACCCCAGACAATTCCAGCTGATAGGAGCCGGCCACCTCCTCCTCGTCCCCAATCACGGCCACTTCACCGTCAGGCAGTGTGAGCCCTTCGCGGGGTCTGTGCCACGTGATTGTCGCGCACTCCTCGCCAATGCGGCTTACCTCCACCTGCAGGCACGGCTGCGTGATGATGTACACCGGGAGGCTCCATCGGCCCCACATCTTTTCGATGCAGCACCGCACCTCCACCTTGTAGAGCGTGTTCGGCTTTAACGCCTTGTTGAAGTACGATGTCTCTGTGGGCGCCATAAGCTCGTCCAGGTGCAGCGTGTTGCTGCCGCGGTTCGTCTCCACCCCTGACCCGTTGCGCAGCAGCTCATCGATGCGCAGCTGGTAGTTCTGGACCGGCTTCACCGGCATGGCGCGGCGCACCGGCAGCGGTATAGCGCGCGGGTCGCGAGCCCAGCGGAGCTGGAAGTACTCTTCGCCGACCCGCTCCACTGAGCACACCATGTCGCGCAGCGTCACGACGTACTCGGAGTCACTCCACACACCCGGGGCAGCCTTCGCCTTCTCCATCGACTCGCGCAGAGTCGCGTCCATCACGGTGTGGGTTGTCTGTTCGTACAGCTGCAGCACCGTCGGCGCGGTGGGCAGCAGCGACATCTCCTCCACCTCCTCTGTCGCCCTCTTCCGCTCCTCCTCATCTGCTCCGTCTTGATCGTTGCCCTCGCCGACGCTCCTGTGCCCCTCTAGCCCGTTGGAGACGGAGCTGCGCGTCGTCGAGGTAGATGTCGCTGGGGCCGTCGTCAGCGCGGCTTTTGCGAAGCCGTCGCGCGGACGATACCAGCGCCGCACAGAGAGGCGGTACCGATGGTTCGATAGCAGCTCGCGCAGGATGCTATGGCGCTGATTCGCGTGCAAGAAGACGCTGCGGCCCTCGCTGTCGCGGTGCTGGGCCGTCTCACCCTCCTCTTCGCCGAGTGGGACGTCCGTGTAATCGCGAATCCGCACTTCGTAGCACACCGTCTCCTCCACCTGGCCAATTTGCAGCGATGCCATGTGAATCGTGTTCGGCTTTCGCTGCCAGCTGGCCGAGACGTAGTCCTCGCCGACCTCTCTGACGTCCATGGCCAACAAGTTGTAGGTGCCGCTACGCACAACGTCGCTCCACGGGCCGCGCTCCCCGCCCCTGTAGTGGGCGCGGACGCAGATGAGGTAAACGCAGTCGGGCTGCAGCGCAGGCAGCGTGTGCTTGCTCACGTGCCCGGGCACCTCGACCGTGCACCCCTCCGCCTCATCCGAACGGCGGACGGAGATGGTGAAGGACTGAATCGACGTGAGGGCGCTGCAGTAGACAACGCCGACCTCGGCAGGTTGATCGTGCAGACGGAAGCGACGCTCGTGCTGCCACATCCGCGACAGGTCTGGCGAGTCCGTGCTCGGCTTGTTCGGCGAGCTCACCTGCGCCTCAGCATCAGCGTCGTCCGGCAGCGGGCGTCCGATGTGCTCCGTCGCCTCGTCCTCCGCACCCTCTCCATCCGTGTCAGTCGCAGCGGCGGCGACGCTGCGCCTGTGGCCTCCTGCAGCCGTGGCGGTGTTCGCCGTGCTCAGTGTGTAGTGCAGCTCCTCTGGAGCTTCGCGGGCCCATTGCACGCGAACAAAATCTTCGCCGACGGTGGCAATGCTGGACACCAGCGGCTTCATCGTGTAGACACAGCGCCCCTCCGACCACTCACTCCACACACCGTCGCAGTTGATGGCGCGCACGTAGAGCAGGTATACACTGTTCGGAGCAAGCGAGTGCACCAGAAACTTCGTGATGTTGCCGTTAAGGTGCTTGTCCATGAGCATCCGTGGTGCCGTCTCCTCCGTGGCGTGATAGACACGTACCTGGTACTTCACGGCTTCGCGGTCGCCGACGCACACCACTCGGCGGACGCGCATTGCAGCCGGCGCCGACTGCACCACCAGCGTAGTGACTGAGGCAGACGCCTCCCACATCGCTGGCACAGCAGCCAGCGCTGCGTTCATCTCCATGCCGGCCGCCGTGTCGAAGGCCGCGCAGGCCAGGTACTGCTCTGGGATTTGCTCGGGGCGAGCCCAGTTCATCTCGATGGTGTTCTCAGTGATCTCTTGCGGGTAGACGACCAGCTGCCGGAGCGTCACGAAGGTGAGCACAGGCGACCAGAAGCTAGCCTCTCCCGCGTCGCTGAAGGAGCGAACTCGCGCGAAGTACACAGAGTCCATGGTCAGCCCCTTGACGCGAAAGGCACCGCTTGCGGCAGCCGACTCGATGCGGGTGGAGAACGAGAACTCCATCCCCGCTCCGCCGCGCACCTCCAGCTCGTAGTGAAGCACCTTCGACGTCGGCAGCGTCACCAACACGCCTGCCGCCGCCGCGCTCCCGCCTCCATCCATGCTTTCAAGCGTGCTGCTTTCCGGAAAGAACCCAGCTGCGCCGCCGCTGCTGGTGGTGGTGGTGACCCCACGACCACCAATCTGAGCCGCTAGCGGGGCCAGCGGCCGCCGCCCCCACTGTAGTGAGACGTAGTGCTCATCAATGAGGTCGGCGGAGAGGCGCAGCTGCGGCGTGGTGATGAAGAAGTGCGGCGCCGACCACGGCCCCACCTGCCCGCCTGTCGTTTCCGCCATCACCTGCACCCGGTAGACCGTCTGGGGATGCAGGTCGCTGAGATGGGACTCCAGCTCCGTGCTGGAAGTGATCCGCTTCACGAGCAGGTAGTGCTGGCACTGATCATGTGACGGCCGGGCCGCACCGCCGTTGTCGTCAACGCTGTCGGGCACAAGTCCGTCGTGCAGCTGCGGGTGCGCCTCAGGTGGCAGAGGGCCGCCGCGCTGGAAGCCGAACGCCAGCGTGCCTTCAAGCTCGTCAGCTTCGGCGGCCCGCGGCTTCTCTTCTGAAGGCGTGCCTGCGGCGTCGTGGAAGGAGTTGTTCGACATGCCGACGTCACCCATGCTCATCGACAGCACCTCTACGCCGTCCGAGCACGGCTCGGAGACGCCCGTCGGCGAAGACGAGTGGCCGGCTGACATAGCCCTCACCGTCGGTGATCCCACGGCAGAGTTCGTGCGCAGTGGCACCTCCTCCAGCCGCAGGTAGAACCCGGTTATCTCGGAGTTGTCCTCGAGCACGTGCATGTCGTTCTCGTAGTCGATTCGCGGCGTCATGCGCCGCCATGACACCCTCGCGCTGCTCTCCTTCACATCCGTCACGGTCGTTGCGATGCTGGGTAATGTGACGCACGAGCACGCTGCCGACCACAAGCCCCAATCACCCTTTGGATCCCACTCCCTCACGGCGATGGTGTACTTCATGTCGGGCAGCAGTGCATCGATCCGCAGCACGTTGCAGGCCCGCATATTGCGGAACTCCTCCACCTCTTGACCTGTTACGGGGTCCTCGTGCGTGATGCGGAGCTGGTATACCTGCACCTCCTCTGTGTAGCGGCTACTCAGCAGGGTATCGTGCTCGTCCAGCGGAGAAGTCGGCTTGTTGTCCAGCCGCCACCACTGCAGGTCAACGAAGGTCTCGCTGATGTACGTCATTTCGAGCTGGATGATGTGATGCGTCATGAACTTGAGCGGCGCCGTCCAGCACCCCCACACGTCGTCACCGTAGTGCGGGCACAGGCAGCACACGTACAAGCTGTTCGGATGCAGCCCCGTCGCGGTAAAGCTAAGCGTCGGCGGGGCTGTGAGGTCGTGGTATTGGTTGTTGGGCAGGTAGTTCTCCGAGATGGTGCCCACCTCATCAATGACACGGAGCTGGAAGCCCTGTACAGGGCACGAGGGGTCCACCAGCAGCCCCATCTCGCCATCCGCATGCTGCTTCGCGCGATCCGCGGAGAGTCGCCGCAGCATGCGCAGCCGGCGCAGACGGTTCACAAGTGACGCGAACGCCGCCGCCCCCAGCACGCTCCGCTGCTCTTCCAGGCCGCGCTCGGTGAAGTTGTGGAACTCGCGCTGGAGTCGTCGGAACTCTTCCGCCTCCTGCGACACCGCATCCATCGTGTCCGGGTCACCGCGGTACCAGTACAGGTTAATGTAGTGCTCACCGAAGCGGCTCTGGTCGAGCTGTAGCAAAGGCAGAGTCTGTATCATGGCAGGCCGGCTCCACGGCTGCCACGAGTCCGGCACACCGCGCGCGCGGACCTGCGCCGAGAAGACGGCGTCGGGACTCAGCCCCTGCAGAAGAACCTGCGACACGCACGAGCGCAGCTGCACGGTAAGCAGGGTGACGGAGTCGGTGGTGGCGGGCAGACTCGCCGCAGGCGCTGCATCAGGGGACGTCGGTGTCTTGACTAGCTCGTGGCGCCTGCAGTCGGGGAAGCTGCCATTGCCGGCGCTGGCGAAGCCGCGGTTGCCGCCGGTCATCATCGAGCCGGCGTGCACACTTCGCTTCGCCGCCATCACTCCCTCACGCGCGCTTGCCGCTGTCGCCAAGCCGCTTGGCCGACATCGTCGCAGCGTCTCGATGGCGGCGATGAAGGGCAGGCAGACTTCGCCCTTCTGCAGTGTCACGAGTAGCTCATAGCCTGTGCAGCCCGCGTCGCCCACCACGATGTGCTCAGCCTGGTAGTGCCGTGTGGCCTCCTCCCGCAGCAGAGTGTTGTGCTCCTCGCGCGCCACCGGGTTTATCCAGCCAGACACCGCCGTCGTCGGCTCCCCCTTGCTCTCCTGCTCCTGGATCTTGCGCTTCATCTCTAGTAGCTCGCGTCGCTCGCGGTCATCGCACTGGTGCAAAGCGTCTCGCTGGTGGCGCGCCAGCAGCTCGGTAAACTTGCCCACGTCCGGTTGCGGCCTGAACCACTCCAGCCGCGCGGTGCACTCCGTGCGCTGCACCACCTGCACCTGCACGCAGGCCAGCGTCAGAACCGTCACCTTGGTCGAGAAGCGCGACCAGTGCTGCTTCTCGCTGAGGGACCGAATCGAAAGGCAGTACAGCTGGTCCTGCTGAAGGTCTTCGATGAGGGTAGACTGGGTTTCCTGCGTGAAGGTGAGGTGTCGCCGCTCGTCGACGCTGATTCCTTCAAGGATGAGTTCGTACTCGTGCACCGCATAGTCCACTTGAATCACCTGGGAGCCGAAAATACCTGCTGTGGTCGCGGGGCGTGTCACTTCAGAGCCGGACGACTCCACCTGCTCCTCGGCTGCATCCTCATTGTTCAAGTCCTCCTGGTTCTCCGCAGACCCCGTTGTCAGGCACCACTCGCGCTTCTCGGCCTGCACGTGGCTGATGGTGCCGCTGCGCGTGTGCGTTGCACGCGGGCGGCACCATGAAACAAGCACCGCCACCTCCTGCACTTGATCAACGTGCAGTTCGACCCGGCTCTGCGTCACGAAGCGCAGCGCCGGGCTCCACATCCCCCAATGCGCGTTCTCGATCTTCGCCCGCACGCGGACCTCATAGACGCTGCTGGGGACGAGGCCTGATATGTGGTGCGTGCTGACGCTGCTTGGCAGCGAGACAACGGAGTCCACGGTGAGAGGGTCGTCGTGCAGCGCCGTCCCGTCCATGCTCAGGCGGCGCGTTTGCAGCTCGAACTCGACAGACTTATAACAAGCCATCGTCCAGGCAGCGGTGGTCAGCATCGCTGCTGCCGCTGTGGTCCAGCCCTCCGCTGACACGGACGGTGCACCGTGCGCGGAGTTGCCAGTGGCAGGCGCCTCAGCGGCGCGGCGCCACTCCACCATACAGTAGTCCTCACCAATCTCCTGCGTGGTTACCTGCATCGGCGGCACCGTCTGCGTGCAGAGCACCTCTGACGGTGCGCCCCACTCGCCCGCGACAAGGCAACCCTCATCATCCACCTGCTGCTCTCGCACCGATATGGCGTAGCGAGTGCCCGGCAAAAGATTGCCGAGGCGCAGCGCTGGCTGCGTTGTCTCATACACGCGCGCACCTTCAACAAGTGGTTCGTCCGTCTCGTCAAACGCCGACTCCGTCGGCATCGGGCGGATCGTTACTTGGAAGTTGTGCACCCCTGAGTCGGATGGAAAGCACAGGTACGTACCGAGCGGCGTGCTGTGGAAGAACGGTAGCGCGGAATACTCACCCTCGCCGTCACCGTTCTCGCCGCGCGATGCGCCGGCGCGGGAAACAGCCGTCCTCAACACATGCGACGTGTTCTCGACGAGCTGTACCTCGCTGTGCGTGCTGTCATCCACACCGCCATCGCTGACTGACGCGCTCACATCAGCGCTGCCGTTGTCGCCGTGCTGGTCCGCCGCTGCCGTCGTCGCCAGTCCGCTCCGCGTTGCTGGCCGTCGCCACGCAAGCTGCAGGAAGGTCTCCCCAGCCACCTCCACTCCGACCTTCAGCAGCGGGCACGTCGTCACCTCGGCCGCCGGGCTCCAGTGGCCCCAGTCACCGCCACGGCTGAGGCCGCGCACGGCAATGGAGTAGGTGGCGTGAGGCAGAAGCCCGTCGATGCGGAGCGCCTGCTCCCCTTCCTCAGTGTACAGCTCGCGGTAGTCGTCTGTCTGCGGCATGCCCGCAAAGACGCGATTGCACGACACACGCAAGTGCCAACGCGTCACGCGCTCATCGGGGTGCAGCACGCCCTTCTCGTCCATCTGCATCCCTGCCACGTCGCTGCCCACCTCGGCCATCTTGTCGTGCGCGTGCTGCGGGTGCAGGCGGTGCATCGGACGCGACCACTGCGCGTCCACAAACGTCTCGCCGACCCGCTGCAACCTCACGCCGACAGGCTTCAACGTGTAGAACGGCACCGGGTCACTCCAGAGCCCCCACGCGTCGTACGTGTCCTTGGCCCGCACCTGGATCGTGTAGAGTGTCGAAAGCCGCAGACCCGAAAGCGTGGCGGCGATTTCGCGGAACGTCGTCGTGCTTGTGGCGGCAACCGTACTGGCGCCGTCCAGTACCCGAATCTCGTACCCGCTGACAGCCCCGTCGACCTGGCGGACCTCTGCCCCATCGCCATCCGTCATGCACGCCCCCTCCCACGCCCCTCGCCTCCATTGTGCTCGCACGTAGTCCTCGCCGATATTCAGCACCTCCAGTCTCAGCCGCGGCAGCGTGCGCACGCGCGACTCCGCGCTCCAGAAGCCCCACACGCCCTCGTGCCCCTTCGCACACACCCACACGCGATATTCCGACGAGGGCTGCAGGTCATGAAGGCAGAACGCACTCACGGTAGGGGCAATGTTGTAGATCACGCTGTGCGCCTCGCCGACGCGCTGGACCTTGAAGCGGTAGAGCTGCACAACATCCTCTGTCTCCACGATGGAAAATCGATGGCGGGCCGCGACGGCGCGCCCCAGCACCGTCACGGCACTTCTGCCGGACCCACCGTCACTCAAAGGCGGTAGCACCCCGTTCTGCAACAACTCGTCCGAGTCGTAGGCCACGTCGGCGGTGCCGTCGTCTTCCAGCAGCAGTCGCACTTCCGCGTCCGTCGGTTTCGGCAGGTGGCGGCGCCATTCCAGCATGACGAAGTGCTCGCCAATGTTGCCAAACGTGACGCGCATTCGTGGCTTTGTGCGGAAGGCCTGCGCGGACCACAGTCCCCAGTACTCCGACTGAACGAAGAGCGCGCGCACGTAAATCGTATACACCGCATCCGGCATCAGCCCACGGAAAAACAGACTTGTCGAGTCCGTCTCCTGCCTGTAGGTGAAGCCACCCTCGCCAATGAGGCACACCTCATATGCGCGGGCGGAGATGTTGACGTTGAAAACCGTGTTGGCGTCCCCGGCGACGTCGAGGTCGGTGCGGCGCGACCAAGACACCCACAGCGCATCCTCCGAGACGTGCTGCACGTGGATGTCCATGCCGGGCACTGTCCGCACCTTCTGCTCCTCGCTCCACACACCCCACTCGTAGTTGTCGTTGAAGGTCTGCACACACACCATGTAGGTGGTCGCCGGGGTCAGATGGTCGATGCGCAGCGAGCTTGTCGCGCCCTCCACCGTGTACGTGTGTTGGTAGGCGCCGCCGCTCTCCCGCACCCGCACTCGCGAGGCGGTGATCGTAGCGACGCCGAACACCACCTGCTCTGGGTTCGCGATCTGCGGCGGGACGACCTGCGAGTGCCGCACCCACTCCACACTGACGAAGCTCTCGCCAATGGTGGTGAAGGAGACTCGCATGGCTGGCACCGTGGCGAAGACGAGCGATGGGGACCACATGCCCCACTCCCCATTTGCCAGCTTCGTACGTACCGACACGCTGTACACCGTGTTGCACTTGAGGTTCGGCACTGTGTACTCCACCGTCTCGGCGCTGCTCAGCAGCTCTGTCTGATAGATGAGTCGCTGATGAGCGGCATCGGGTGGCAGAGCATCGTTCAGGTACGCTGCCTTCGACTGCTCTGGCGCGACGGCAGCGCTGTGGTATGGTGCCTTGGATAACACCGGTGACGTGACGCACAGCAGGATCATCGGGCGCAGCTTGCCATGCGCCAAGACGCGATCCTCCGTTGATGGGTTGTCGTCGTCCTCCGGCAGGCGGCGCTGCTGACTGGGACGCCTGAGCTGCAGACAGCAAAACTCCTCTGAGATGAGCTTGGCATGGATTCGCATGGGCTGCATCGTCAGACACCACAGCGGCACACTCCACAGACCCCACTCCTCGTCATTGTAGTTCGCTTTGAGGTCGACGCAGTAGTATGTGTTCGCCTTGAGCCCTGTCACGCGGTACGGGCAGTCGCCGTCGCCCAGGAAGGTCTCCGTGTGCACCTCATGCGCGTTGTAGACGCGCAGGTGATATGACGTAACGACGCCATGGCCGGTGGGGTACTGATGCGGATTGGCGACCTTGCGCCGCTCCCACCGCACCGTGATGGAGTCCTCGGCCACCTCGTCCGTCGTGACAGCGATTGTGCCACGCGTCAGGATCGGTACCGGAGCGGACCACAGACCCCAGCTGCCCGAACGCCCACGCACTCGGATCTGAATCGTGTAGGCGCTGGCCGGCAGCAGCTCACACACCTTCAGCTCCCGCACATCCGCGTCAAGGGCGTACTGCCTCGCGTACTGGGTCGTCACACCGCTGATGCGCAGCTCCTGCCCGGTGACGCTCCAGTCGCCGAGGTGCACCTCGCCGTCTTTGCTGTTGTCCTCCTGCTCGGCGGGTGCCAACCGAGACGCCTCTGCCTCACCACGGCTCCACACAACCTTCACGTAGTTCTCGCCAATCATCAGTTGATGTGTCGGAATGCGGAACTGCGGGTTGGTGCGGAAGCGCACCGGGCGACTCCACAGTCCCCACCGCCCGCTCGACGTGGCTGCCCGCACCACAGCAACGTACTCGCGGTCGGGCAGAAGGTCGCCGACACGCAACGACGTGTGCTCGCTCGACACGACTTCGAATCGGGCAATGTCAGAGCGGCCGCCGCCGGCCTCGTAGCCGCTCTCCGTATGCGGCACCACCGGCATACCAGGTGGCTCCCTCCCGTACACGAGAATACTGTACTTGGCGACGAACATATCAGCCACCATCACGCCGCTCAGATCGCCGTCGTCCCGCGCAGCGCACCGCTGCCACACCAGCCGCACAAAATCCTCGCCGATCTCGTGAATGGTGGTCTTCATGGAGGCGGGCGTGCGGACCTTGGCACGGCTCCACAAGCCCCACTGCCCATGCTCATCGCACGCGCGCACGGCGATCGTGTAGGTCGTCGACGGTTTCAGTTGAGTAAAGGTGTAGCTTGTGTCAAGGACATGGCGATGCAGCATCGCGTCCTCGCCGGTCTCTACGCACCCCATCACCACCTCGTACCTCAGGTGGTCCCACTCAGCTGCCGCAGCCGCTGCATCATCACCGGTAGCGCTAGCGGTTTCTGCCGGTGCCGTGTTGGCTTCCGACAGTCCGCGGCGCCAGGTGATGTGAATGAAATCCTCGCCGACGTCCCAGACGTGCAGGGCGACGGCCTGCAGCGTGCGCACTCGCACTGGCGTCGACATCTCCCCCCAGTCCTCAAACCCGCTCAGGGGGTTGTGCTGCCACGTTCGCCACTGCACGTCGTAAGTTGTGTCAGCCTCGAGGTCGTTGACGCGGAAGCCGCGCTGACTAGGGTCACGCGTGACGCGCTCGTTGAGCACGACCGTCCGCTCACCGAGACCGTCCACCTTCACGACAACAATGTTGTAGACTGACAGTGGTTCGGCAGCTGCACCGCTGGGATCGTCCTGCCTCAGCGCGGCTGCGAGACCGGCGGAAGGCCAGTTCAACGTAAGGAAGTCCTCGCCGCGCTCGAGAAACGTGAGCACGTGGCTCCGCGCGGTTGTGAAGCGCTGTGGCTCTGTCCAGATACCCCATGTGCCCTCGATCGCGATGCGGAGGGAGACGGTGTAGTCGCTGCCGGAGCGGAGATGCTCGAGGTGCAGCAGGCGGCGCGGGTGCTCTGTCGGCGACGACGGCGGTGCAAGGTCAACGGTCTCGGCTTGGTGGTACGCAGAGGTCATGCTCTGCACACGGTACTGTAGCTGCGACTCGTGTGGCTCCTCCCCACCCTTGCGCGACCACATAAACGACGCGAACGACTCCCCGATCACGGCCACTGATACGACGGGACGGGTTGCCGTGCGCAGCTTGAGCGGGGCGGAGCGGCCGCTCCACCGTCCCTCCGCTGAAAGCGCGCGCACGCAGACCGAGTACGTTGTGCTCGGGAACATGTCTGTCATTGTGTACTGGCAGACGGAGGCGGGCACCGCGATCGGGTCAAAGCGCAGCCCGGCGCTCTCCACGGTGAGCTCGTACTCGTGCACAGTCGTTTGCGGCTGCAGGTAGCCGAAGGCGGCGACGGCGACATCGTCGAGCAGCGGGTCATTCGCAACGGTGGTCGCGGTGGGTTTGCTCGCCGACGCCTTCGCGGTACCCTCCTGCACTTCGCGGGCCCAGGAAAACGTAAAGGTGTCCTCGCCGCGAGCAATGAGTCGCACCTCCAGCGCACTCTCCGTGATCAGCCGCGTGACCTCTGTCCACTCCCGCATGGTGCGAATGACGGTGCGGTACCGCATGAGAACAATGTAGCGCGTCCCGGACTGTAAGTCGCGTATGGTGGCAGAGCGGCAGCCGGCCTCGAAGGTGCCGTGGTAGTGCTCCGCCATGTCGGACTCTCGCAGCAGCCGTAGCTCAAAGTCAGGGATGCTGCGCGCCCACTCCGTCGTCGCGACATCCGTCTCGCGCGCCAACCCGTCCTCGTTGCGCTGCGCCAAGCGGTCCCAAGTGCAATGCACGTAGTCAGAGCCGATCTCTCCAAGGCGCGTCTCGACGGGAAACAGCGTGGCGGTCTGGATAGGTGCGGACCACGCACTCCAGTGCACATCGGCTCGGCTGTAGCAGCGCACGCGCACAGTATAGCGCCGCCCCGCCTCCAGCTTAACCACCTTAGACAGCTTCGTCGTCGGCATCGTCTGCTGAAAGTACAACTTGGCGCCATCCGGCAAGGGGCACTCGTCATAGCCGCCATCCTTGCTGCTGTCATCTGCTGCTGCCGACGCATCGCCAGGAAGTTGAGGGGCAGCACTGGCGTGCTCACCGCGGTACCGGTTTCGAGCGCCAGACGACGCCGCGGCGCCGGTGCCACCGCCCTGCTCTTCGTGCAGCACCGCGTAGATGAGCAGCTCCCACCGAGGCACCCCCTCCACCTCGCAGTTGACAGGGAATCCCACGTCTGCCGTCGCTGCGCCATCCACAGCCGCCATGGTCGACGTCGTGCCAAGCGACCCGTCTCGCGTGGCGATGGCATCGGCGGCAGCGGCGCCTTCGTGCTGGCTGTCGTGCTGGCGGTTCGCCGCCATTTCCGTCAGCGTTGCGGCCGCCGGCGAGGACGTGGACGCGCCGCCGCGCTTGTAAAAGGCCCGCGAGGATGCGGCTGCCCGCGATGTGTGTAAAGACGGATTATTAGCGCCGCAAACGTTGCTGCTAGCACCCACGCGGAACACGCTGCAGGAGAACTCCCCAAACATGTCACCAATGCGCACCACTGCTGCCTGGCAGTTCAGCTGTGGTGCACTCGGCCTAGGAGTGCCGCTCGCGCTTCCAGGTGCATCGGCGGCAGCGGCGGGGGCGGGGGGTGAAGCTGCATGCGCTATCTGTACATCGTCCGCCCCAGGTGCTGCTGTCTCTGCAACGTTGAAGGTGTCGGTCACAGTCGTCTGGCGCAGTGCTGCCGCGGCGTCTACTGCAATGGTGCGGCTCGAAGGCATGGGCGCAGTGTTCGTGTGTGGGTGAAAAGGTGTGTAGATGTATCTGTCACTATCGGCCGCGTGTGCGCCGAGGTCGCTGGCGCGGCGTGCACCCAGGTACCAGGTCGATGTATCCAGTCCTCTGCGGCTAAGGGAGCAGGCACAGGTGGAGGGCAGGAGGCAGGAGCGACGCACACGTTGGCCCACACATACACACGAACGCCCTGGCGACGAGAAGAAAGACAAAACCGCGTTTACAAGAGAGACAAAAAGAGTCGAAACGCCCGTCGTCTGTGGCTGCTGAGCGTTGGCGTGTGTGTGTGTGTGGGTGTGTGGGTGTGTGGGTGTGTGGGTGTGCGTCAGAGTGCAGGAAAAGCACGGCAAAGACCCAGGTGAAGGAAACGGGGGAGACCGAGAGAGAGAGAGAGAGACAGTGAGCCGTATGGGGTGGTGCGTCAGCACGAAGAGCCACATCAGCAAGGGACGCGGAGGACGACGAGGAAGAGGGCGGCGACAGCTCGACAAGAGAGCTGCTGTTGGTGAGGAGGGTAGACACCAGGGATGAGTGGAAGGAGCCGAAGCGCCCCGCACGATGTGCTAAGGGTGCGGGCCTCAGCCGTCTCTTGCGTTGTCGGGGTAACGTTGAAGTCAGCGCAGGTATATACACGAGCTATGCCGAGCTCCATGGGGAGTTTGAGGAGGAAAGCAACGCCGGTGCAAGCGCATACGCGCCCCATACCAAGTGGCACACAGACAGACACACACACACACACACACACACACACACACACACAGAGAGAGAGAGAGAGAGACGGAAGCAGACACGTGCGGCAGCAACAGGGAGAGGGGAACGCGAAGACAGAACTGCGCGAGACGCGGTGCTCCACAGCGAGCCTCCACGGGCGAAGCGAATAAAAAGGGAGGCGAGGTAGCGGCAACGTAAAACACACACACACACACACACACAGACATCACAGCAGCAGAAGAGAGAGGGATGGTAAAAGTAAGGCAGAGGGCGGTGCGGTAAGAGTCCGCAGCGTAAGCGAAGACTCACCCGGCGTACCCGTGTCGCCAGACGTGCTCATCACCGTCTTTATCGATACATACGGCAACCAAAGGCATAGAAACAGAGAGCACGGCAGGAGCAGCGCTGCATGGGCTCCGCTCTCCGCCTACTGCGGTGACGACGCGGAGATACCGCCTCTACACAAAGCCGAACTCCGCCGCGTGGGTGAGGCACGTCTCCAGACTGCGTTGCAAGTCCGCGGCTTCTGTGCATGGTTGTAGCAGCAGCGAAATGGGAAAGCAGGTGTGCGCCGTCGGCAGCCGCCCTGGCTCGTCCCCGCACTCCACCAACACCTTCTCCGGCAGCGGGATGCGGCTCTGGCCAGAGCAGAAAAGCAGGAAGCGCGCCAGCTGCGACTCGGTGAAGCCGTTCAGCACCTCTGTCAGCATGGCGCGCATGGACAGAGAGAGCGGCGACATGTCCAGCTCCGCGATGACGTGCTCGCTCGAGGCGGCACCGGTGCCGCATACACGCGCGCGTAGGTCCTCCCACCGCACGGAGCGCAACGATGTGGCGGGAACAACAGAGGTCAGACCAGCACGAATTGCCAAGAACGCGGGGTCGTACTGATGGAGCAGCGCCTCCTGGGCGAGGGCGCGGCGCCGGTTCACCTCTGCCGCCTCCGCGCTGGCAGCCATATCCTCCAGCTCCTCCAGTATCAGGTGGCTCATGTCATGCATGCTCACCCCCGGGGTCATGCAGGCGTATGGCCGCAGCGGACGGGCGGCAAACGGTGCGGCGGTGCCGTCCATTGCACCGGCGCCGCTGCCTTGCAGGCTGCGCAGCAGCGCCGGGCTCGCCCGCACGTGCTCCGGCAGGGACGCAAAGAAGTCATCACTGAGCACGAACTCCTCGTCCTCGAGCGTGGCTATGATGTTGTCGTCTATGTCGTGCGCGTAGTCGGCCAGCGTTATCGTGTCCTCCTGGAATGTCAGCGTCTTCCACAGCATCTGAGGAAAGTCAAACGACGCCTTCAGCGTGCCGCACAGCACCATGTTGCCCATGATCTTGCCAAGCCACTCGAACATGCGACGCAGCACACTGCCCTCGGCGCCGTCGTCGGCCGCCTCGCTCGCGTACAGCGCGGACATGTTCGGGACGACCGTGAACATGGTGCTGTGGCTGCACAGCTGAAAAAGTGGCAGCAGCGGATCCACGCGCACCCCACGGATAAAGCGGTAGCTCACCTCGTCCCCGATCATGCTCATGATGGTGCGCGTTACGCCGCCAGCGTCCAGCGCGAGTGTGCCCTCTAGCTGCACCGCAAACATGCGTGCTCGCTGGTACACGCGCGTCTTCTCCAGCTGTGTGAAAAGCTGCCCAGTTACGCTGCAACGGAGTCGTCGCTCCTCCGGCGACAAGGAGGAGGCATCGCCGAAAATGTCGCGCAGGCTGTTGCGCGGCTCGTTGCCGGAGTTGACGGCGTGCATCGACAGCACGTCCCCCTCGTCTTCCTCGGCGTCCTCATCCTCGTCCTCCATGGCACTCACTAAATCCTCCGTGTCGTCTTCCGCGTAGTCGTCCTCATCGGCGTCGTGGACGTCGTGGGGGAAGGCAGCCGGCGGCTCCTCTGCAAATGGAAACCGCGCCACCGCCGCTTCACCTGTCTGGCGAGTGCCGTCTACCAGCGGCGGCACGGCCGCCAAGACGGCGGCCGTGCCAGCGTGAGCGTTTTGGCGAGAGGGAGGCGATAGCGGCGACAGCGCGGATGAGGGAGACGGCAGCAGCGCCGAGTGCTCTTCTATCCACGCCGCGTCTGCTTCGGCGCGCACCTGGTTTGCTTTGCACAGCGACACGAGCACACGGAGCGCGTGCCCGCCGTTGTACTTGGGTCTGCCGCCTGGCTGGAGTTCGAAAATGGTCCAGCGGCCGCTGCTGAAGAGCAGGTCTGTTGCCTTGCGGTAGCACGACATGAGGTAGGGCGACTTCTCGATGAGCCACAGGTGGCGTGCAACGATAATGGTCAGTTCCTGGACGCAGCGCAGCTGCTGAATGTATGGAAGCAAGCCGTGTATGTTCACCGGTGCTGCCAAGCGCCCTTCGCGGTCGCCGACAGTGGCCGAGCCGACCGCTGCCATCAAGAGTGGGTATTGGCGAAGTACGCTGTGCGCCCTAGCCGCGTCGAGCAGCGGCAGCACAGACGACTCCCTGAGGGACGTGATGGAGGCCTCCTCCAGAGCACGACTGAGTTGCTGATAAAACTCGTACGTCTGCGGGAGAGCAGCGGCCACGCTGACCTGCGCGTCGCTCGCGTCGTTTCCGCCGTCGCCTTTCTCATCGTCTCTGCCCCACAGTTGCTTGTCTGACGGCGGCGAGTAGTCTTGATAGCCGGGGGGCTTGAACTGCGTGTTGCCCAGGCGGATCTTGAGGCTGTGCGGCTCAACTGAGGCGCTCACGTATGGGTAGATCTCCTCCCCGTCGCCCTGAGCCGGCACCGATACCCATGATATTTCCTGTCCGTTGATGGTCCAACACACCATCATCGTCTCCAGGTCCATCATGGACCCGATAACGTCGCCGGCGCTCGGGCGTCGCGGCACGGGCATTGCCTGCTCCGTCATCATCAAGCGCAGGTGCTCGCGACAGTTGTATCCCCAGGAGTGTAGGTCTGACCCGACGTGCTGCGCCGAGGCGATGCGCTCGTGCTCCAGCGTACCCCACCCCATTACCACAGTCCTCGATCGGTCGGCGAAATCCGGCGGCACCTCCACCTCGTAGTAGAACTTTCCACCTTTCGTCGGCGCCACGCCAACACTGCCGCGCACCTGACCCACAAGCAGCTCCCCAGCCTCGTTGAGGCGCGTCTCCGTCAAAGCCACCACGTGCGGAAACGGCTTGCCCAGCATCGGCGGCAGGGGGCGCCGCTGCTCCATCGCGACCACAGCGCGTGCCAGGCACGCGCTGGCCTTCGCAATTGCTGAAGTGGTTCGCATAGACGCGCGATGAAGAAGTGCCAGGACGGTCGCCCGCTGTTGGCCCTCCACAAGGGGTTCCATCGACAGCACTGGCACCAGCGGCTGCACGTTCAAGCGGGCGCACGCGTTTTCCTCCATCAAGGCGCTCAGGCACTCGTAGCTGGCCTTACGCTGCGCCGTGTCGCCGTGTCGCACAACGTTCAGGCACAGCGCGTAGAGTAGCGCGTCTTTCTCAGCCGCGAGTTCGAGTGGCTGTTGCCGGATCAACGCGAGTGCGACGCTTGCGATGGTGGACACTAACTCCGGTTCACGGATACCATCCTGCAGCATCTGCAGGCACTGGAAAAAGATGGGAGTGACGGTGGACGCCGGGAACTGGCTCCAGCTCTCCAGCCAGTCCGTTGAGCAGACGTGAATGCGACGCAAGAAGTCTGGTTGAGACAGCTGGCTGGATGGCAGCAAGGCCGCGTAGCGAAGAACGATGGCACTCGCGTAGTGGACGATGGCGCCGACCATGCACGGCTCTACAGGTGCCGGTACCGCCGATGCAGTTTGGCGCTCTTGCGGCTTCGCCAGATGCGCGGTGAGCGGACGCTCTGGGATAGGAGAGACATAGCGGCCCACCTCCGCAGCGGCGCACGACCCAATCTGCTGGGCTGCCGCCTCGACAAGTCCCCACAAGACGTCAGCGTTGTACGCGCGGTTTTGCAGGCCGAAGCAGATTATCTTGGAGCCGTCCAGCGCCCACTGGAACTCCAAGGTGGCGCCGTCGCCAGTGAGGCGTGCCTCAATGGTGGTGGAGAACCTATCCTTCGGAAGCCACCGCGTCACGCGGGCGCAGCTGGAGCAGAAGTGGCGATGGCGCAGCGCGTGAAAATCTCGGACGTACTCGCGCTGATGACACTCGGCACAGTAGCAGCACAGACCCGTCGCTTCCTGCCGTCGTACGCTGCTCGGCCGCATGCATCCACACGTCACGCACGTCGCTGCCGCAAGGGCATTGTAGGCGAAGCTGCACATGGGGCACGTCCACGACGCTCCTGGACGCGCGTTGGAGCAGATGGCGCATCGCACAGCGGAAGGCTCGTTAATTAAAGTGCACATGGAGCAGGCCCACTCTTGGCTGGCGACCCCGTCGTCGGGGCCGTCACCGTCGGGCAGGTCGATGCGGTCGAACTCCATCCGCCCACGCAGTACCGCCGATGAGACGAGGTAGCCGGTGAAGGTGAACGAGGCCTCCTTTGTTTCACCGAATCCCTCGACCAACACGCGGTCGTCCTCCTCGGTAGCGCCGTTTTGCACGCGGCGAATCGTCAGTGTCATCGGCGCCTCCACATCCCTCACCCCACCTGCTGCGGCGCCAGCAAGGGACTCGCGTGCGGCGCTGGTGGCAGCTGGAGCAGACACTTCAGCATCCTCCTCGCCCTGGTTGTCTTCGTCGCTATCCTCGACCCGAGGCAACCCAACAAGCTCGCTGGTCATCGCCTCAGCGCCGGAGGCCACCGAGTAGTCGTCTCCCGGCGCTGCCGCGTCACCAGAGTTGGTCTCCTCCTCGGCCTCCACAGCTGGCTCGCCATGACCATCTGCCGCCGCCTCGCTGGCCGCATCGTCCTCATCATCGGCATCCTCCCATAGCATCGCATCGGAAGACTGGGCAGACGTCCGGTTGTGATAGCCTTCGCCACCTGCCCCCACCTCGTTCTCGGCACCAGTCACGGCGGCGGCGGCGGCAGGCACGCTTTGCGGCAGCCCTCCAGCGCCGGTGGCATGGCCGATTGCGGCGAGCGGACCGTCCGTCCATTCTGTGTACCAGCTGCAGTACGGCGAGGCGCGCTGGTCCTCCGGCTGCGCTAGCTGCTCCTGCAGCCGCCGCAGGACGCGAGCAAGCAGGTCGCACCAGCTCGACGGCGCGGAATGGCGTGCCGTGCAGGCCGACCAGCGCTCCCCGCATGTCGGGCACAAGAGCGCGTGTCCGCGGCGTCGATGACCCACAAGACGATCCTCGAACCTTTTTACGCTGGTGAGTGTGGTCGTGCCAGCAGGCTTCGTGTACGCGCTCGCCGCGACCGTCGCATCCGCCTGGGGGGCGTTGGCTTGCGGAACGCGAATGAGCAGTCGCTCGCGCAAGCGGGGGTTGCACCAGAGTTCATTCCACGACTCACGCAGCAACACATGCGGCGGCAGGTCCAGCTGTGTCACTGGCAAGACCGCGTCCAGCAAGGGCAAGAGAGCGTGTATGGCCTTGTCCGCCGCGGCTGGAAGTGTGGTCGGGGGCGGCGTCGTAGGGATGCCACTCACCGGTCCACTGACATCACTGCCGCCTGCGACTACACAGGAGTCGGCGCTGAGAGGTTTGCTGGGGCCGTTGCTGCCGTTGCCTCCCTTCCCTGGCAGCGAGCTCTGCAACGAGAAGATCAGCCGCAGTGTGCGTAAGAGCGTAGCCGGATGAGTGAGCACGACGTGTCGACGCGCTCCGTCACCCGAGTGTTCGTCCGTATAACTGAACGAACGCGGCGAGGTGACCAAGGGCGTTGCTGAGGTTCGCTTCATCCCGGCAAGGCACTCGGCAGCCACCGCGGCGAGCTCCGGCACGCATGCCTGCACGCATGCCCGCACCGCGGCCAACGCCGACAGCGAGTAAGCGTCCTTTGTGGAGTCCGGCTCCAAGGCAGCGGCGCACACTCGCTGAATGGACCCAGCCTCGTCGCTGACGACAGCCATGCCGCCCTCGAAGCGTTCGACATGCACGGACGTCGTACCACCGCCAGGCTGGTCGAGCTGCGGAGGGGCGACGTAGACCATCTGCATCTCGTCTCCATCCGCACCCAGAACGCCCAGAGTTACGTCCAGATCTGGCGCACCAGAGGCCGCGGCGGCGGTGATGGACAGGTGCTCCTTCACAAGCGGCAGCACCAGTGGCATCCACGACAGCAGCATTGCACGCATCGTGTACCGCGCGCTCACGACGGCTTCGTCAGGCGGGTACATCCACTTTGCCCGACTATCGCGGTTGTAGAGCTCCACAAACGGAAAGATGTGCCGCACAGAGGCGGGGATCCCGCGATGTAAGATGTTTAGCGGCAGCCCATTCCGCTCGAAGCCGATGCACCGCTCCTTCACGTACACCACAGCCGTCATCACGTCGCCAGAACCGAAGAGAATGCCAGTATCAGGGTTCAAATAGTTCTCGGCCCGCTCCGTGTCCCACCGCTGCACAGCCGTGCCGGGCACCTCGGTCAGGTAGTCGGAGATGTAGTACACCCGGCGCTGTTTCGACCGCTCACCTGGGTAGAGGATGAGCTCGCCGTTGCCGTCAAGCGGCGTGACCATCGGCGGCGCGTTCATCTCCGCCAGGCCGAAGTAGTAGTACCGCCCCAGCGTCTCGCACTGAAAGCCGCGCTGCAGTCGCACCGACACGCGCACGACATCGGGTGTGTGCGGGTCTGCCAGATCAATGGGATTGCAGGCGTACGACATGCTGCGCACATTGCTGGATGCGGCGCCGCCGCCGCTGCCGATGGTGGTTCCTGCCTGGTTGTGCTCAATCCGACGCCCACCCGCAAACACAGTTACGCACGACGACGGAACCGACGAGTTGCTGAACCGCGGCTGATAGCCAGGCGTGGAGGAGGCGAGCTGATGACAGGCGGCCCAGAGACGCTGTACAGCACTCGCACTCACCGGCGCGGCTGCCGCCGTGGCTGCCGAGGTCGAAGGCAGCGAGGCGGGTGTGGGGTCACAGCCGACGGCGGAAGCACGCTGCGAGATGGCGTTGTACAGAGCACTCAAAGCCACCGAACGAGTCTTGCGTGCCACGGCCGCGCACTCAGCGACAGCGGTGAGGACATCGATGTGTATGGCAAGGAGCGCCGGCGACGCTGGTACGGCGATGGAGAGCGTGACAACAAGGTCGAGCAGCATCGCGTTTGTAACGTGTTTGGCTGCCGTGTGCTTCACGTGATACATGGCTCCGTCGTCGGCGCCACCGGCACCGCTGCTGTCGAGCTCGTGCAGCAGCTGCACTAGCTGTTGCACGCTGTGCTGTAGTGGAATGGTGCACGCCTGCACCATTCTTAACCCCTCCCCATACCCTGCAGCAGTGCTGGAGATAGCAGTGCCAGCAGCGGCGGCCGCCGCGCGTACATGACGAGAGCTGCGCAGCACCAGGTAGTGGAGGACCAGCTCCAGCAGCAGCGACACACCGAACAACGTCAACCGCGCAAAAGGCGATAGGCGGACGTCAGCCGGCGCCGATGCCAACGACAGCGACGATGAAGCGCCTGATGAGGGCGCATGGCCGCCTGTGCCGCCGACACCGCGGCGCCGAGCAGCGTCGCTATCCTTACCCCCTCTGGTGTGCACCGGGGTGACGGATAGCACGTGCATGTGGCCGTGGCCTGGCACGTACTCGCCGGTGCGCACGTTTGTCGCCACGAGGCGGAAGTCCCGCCGCGGCAGCGTCAGCCGCGTCAAGCTCACGCCATTGAGTGCCATCACGACGTCCCAGCCACCACGCGCAAACACAAAGCTGAGCTCCACAACGTCGCCAGCGCGCCAGCGAGGCAGACGACGCTGACGGCGCGTCATGTCACCGTACTGCACGGTGCCATCGCCGATGAAGTAAATGCCGTTGGCGTCCGTCTCTGGTGTACAGTTGGCGAGCGGGACGTCGGCGGAGGCGAGCCCGATAAAAAAACCCCTGCTCGTACCGTTCCACAGCTCCACTCGCACATGCCCGGGGGTCCACGACGCGCTCGCGGAGCTCTGCGGGATGTCCCAGAGACCCCCGCCATCGCCCAGGACGGATGGCATCGAGCTGATATACGTCACGGTGTTTCCACTGGCAGTTTCTTGATAGCGGCGGAGGATGTGCGGCTCACGCGAAGCCGGCGTTTCGCTTTCGCCAAACTCGGCGCTGTCACCAGCATCTGCAGAGCCCGCACTGCCGGTCGGCAACGACGCTGACGGTATCCGCCCTCGCACGTACTTGAGTACTTCCACCAGGAACTCCTGCTCTGCCGTCTCGCTCGTCAGCACCAGCGAATCCGTGCGGGACAGGCGTGTAAAGGACGGCAGCAAGCCCGTCACCACCTCTGCAAAGTGCGGGGAGCATGCCTGCACGTCGGCCGCATCCATCGGCGTCGACATCAACGACACTGTGAAGGCAGCGAATGCGCCATACTCCCACGGCTCCAGCAAGAAGCGATGCGGTGCGGCCTGCGTTGACTGGACGCGATGCAGCAGAGCACGCAGCAGCCGAAAAAGCTGTGCAAGGAGTGCATGCACACCGCGGCGAAGGTTTGCCTCGGTCACACGGCCGCACCCGCTCACCACGCTCAGGTAGTGGCCGGCGGCGGCGGTGGCAGCGAATAAAGATGGGGAAGCCGCGCTACCAGGTGTAGTCATCGGCGCCGCAGAGGCCCCAGCGAGTCCACCGGCAGTGGTTGCACCTGTGGGGCGGTGCGGCGACGAATGCACATGGTGGTTCTGTGCCGCGGCCGCAGGCCCGGTGCTCCCGAGCAGCATGAGCCGTCGCACCGCCTCACTGACTAGCGCCACGTGCCTGGGTGCCCGCCACGTCGCCGAGCACTTAGTAAGAAGGTCGACAACCACCCACATGGTGCTGCCGAGCTGCCGACGGTCCTCCAGCGCCGCTTTCACATCCGCCACGCTGAGCCCAGGAATGCTGAACAGGTCGATCGCCGCATCCACCACTTGCGCTGATGACACGGTCGCGGCTGTGGGACCAGACGCGACATTGCACAGAACGAACAAGGCAACTTCCAGAGCGTGCTCACCACTGTTCGTACCGCCGACGGTGGTGCTGGCTAGGCTGACACGGCGCACGGCGTCCGACCAGGTCGGCGAATGCCACGTCAGCGGGTCCGTGTGGAGGTACCCGGTGCGGTCTTGAAGCAGCATGTGGGCAATAACCAAAAGCACGGCGCGGACGCCGTCGACGTGCACAGCGTGGCACCGCACCCGCGCCCGCAGCGCTGCTGCCGGCATTTCGTGCAACGCCTGGATGAATGGATCGGAAAGTGGCGCAGCAGCTGCCGTTGCAGGCGCACCAGCGCAGGCCGGGGCTGCAGTCGTCATCGCTGCGATCGACACGTGGGAACCGCCGCTACCGCCGTCCGCCATCGCTGCCTGGGAACTGCCAGATGCCGAAGCGCCGCCACCCGTGGCACTTTTCAAGCCCCCTCGCAGCAGGAGAGAGCTCGCGATACGGCTGCGCCGCTGTTGTGGCTGCTGCTGGTCACCGCTCCCCTGCACCCGCCGCTCCATCCAGGCCAAGAGCCGCTCCGCGACGGTGCGCTGCGCACTGGAAAGAGCCACCGTCCACTCGGTGCTCCAACGCGTGTCGAGGATCAGCTGCACTTGCGCGCTAACCTCGCCAGGAAGCATGTACACCGGGTCCTGCGGCAAGCTCGGGATTACGACACGGCACGGGCCAGCGTAGGTGAGAGTGCCACTGCCGTGCTCCTCCTTCAAGCTGTGAAGAGACAAAGGCAGCCGCGTATCCTTCTTGGCCTCCTTGCCAACAGCGGCATAGTTTGAACTGCTCTTCAGCGCCTCTGTCGCGCCAGGTGACGTGCTCGACGTCGAGGACCCTGCCAGGGCCGAAGAAGTGCTCTCTGCGCTGTTTGCGTCGCTCTCCAGCGGCAAGAGCAGCACATCGCCCCCGCGCAAGGCACGATCCCACTGCACCGCGTTGGTAAGGTGCACCGACACACGCGTGGCGCATGGCAGACACAGCTCCACCATCTGCGTCCGGCGACGGCGGCACGGCAGCGCGTCAAAGTCTCCATGCGCGCTGTTGAACAACGACCCATCTCCAACACCGCCGGCACCGCCCGCGCCATCGGCGTCTTCGCCGTCGTGGCTGCTTGCGGATGCGCTCAGCGGGCTTGCACGAGAAGCCCGGCTCTGCGACGACGCGTTCGTGGTAGTGGATGCGTTGGAGCCTGCGTCGTACGCGTACTCGCCCTCGGCGTCCGTGTATGCGGTCTCGTCCTCTTCGCCGCCCTCTTCGTCCACCACCGACATCTCCTCTGTCACGGCTGCAGCGCCCATGTGGTCGTCGTTGTCGCGGACGTCAGAGACCTCGTGGAACGCCGAGGACGGATAGGACGGGTAGCGGTTCTCGGTGCTTGGGCCGCTCTCGCTCGTGTACGCCAGCAGTGCGGCAGGATCGGTGGCGCTGGTCTCGCCGGCGCCGCGTCGCACAGTATGGGAACCCTTCTCTGTCGCACCGCCCGAGTCGTGCACCAAATCGCTGAGGCAGACCTCGGTCATCACAGGAGGGACTGGCAGGCCGATTTCAAAGGGCACACGCACGGAGAAGTTCACCACCTCTTCCGCGCCTCCGCCACTCGTCACTGCCGGGACGGAAGTTGCCGCTGCGGCAGCGGGCACGGCGGCCCCTCCCTTGCGCCCTTGTGATGGGCGATGGTAAACTCCGACGTGGCCGCCAGCAGCACCACCACTACCTGCCCTCTTGCCGTGCTGGTGCTGCTGTTGAGCCAGTGCCACAAGTTTGGCAGGTGCCGTTGCCGTCACCGTCTCCAGCACCTGGCCCAGCTCTGTCAGTGTATCCGGCGACCACTGGACAAGGGGCACGAGGTGCAGCAACGGCAGCACCAACTCCACCCACAGAGCAGCCTGCTGCTGCGCGACAGAGGTGTGCTGCGGCTGCAAGGAGGAAGCTGCGGGCGACAGGCTCTGCTTTACCAACCCGTGCGTCTCCCGCTTCTCGACGGGCTGGATAGGACCCCCTTTCTGCGCCGGCGTCAGCGGTGACCGCTGCCGGTGGTACGCCGACAAGCACGACGGAGGGTGCAACACGGGGGCAGAAACAGCGCCGCCGTCCGCGCCTCGGATAGCGTCGGTAGCTGACACCGCCCGCAAGGAGTGCTTCAGTAGACACGCGAACGAGTGGCCCGCCTCGGTACACGTGGGGGCGCGTCTACACAGCATCACCGCCGTGCGCAGCATCTTCTGACGCAGCAAGGCCCCGGCCCCCGCTGAGGGCGGCGGCACCGACGACAGCGATGTAGAGAAGATGGAAGTGGTACCACTGCCGCTGCAGCTCTCGCCTCCGTCCGACACTAGAACGCTCGCCACGACGGACTCCCACTGCATGTCGATCCGTTCCGCAAGAAATCGGCGGGTCTTGCGCTCGTAGCACTCGCGGTCGTTGACATCATCGTTTCCACAGTTTACGGTGCCGCTACGACTGGGGCGCGCGCTGGTCAGCTTGCCCCTCTCCGCGGCGCCTGTGGCCGCTGTGTTGGAGTGGCTATCGCTTGGCGCCTGCTCTCCCGACGCGGCGGTCGCACCGCCAAAGGAATCCGCTGTGCCGTTGTCGTTGTGTCTGCCCAGCTGTATGGATGCAGCACGAGTCGACACAGCAGCCTCACATGTTGCGCTTGCACCGGCTGCGGTCCCAGAGGCGTTTTCCGAAGGTGACGCGCCACCGCCAGTGTCCGTATAGGGGCGCGATGTGCGGGGCAGCGTTCCCACAGACCCTCCACCGCTTGTGATGTCGCGCAGTTGCCTTTCCGACGCGTCCCCAAGCGACTGGATGGCGAACTCGAAGACATCTGCCGACAGGCTGAGGGCCGGCGGAAAAGGAGCGTGTCCCTCATTGCGCAGGTGGTGAGCGACGGCTTCGGTCGCATGCGCGCCGGAGCCGGAAGCACCGGCGGCAGCGCGTGGCGACGATGCCTGCAGCACCTTTCGGGGGGCTGGCAAAGCTGAAATAAAGTAAGCAAGCGCGGCAGCACGCAGCCGCGCTGTGGACAGCGGCACCTCACCGCAGTTCGTCTGCGACAGGCTCTCTGTCAGCTCCGCCATGCAGCTCTGAATTCCGGCAGCAAAGGCGGCTTCTGTTGCCCGCGGCGACGCGCTTACGCGTATGGAAGGGGTGAAGTACACGTCGTTCATGGACAACGAGCGCTCCATATTCGTCAGCAACGGCCACGCGACGCGGGCCAGCTGATCAGCTGGCATAGACATGATTTCCTCCACGCGGTACGTTGCGATCGCCGCAGTGGGGTCGAAACGAGCATGAACGCAGCGCACTGCCGCTGAGGGCTGAGATGGCGGCTCCATGGCAGCCACTTTTCTGCCTCTGGTTGCTCCCTCCACTGCTCTAGGTGCCTGAGCTGGTCACGAACTCCACCGTGCAGTCAACGCTTGTCGCTCTGTGAGCCTCTCTGTGTGTATAGGTTGAAAGCACGCGCAAAGACTGCGAAAGGCAATCGAACCGCGTAGAGACCGAGAGAAAAGTAGCAGCGCGTCCGATTCGTGCGGCAGCGCTAGAGCGATACGGGAGGAAGAGGCGGCAGCCGGATGGCGGCGGAAGGGCTATGTTGGGCGAGCGAGACGTGAAGCAGAGAGCGCGAGAGCAACGACAAGAAGAAATGCAGTCCCCGCCGATGACCCGAGTGAGGGGGAAGCGCGGCACGGCAGGGTGCACACACACACACAAGCGAGCGCGCACACAAACAGCAATGCCGAGATCGGGAGAGATCAAAGTAACGGCGACAGCAGAGCCAGTGACTCCACGAAACAAAAAAGTAAAGAGAGAAAGAAAGACGAAGCAGGCACGCACTGCCGCAGCACCGAGAGGAGTAACGGCGATGCCTCTCTCGCCGAAGTACACAAGAGGCGAGATGCGAGTCAGGGAAGGAAAGGATGGAAGAGATGCAGCGCACAAGTTGCCCTCTAAATCCGCCAACACACCCACAGAGACACAGCCGTGCCGTCACACACATACACACACACACAATGGAAGCAACAGCTATCCGCCGAGAGACAACGCGACGCACACACACGCAGACACCGCGAAAGAGAGGAGAAGCGCCAGGAGTATAAAAGACGTAGGGAAGGGCAACGCGGAGCCACACACACACACACACCAAAGCACTCGCGCCACACGCACAGAGGTGCCGCAGAGGGGGGGGGAGGCGGAGTAAAGCGACGACGAAATGAAACCGCGCTGAGAGAGACCGACAGAATGAGGGAAGGGAACGAACGTAGCGGACTGAGCACAGACACACGCGGAAAGAGCGAGCGAGCCGAATGCTGGTAGCGAGTGCTCAGCAAGGAATCTGTAAAGGACTCGAGGAGACTAGTCCCTGCTCACGCTCAGAGATGAAAAATATTGAGGCGCACACACGGGCGACGCGCAGGCACACGAGAGAGGTCCTGCGAAGCTTGCCACCGGCGTCGCCTGTGATGACGTTGCACGTCCGCGTCACAGCGCGTGAGTAGCCTCGAACAAGGGCTGTATTGCGAGAGGAAGCGTGCAGGGCTATTGAGGGAGGGGGAGGGAGGGGGGGAGGGAGGGAGGTGTTGGATGAGGCGCAGAAGAGGGAGGAGCAGAGCAGAAAGGCGCAAGAGTTTGTGGTCACGTAGAGAGGTTGTCCGTCTGTACGCCTGTCTCGCTCTCGCTCTCGCTCTCGCTCTCTCGCTCTCGCTCTCTCTCGCTCTCTCGCTCTCTCTCGCTCTCTCGCCCTGTGTGTCGCCCTGTATATCCTCCTTTTCTGTCTGTTGTGTTTCCCTCTCAAAATTCTGATGCACGTATGTACGTGTGCGGGTGGGTGTGTATCGCGTCTTCTCTCCGCTCTCCGATGGTGTCCTCTGTTGCTGTCGGGATGTGTGCGAGGGGGTCGAGGTGGAAGCAGTCGACAAGAGTGATGGAAATAGAGAGAGAAGGCGAGATATTGTGCGTGCTGCGCTGTACGTGAATGAGACTGCGGGTTGTGTGTGTGTGTGTGTGGGGGGGGGGGGGGGGGGGTGGCACATACGTTCTTGACGAACCATGACCACCCAGTTTGAGGAGGCGGACAAGAAGACGGAGGAGGAGGAGGACCAAACAAAGTTGTTGGGATGGAATTTGATCACAGAGAAAGATGTACGGGACAGGCGGCTGGCGAAGGAGGCGTGGAGCATCGAGTGCGAGACGGCGGCAGCGCCCATGCCGTCCTAGGTATGCCCATGACACGCCTTTACTCTGGAGAGAAAGGAAGCCACGCTCCTGTGCGCGCACTCCCTACAAGCACGCTACGCTCCCCATCGTGCGGCGACGGCAGAGCGCGAGGCGAGGAGGAGGGGTTCAGCCGTGGGCTGATGCCGCGGTGAAGGCGGTCGCGTTCATTTGGGGAGAACACGGTATATAAAACACAGCACCCCACTACTGCCGCGTGAGAAGCACACACACACACACACACGCACACGTGTGTGCAGGTCGGCGTGCAAGCACGAGGAGGAGGAGGAAGAGGAGGGTATGGGGCGCGTGTGAGAGGGGAACGAGATGCCCAACGGTGTCCCTCGCCACGTTGGCCCAAGTGAGGGCAAAGACGACAGACAAGGGGAAAAGGGGGCGAACAGGCTTAAAACAAGAGTCGATGCGCGTGGGCACATGCAACACGATTGGCAGCATCCGCAACCACACACCGCAAGGCCAGCGTAAGCCTACATGATGGCAACACCATCGATACAGGCACACACCAGAGCATATGCAGTAAGCCCTTACGGGTTCTGCGATGCACCCAAGATGGTTAGCTGCCGGAGCATGTCCTCGCCAGAGACCACCGATGTACAGCCATACATCACCGACTTGCGCGGCTTGCTCGCCTCCCACGCCTTTAAGTTGTCGTACTCCGCCACGCTGCCACCACCGAGGGCAAACACGATCGCTTGCGAGAAGACGGCTTCGCGCAGGTCCACCGGCTTCTTCGTGCGGGGGTCGTACGCTTCGACGGTTTCAAGCAGCTTGGCGCGCAGGCTACCGGATGGGCCGCTGCTGCCACCAGGAAGTGCACTCGTCGGGCTGCTGTATGAGCCGCCCACACCGCTCGCACCACCGCTGCTCGCCGAACCTGGCGCACCGCCATGTCCGTCCTGCATGAGTGCGTCCACCAGCTTCGTGAGCGGCAGCATCGTCTCTGTCTTGCTCCCCAGCGAGCTCGCAATGTTCTTGGCGATCTGCTGCGCAAAACCCCAGCCGAAGCCCTGACTGGGGTTCGGCTGCGCCGCGCTGGGGCTCTGCGTCGTCAGGGACCAGTTCCGCAGGTGCTTCAGATACGCAAGAGCCGGGAAGCCGGCGGCCCCTTCGCTGACGGCGCCCTCGTGGCTCTGCACGTAGCGTGCCTCCTCTTCGCTGGCGCACATCAGGTATGCGATGAGGTACAACCGTTGTCTGTCCTCTGTGGTGCCGAGGCCGTTGGTCAGCAGGTTGTGAAACTCCTGCTCGTCGAGTCCCTCCTGTTGAAGCACGGCAAGCTCGACACCGTGGTAGTGGTCCAGGTGCCTCGAGCGAATCTTGCTGAGGATACTGAAGGCAAGCTTTGTGTGGGCATCGAGGCAGCGCTTCCGCTCCGCCAGCGCCGGCGCGTTCGCCAGCAGCTTCGACATGTCGTTTCCGTCGCTCCCGTCGCCCATCATGCCACCGGCACCGCCGGGTGTCTCCTGCGCCAGCGCGGCGTACTCCTCCTTGTAGCGGCGCAGCGCCGCTTCGATGTTGCCGCCGACAGTGCCAAACTCGAGGTTGGCGTTCTCGCGGTAGACCTCGTCCTTGTCAGGATCTACCTCAAGTATCTCGTCCTTCCCGTCCGGAGTGGTGATGGTGCACTTGTTCAGCTTCATGCCGCCGATCTCGACGAGGAGGCCGCGGTACGTAAAGAGGTGGTGCAGCGCCGTTGCGAGGTCGCTGGAGCGATCGACGAGAAGAAGCAGCGGCCGCCCCAGCACTGAGGAAGGCGCCGGTGTCAGCTGTCGGTCGTTCAGCGCGTCGTTCAGCCGCACGGAGAGCCGTCGAGCGACCTCCGCCGTGGCACCGGAGCGGGAGTGCACCAGGATGGGCAGCACCTGCAGTGACAGACACACGTGCGAGATGCCCAGGACGACCTGATCGAGGTGCGCCTCTATTTCTTCATCCTTGGTGCTTGTCGTGTTAAGCAGTCGGAAGGAGTTGTTCAGCATGAGGGAGAAGAGGTCGTTCTCCAAGGCCACGTAGCTCAGCGTGCGGTCGTACACGTGGATGTGCCGAATGGACTCTAGTGGCGAGGCGCTGAGCTGCTGCGCCAGCAACTCCAGCTGCGGTCGCGGAATCTGCGTGGTGAAGTTGAGGTAGACCCACTCATACAGGCTCTGCGCGCAGTCCTTCGCGATGCGGGTGATGTTCTCCTCCGTCGGCGCGCAAAAGTAGATGGCCGGGGCCCCCGGCACCGGGTCACGCTCCGTGGCGATGTGCAGGTACAGGGTGACGCCAAGTTCGCGCAGTTGGCCGACCTTTAGTAGCGGCGCAATGATGTCGCGGCCCCAGTCGTCAAAGATGAGAAGACGCCACGTTGTGATGATCGGCTCAGAAGATGCGGCGGCGGCGGTCGAGTAGGGCTCTGCCACCATATTGCCCTGCGCGTCCAGCGGCACGGCCATCCTGATCATCTCCGCCAGCACAGCCTCCTGGCGCTGACGAAGCCAGTGCTGACTCGGTGTCGGCCGCGCTGCGACCGCGCCGGGTGTGCCGGCGAAGACGCCGCCGGGTGGGCGAGCCGACGGGCCGCCGGCACCTCTCATGAGAGAGCTGGATGTAGTGAACATTGCCAGTCAGTGACTGCGGACTAGAAAACCAAAGTTCGAGGGACAAAGACGACGACCGCGGGCGATAAGGACAGGAGGGGAGCAAGCGTGAGGTAATCCGAGATCGAACGAGGTGCGGGACACCGGGGGTGGCGGAGCTGTCGATGATGCTGATGGCGGTCGCAGGGTTAGGAGTTGTAGGGGGTGGAGGTGGGGGCGAAGGGCTGATGGCGGCAAGCACTGCTGTTCGACCTACCAGCGGGCGCACGCACACGCTCAAGTTTAGAGAGAAGGTAGAGGCGGTAAAGCGTGCCGAAAGCACACGTATGCCCCACCACCACCGCCGGAGCACCGAGGGGGGAAGGGGGAGGAGGAGGAGGAGGAGGGGGGTCAATGTACCCGGCACAGCGATGATTTCCTTTTCACCCTCCTGCGTGCGTGTGTGTGTGTGTGTGTGTGCGTGTTGCCGTCGTCGGCGCAGTGGCACCGTGATGTGTGCTGGTGTGCTTTGGGGACAAGTGAAAGGATCGAGAGACGCATGCAGCAGCAACGAAGATGAGGGGAATGCAACGCGCGCCAGTGTGCAACGGAGCAGACACGTGAGAGACAGGGAGTGGTGGCGGCGCAACCGGGATTTCCGTGCAGACTTGCACAGTGGCGGAGGAGGAGCAGAAAGGGAGAAGGCAATGGTGCACAGGCTGAAGGCATCCCCAGACACACACACACACACACACGCACACTCATCACCACCACTCGAACCGCGCAGAAGAAGCTCCACAGGCTCGGCGAATGTCAGGCCCAACCGGCGTAGCCAAAACTCCTGCCGGCGGTGGCAGCGCGCACCTCTGCAGCCTCTCTTTCCGCTGATTCTATTCGCTCGAGGAAACAAGAGGTGATGGCTATGAGAAGGGGGAAGGGAAGAGCGAGAAAGCAGGCGTGAACAACAGACACCGCAGCAGCAGCAGCAGCGCGTGTCGCGCAGGGAGCAGGCGCTCCATTTTTTGTGCTTCGCGTTACACCTGCATGTACGCGCATGCGGAAAAGGGTGAAGACGCGCTTGCTCTGCCATCTTCGCGGTTCCGCCGACGCTTGTCGACTCGCCTTTCGCCGTCCTCCACCGTCAAGGGAAGTTAATGTCCCAGAACTGGCGTGGTGTGTTCTGCGAGAGAGGCGGCGAAGGGGACAGCAGCACGCCATCGCACTCGGTGTCAGCTCCGAGGCATCGCGGAGGGGTCTGTGAAGATGTAGTCGGCAGTGGGCTACATGCTGCACGCACAGCGCTGAACACCTGCTCTGTCCGCACAATGTCCTGGATCCGCTGCTCACGGGTTCGCACGTAGCCACAGGGAACGTGCTCCCCCTCGAACATTGTGCGTTGATGGCCGTCACTCTCGGTGCGGCGTGCCGTCGCCGATCTCCGATGTCGGTCATTGGCAGTTTCTTCGCACATCGGTCGGCCCAACCCAGCGACAGCGCTCAACGACACATCCTTGCCAAGAGATGGCAAACCCGCCAACGGCATTGCCGCAAGGACCTCATCATTCACGTCGATGCGTCCCCACTCGTCACCCCTCCCCCGTCTCCGCTTGCACACGCCACGGTGCGTCGGCTGACCTTCTGCAGGCGATGCATTCACCTTACCCGTCGCACCGGTGTCCTTGCCGCCACGATGTGCACGCCGCGCCGTGGGCCGCTTTAAACGGAGCGACGACGACGATGACGATGACGATGGGCGTGGAAGGGCAGTGATGGTGGCAAGTATGTCTGTGGCAGTCACCACGCGCGTCGGCGTCCGTGGCAGTGGCATATCGCGCGCGGCGCTCACCGTTTGTGGTGCTTCCTTACAGCTTCTGTCCCCCATGTGCATCGATGACGAAGCCGCCACCCTTCCGCGCTTCTCCGAATGGGGAGCTCTTGCTGACTCGGCATCCGACTCGTCATGGTCACTGCCAAAGGCCAGACAACGACGAAGGGACGGCGCTGAGGTAGTTGGACTTGACATGGTGAAGAAAACGGAAGTCACATCGGCCCCTGTAGAAGCGCTACCACCGTTGCCCATGGCAGGGAAGCATGATGAAAGCTCGGCATCGACTTCAGCACGGCGATGCGTCTTGGCCGGCGGCGGCCTGGGAAAGTACATCCCCTCCTCGTCTGCGTCGCCAAAGGTCGAGGTAGGGGTGGCGCTACGTGGCTGAGAGAGTCGGTGCGGCGACGACTTCAACGTCGGCGGTGTGGGGGTGTCCTGAGAGCGCTGTTCATCGGGAGCAGCGCGGTTGCTGCTCTCCCACGCGGTAACCGCGGAGGTTCGGTGAGCTGAAAGCGAAGGAATGCATGGAAACAAAGTGCTGCAAGGCCCAACCTTCACCACAGTTGGTGAGGACCCGCATGTCAGCACCGTCGCAAAGCTTGGCGATACTGCTGGCGTGTATGACGCTAGCGCAGCCTCATCAGCCTCTTCACGATGGTGGCCGCCCTCCACCTCCTCCCTCAACTCGTCCCGCTCTTCGTTCACGGCGGACTCCGCGCATGAGTCTTCCACATAGGCTGGTGAAAACTTTGGCAACGCCAACGTCAGCGCCACGGCACCCTCGCCCCTTTTCGTGTCTGCAAACCTATCGGCCAAGCCACACACATGAGATGATGGCGGCGAGTGGGGTACTCGTCTGCCCTGCGATGCGCTGCGGCTGTCCATGTTCATTGCGGCCATCGACGTTTCCGGATCACAAGAAGCAGTCGAGGCGTGCTGCTCGCGTGGGCTCACTGATCGCTGCGGTAGGGACGGCGGGCAGTACCGCAGCTCGCTGAAGAAACGCGTGCGCCGCTGCGTCTCGACTGCGCGACGATGCCGAGTATCTGGGTAGTTGGAAGCGCCTGCCCCGTTTTCGGCAACGCCGTGGGTACCTGGCGCGTCTGTGCTGTTGGTGTCGACAACTTCAGTGGTCCGCGAGCGGAGCACGGAAGGAGTCGCCTCGTATTGCTCAATGCTCTGAGGGTTTTCCGGTGTCGCAGTACTGGGAGTGCGCCCGCTGCTGGCGGCGGCATCACACGTGCCGCCCACGCCGCCGTCCTCCGGCTCACAAAAGTGCCGTGCAAGAGCGCGGCGCAGAGCCGCGTACTGCCCTCTCGCCGCTGCAGAGAGGCCTGCTGGCGGCATAGAAACGCACTGCATCGTGACGCGCGCCTCCGCTGGTGCGCGCGTCGCCTCTTCAATGCCAGTGGTTAAGGGGCAAGCAATCACGGCCGGCAGTGCAGCTCGAAATGTACCCTCGCTGGGCGGCGCACTGACGTCCTCAGCGTCGCCGCTCCCCTGTGCCGCCGTCGCTGCCGCACCCGCGGCAGCCAACGCGTTAGGCAGGCGCGCGACACCGACTAAGGCCTCCGTAAGAAGTCGCAAACGGAACAGCACGCTCAGCTCTGCCTCCTGCGCTTGCCGCAGTCGCGCCTCCGTGGCGCGCAGGGCCCGCAACGTGTCCATACCAGGCTGCAGAGGGGTCGGCAATGCACTGCGCATGTGAGCCTCATCAACGACGGCGCCGTGTTGGCGAGCAGCAGTGCCGTTTCCCAATGCACTCGGCACCGGCGATAGTGTCTCAGCAACAGCCTTGGCATGCTTTACAGTGTTGCTGTCAGCGCTGCGCGAGAAAAGGGAAGTCGAGAGCGGCACCTCCATCGAGGCCGGAACATCGTTGTCGTTCTCTTGGGGGTTCGACATGCCTGCAGGGAGAACAGGCAAGAACGAAAGATAAGAAACGCGAGGAAAGAAGCACTCAGTGCATGCGTGCATGTGTATGTGTGTGTGTGTGTGTGTCCGTTCGTTTCCGCGTAGGGCGGTACACCACCTGCCCCTGCCTCTCCTCTACGGTCCCTCCGCACTGCCACAGGTGCCACCGAAGGAGGGGAAAAGGGGCGGCGTATTTGTGGCGCCGGCGCAGGCCGCCCACTCAGTGTGCGAGGAATACGCCCAAAACCTTAAGCGGCGAAAAGCAGAGAGCCGACAAGGGGCAGGCAATACCACAAGCACGTGTCGTGCGTGAAAAGACGAAGAGTAGAAGAGCAGACGGCATGGCAGAAGCTCGAGGTGGCAGCGGGAGAGGCCAGAGAGAGAGAGAGAGGATCAACCGTGGCTTGCAATGGCGTGTGACCGCACAGCCGGCCACGCAGCTGGGAGAAGAGCAGCACGTAATCCGCGCGAGAGACACTGATCTTGCAGGCTTCCCATTGTCGAGCCCAAGGTTGCGAAACAAGCGGGGACCCACGTTGCCGGAGAGTGCTGCGTGGCATACACACAGAGAGAGGGAGGATACAGCCACACCGTCACTCTTCGCCTTCTCCCCCCCCCTCACCTCCCTCTCTCTGTGGTGATGATCGCTGATGACGATGTGGGGTCGTTTCACGTGCCTTCGCTTCGTTGTTCTGTTTCAGGTTTGGGATGTGTGTGGCGGTGGCGTCGACACGACGCAGAAATGAGAAGCGAGAAAACACACAACACACAAGAACAAAACAAAACAAAACAACAAACAAACAAAAAACAAAGCGCTGTCAGCCACGCAACGAAAAAGGCACCGTGGATGAGCCGTAACGAGGAACGCGCGCAGGAGAGCGAAGGCGTGGCCGGCGTGTGTGTGAGAGACGCCCCCCCCCATGCGCGTGCCGCACTCTGCCGATGCGGGGAGGAAGTCACCACGCCGACGTTGCGGTGGCGGGTAAAAGCATAGGTGCACACGGATGGGGAAAAAGAGGAGATCAACAGAGGCCGCGGCATCTGTGCGTCTGAGCATCAGCCAGCTCCCACCACCCCTTACCTCTAGGGCCATGGCTTTCTGCTGTCTCTTCATCCATCTTTACAGCACCTCATTCTGTGCACCGCGCTGACCGTCTTGTGCTTATCGTAAATCAGCGCTCTTCAGCACCGTCGCGGAGAGGCGGGCGCTCTCCATCCGTCCGCTGCAACCATAGCTTCTCTCACTTGACCCAGTAATCCTAGATCTTGACGGCGTACACGCGCTTGGGGAACTTGTGTGCCTGGCGCATCTGGCGCGACGTCTTGCGGTTCTTCTCGTTCTCCTTCAGCGCTAGGCGGCGGCGGTGCGTCAGCTTCGTGCGCAGCACCTTCGGCGTCTTGCAGCGCAGCTTTCGGTCCGCGTAGAACATCTTCAGGTTGCTGCGCTCGTTCTGGTTCAGCACGGTCAGAATGCGCGCAATGCTCTTGCGGATCGGGCGGATGCGGCCCAGGCGGGTCTCGGCACCGCCCGTCTGCTGCACCACGCGCAGCTGCGACAGCTCCTTCTTGTACTCCGTCAGCGTCTTGAGAAGATCATCCTTGCTCTTCTCGCGCAGATCCTTAATCTTCATGTGGTGGGACATGGTTCCGGGTGAGGTAACTCCAAGTACACACGCACACACGGTATTTCGGAACAGGGGAGAATGCTGCCAGGTGAGATGGCGGGGCACACACGGGAGAGAGATGACGGCGCTGTGTTGTGAACCAGCAGCGAAAAGAGGCAGCAATGCGATTGTAGAGGTGAGGCACGCGTCCCGCGCCATCCCCGGCGGCACAGGCACGAGCACAGCGATAAAGGGGCGGAAAAAAAAAAACGATGAAAGGAGAGAATGAAGAGAGACGAATACAAGTGAGCGTCACGTGTGCAGCTGGAACACTTCCAGTTTGCCTCCACTCTACATGCGGTCTCGCATGCACAAGGTCATCCTCAAAAGCAAGCGCGCGTGTCGCACATCATGTTCACTGCAACGACCCCCACATATCCAGTGCACTGATGGTGTACTGTTGAGCTCGCTCGCGCGTTGCATGGGCGACTACGGGCCACGCAGCCACGGCTGTCGATGCCCATTATAGAGGAGCTCGAGAATAAAGCTCGAGTGAAAGCGGGAACGTAATACGCCGCCGCTGATACACACATGCATACGCCCACAACGTGAGAGACACACACGAACTCCAGTCCCGCAGCGACCCCCCCCCTACCTAGTGACAAGTGGCGCATGGTGTGCGTGCGTCAACAATGGGGAGCAGCTGCGAGGCCGTGAGCAAGTGTCTGCGTACACCCACGGTTGTGTGGTCATTCATGCTGTTGGCGCGTTCTATTTTCTCGTCGTTGTCGCCGCGAAGGTGAAAGGAAATAGGAAAGAAGGAAATAAGAAAATAGGGCGAGGGAAGCCATGGGAAAGGAGTGCATGGCCAGCGATGCGGCAACCGTTCCGTCGACGCCGCGAAACCACCAAAGAGTCCTCAAGAAGCAAATACTCGTGTGGCAGTGTCAAGCGCGCCCATGACGCGAGCAAGCGAACATGTGATGGGGAGAGGAGGGGAGGGCGTTCGCAGAGGCAGCGAGTGGAGAGTGAACCGATGAAAGGAAGGCGGGGAAAAAAGAGGGGTCAGCGGCGATACAGCGTCAGCGATGAGACGCCCACCTCAACTCCCTCTCCGCCTCCCTCCCATCGTCCTTTCGCCCTCTTCGCACGCCGCACAGAAATACGCCGCGCCAGCCACATCCACCCCTTCACTACCGATCGGGCGGGAGCCTCCATAGTCAGCCTCCACAGCACATATCACCATTGCTGTGCGTTGATGCGCTGCACACACGCACACCCAAAAGTGTCGCTTCGCACGCGCACTTTAGATCTTGACGGCGTACACGCGCTTGGGGAACTTGTGTGCCTGGCGCATCTGGCGCGACGTCTTGCGGTTCTTCTCGTTCTCCTTCAGCGCTAGGCGGCGGCGGTGCGTCAGCTTCGTGCGCAGCACCTTCGGCGTCTTGCAGCGCAGCTTTCGGTCCGCGTAGAACATCTTCAGGTTGCTGCGCTCGTTCTGGTTCAGCACGGTCAGAATGCGCGCAATGCTCTTGCGGATCGGGCGGATGCGGCCCAGGCGGGTCTCGGCACCGCCCGTCTGCTGCACCACGCGCAGCTGCGACAGCTCCTTCTTGTACTCCGTCAGCGTCTTGAGAAGATCATCCTTGCTCTTCTCGCGCAGATCCTTAATCTTCATGTGGTGGGACATGGTTCCGGGTGAGGTAACTCGAACCGAGTGAAGTGAGCGGAGAATCAACGAAGCTGAGGCAAAATCCCTGCTGTAACGTCGCAGGAGGAGAAAGAGGTGGTGGCGGTGGCGGGAAGCACATATATGCACGAGCAGACGACACCGATGCGCGTACACACGTTGACGCACATGTATGGATGTGATGTATCAGAAGAAGGTGGTGGGTAGGGCCGTAGGGGGTAAGGGGGCGGAGGAGAATGGCGGGTGAGATGGCGCACGTTAGGATAGAGAAAGAGGCAGAGAGAAGACATTCAGTACACTAAAAACAGAGAGATCGCATGGGGATAGTGATGGAGTCACCCACATGATCGTTGCACCACGCGCACACGCATACACGCGTACAGATACAGGGCGGGAGAGCGTGCACGGTGGGGAGACGAGTCCATTCCCTAGCGGTGAAGGCGGCGAGAGCGGTAACGCGCACTAGCCCAGGCGCCACACAGCAAGAGAAAGAGTAACAGCAAGAGGCACACAAAACATAAAGGCCTACTCAGAGGCATGTGTTGCGGAAATGGGGGGAGGGCGTCGTAGCGGTGCGTGTCCCCTTGCTGTGCTGCTGTCGGCAACGATTTCGCTGTCTGGGCCGCCTCGCTGGCGACCACAACTCTCAAGCGCCTTCACTTTTCGCTTGCTTCACTTCATGTACCCTTCACTACGCGGGAGCCAAGCGCCTCGCACACGGAGAGGCGAGGGCGAGGAAAGAGGAGAAGAGTAGCGCAGCAACGTGCCGGAACAGGGTGCGGCGTGGGGCGGCGCGGTGAGCGCGAATAAACACCAGCAAAGAAGGACAGAGAGAGAGAGATCGCGCCCCTGTGCGCGCGGGTGTGTGTTGTGTGAGTTGAGGAGGACAAGCCGCAGCAACGCGCACCTTTACACACACATAATCATCATCATCCACGCATAGGCGTCTATGTACATCAAGAAGAGGGAAAGGAGGCAAACATCGATGGAACAAAGCACATACATGCACACGACGCACGAAGGCACGCACACGCACCAGCCGTGCCCTCCGCAACACCACCGTCACCATTACTGGTGCAAACCACAACCACAACCACAACAAGCGAGAGGGACCGGGCGCGGTGGGGGGAGGGAATGCGAACACTTTGAACAAAAGAGTGAGATCGTGGACGGGGGGCGGACAACACGCCACCACAGCGCCGAAGAGGCTGCCGCGTAGACCGCAGCCTCGCCAGCCTCACAACTTTTTTACACCAAACTGCACGGCAACGGCCGCGATGGAGTTGGACTGGGTGGCATAGACTTTGTCGTACCCCGGCACCAGCGAGGCCGACGCTAGCGACGCAACTGCCGATCCGCCACGCACGCAGCCCGTCGTGGTGTACGGCAGGTTCGCGAACTGGTCACGAGAGCGATGGTACGGTGTCTGGGCGAGCGGCTGCAATTGCGCCAGGTGCGCCTCCACCGCCTTCTGCAGCGCCGTGATGCGCTCATCCCGCTCTTTCTCCTGGGCAGCGAAGAACGCCTCGAGGGACGCGCGCTGCTCCTCCGTCAGCTTATTCCACGAAGCCGGTCGACGAAGTGGCCTGGGCTCCGTGGCGGCGGCGAATGCCATACCCTCGACACCATGGCCCTCCTCGTCTGCGGCCTCGTCGGCGTCCCCGGGCCTCTCCGCCTCTTCCTCCTCCGCCTCCTCCTCCTCGTCTATGTCCGACTCCTCATCCGTCTCCTCCTCCGCTTCGTCCTCCTCGTCGTAGTCGTCGTTGTCCGAACGCTCCTCGGCCGCAGCGGCGCGTCGGGCCGCACGGCGTTCTTCGGCCGACTTTTTCTTGGCAGCCTTCTCCTTTGCCCGCTGAGCCTGGCGCGCCTTCGCCGCCACCTTCAGCTCCTTTGCCTCCATCGCCCTCATCGTGGCTGCAGCGGCCTTGGTGTACACCTTCACGCCATCCTTCAGCGTCCGCTGCACACTGCGCACCGCCTGCTGCACTTTCTGAAAGTTGTGTGCCGTGTGCCGGCACACCTCCTTCACAAGCAGGCGGTCCTTAAGGCCGTACACGTGGCCCTGCGCCGCGCCGATGAAGACCAGCGGCGCAGCGCCACCTTCATCTCCATCCAAGCCAGATGACGCACCGGAGCATGCTAAGGGCGTGTGCGGCAACTCCACCGTGCCGAGGGCGCTCTGGAACGGGACGGGGCGGCGCTCCGGTGCCTTCAGGGCAGACTTCCATGTGGCTCCCTTTGTCTGCTGCTGAAGAAAACGCAGCTTGGCGTCGAAGACTTCAGATTGCAGCGTGCTGCTTGCAGCCGTCGGAGAGCTGGCAGCGTCGACAGCAGCCTCTTCTCCAGAGCCATCCGTGGCGGCAGCGACAACAGCAGCACCGTCGGCGTCGCTCTCGGCAGCGGCTGCCACTCCCACCGTTTCCTCCATCACCTCCTCGGCTATCAGCCTGGATGGATCCAGCTCTTGGAAGACAATGCAGACGCTGCGACGCTGTTTACTGGACGGCCCCTCTGAGTCCTTGCGCTGCTGCTCTTCTTGCTGCTCTTTCTCCATCAAGTCCGCCTCCGCGGCGGCCTCCTGCAGATCAGGCAGCAGCCACACCTTCAGTGTGCCGTCTTCGGAGCACGATACGAGGCAGCTTGCACCGTTGCCACTGCCGTCGTCTTCGGCATCCGCGTAGACGAGTACATCTTTCTTCTCCAATGCTGGCGGCAATGCGTTGGAGGAGCCGAACGAGACGGGATTGACAGGGGCGCGCTTCGACCGCACCACCGGGATGCTGGACGGAACCGGTACCACGAACAATGCCGTGATGGTGCCTGTGTGCCCGCGCAGCTCACAGACTGGACGACCAGACTCCATATCCCAAACGTAGATGCGCCCGTCTGTGCCGCCGGTGAGGACGGTGCCGCTGTTGTTCCAGTCCAATGCAATCGCCGTCAGGGCACCGCCGTTGTGCGCCGGCCAGCTGGAGCGGCGATCGCCCTCCATCAACGTGAGAGAGCCGTTCTCGCCGCCGAGGAAAAGCCGCTGTTGGCCGGCTGCAGTGCCTTCGCCGCCATCCCGGATCATGGTACGCACAGGGAAGGGTAAAGTGCTCGTCTTTACAAGCGTCGCCCGCACCCTAAACGTGCCGGTGGACGGCGACGACGCAGCGTCCTCGACCTCTTCCAGCGTCCACCACTTCACGGTGCCGTCCAAAGAGCACGTGCACAGCTCAGCGGCTGAGACAGCTATGATGGCCGTGACCGCTCTGCGATGAGCGTAGAAAGACGCCGTCGGAATCCCGAGCTCGGCATCCTTCATGTCGTCATAGCGCTCCACTGTGCCGTCCTCGCGACCTACAAACAGCGGCACGAGTCCGCCGCCGGCATCCTCGGCGTCGCCGGTGTAGGCCGCCAAGCAGCGGATCGTCACGCGAGATGGCATGCGCGAGAAGCAGAAGTAGAGAGAGAGAGAGAGAGACGATCGATCGTGCTTACGTGTGCGTATGGGACGGCTGAATGCGCTGGGTGCGTATGAGATGCCGAAGGCAGGGAACACGTGAGGTGGTGGCCACTGTGGCTCTTCACATGTGCACCACGACAACGCCACAAGACCCACGCTGTTCTCTGTTGGGGAAGAGGGAGAGGAGGAGAAGGGGGGCACCTTTTCTTGAAGGAACTGCAACCACGTCTCGCGCGTCGTGTTGCTTTAATTTCCACCGAATGCCTTCCGTGGCCACATACAATATACTCGTGCACCTATTGCTGCGGTTTTCGCGAGGATGCACTCAGAGCCGTTCACTTCAGCCGGGGAAGGGGGGTTGTGGTGCGGTGGGCAGTAGTGGAGGTGTGCGCGTATGTGTGCGTGCGTGCGTGCGTGCGTGCGTGCGTGCGTGCGTGCGTGCGTGCGTGCGTGCGTGGGTGTGTGTGTGTGTACGTGAGGACACGCATAATGGGAAAGACAAGTCAGGAAGACAAGAAGATCGACTCGGTTAGTGGGGGAGAGGAGGGAATAGGAAAGCGATGGGGAGTAGCACGGCAGAGGAGGCTACATGAACGTGTGTACGCCTCTGTTTCGGCTACCCATTTTGACGAGTAGACACGAGCACCAGGGGGAGGAGGCACAATAGTGAAGAACCCTCTCGGAGATGGGCTCCACCCTCTCCACCATCTACCTCCTTGCCCTGATCTCGTCTGCATTGTTTAGTGACAAGGACGAAGACGAAGCGAAGGAGAGAGAAAGAGAGAAGGAAGACGACGATGCACTTGCCTCGCACCACGTTGTCCTGTCGTCTCCCTGCCACCACTCGACTCCAATGCTTCTCTGCCTCACCGCACCGCACCGTTCAGCTCAATGGGCCTCTTCGCCGCATCCGTTCACGTTCCTTCCTTGCTCCTCCTTAGTTTCGCGTTGTCTTCGGTTCTCGTGGGTCTTTACTCTTCCGTGTTCGCTCGGCAGACACACGCACACATAAAGAGAGAGAACGCACCGACACAGGGCGTGAATGCAAGCGACCGCCACAGCGGGTGCCCAACACTCTAACACGCACATGCAAAGACGTGCTTCTTTCAGTCGTTGTAACGAATCTTGCGGCACACACGGAACGGCGGCGGGCCGTCCTGCTCCTCGCTCGGCACCACAGGCAGATTCACGCGAGTCGGGCGGGCCAGCAGCTCCAGCCGCGACTGCAGCGCTGTCCGCTCCTTCGCCGTCAGCGGCCGCGGCCTCAACGTCAGTTCTGTGTACTTGCGAGGGTCGGCGTAGTAGTCGTACTGAGACACGAGCAGGCGCCGATTGTCGTCGTGCTCGATCGAAACCGACGGCGGCCGCCACCCTTTCTCTAGCTGCTTGCAGTAGTTGGCAACTGTGTCGACGTCAACGTTGCCGCGGTTGCTTCCAGAGGCCGAGGGGGCCGACCTCGGTGATGACCCTGTGATCGCGCGCGCAGAGGACGCTGGTAGACGGTGGTACTGGTAAACCGTCTCCTTCTTAACCTTCTCGACGTCCTTGTCAGTGCCGAAGATGCGGCGCAGCTCTGCCTCCCGTGCCCGGCGCACCTTCAGCGGCTCGTCGTATACGTGGTGGATGTGATGTGTCATCTCCTTGCTGGAGAGGAAGCGCGGCGTCTCCTCGGCGTCCGGGTACAGCTCCTGCTGCAGCGCCGCCCTGTGCTGCTGTCGGCGCAGCAACTCGCCTTGCACGCACCTGTTCAGGTACGCCTCCAGCTGTGCGGGGGAGCGGCGTGCGGACAGGGTTGGTGGGTACGCCTCCTCCATCGCACGTGCCTCTGCCCGCTTCTTGCGCTCCAACCCGCCATAGTAGAGCCGATTGACGGAGCTGTTCACCATACTCGGGGAGGCGTAGAAGTTGACAAAGGCCGCCGCCTGTTCGTTGCCGCGGTGTGGGTTGGGCATTCGACTCGCCAGTTGCCCCCCTCCCCTCCCCAGGCCTTCCACGAAGGCAGCGACACCTCCTGCGGAAGAGACGAAAGCCCAAAAAGGCAGAGACGGGAATGTCACGCGTCAGACTACCGCGTGCCTGTGGCGCTCGCGCGGCGTGTGCGTCTATTGATTTCTATCGGTGCGCGGTCTAGCAGGCTGCCACGGAGCCCTGAATTCGGGGGAAGGGAAGAGAAACGGGTGCTAATAATATATAGAAGGTACGTGGCTGTTTCTAAAGCTTGCACAACACAAGGGACGAGCAAACGCGAACATCAACGCACCAGAAGAGGCAGAATGGTTGTGGGCAGGCGGGCGGGCGGGCGGGGGAAAGGGAGCGGCGAGAAGGAAGAAGAAGGTGTGTACATGTGTGTGTGTGCGTGCGTGCTCTCTAGGCTTTGGGATCACCCTGCACCTCGGCCACCAAGGATAGCAGCAGCAGCAGGACGAGTAGCAGTATGGCGACCACGCTGTCACGGCGGAAGCCGAGAGAGTGAGAGGAGGGAGGGGGAGCGGTGATGGAGAAGACAATACAAAAAGAAGAAGTATGTGACGAGGAGGAATGAGAGAGCATCGACATAGAGAGATGCGTTCGCGGGGTTGTGCACATGTACACACACACACACACAAGCGCACAGGCACTCCCCAATTCCGTCAGTGGTTCGCTTGGAACAGGCACAGGAGCACACGGCGCCGTCGGGATGGAGGAAGGGAAGAAGTGTGAGGAGTTCAGGACTTACAGTAAGAAAAACGTGAAGAGAGGTGAGGGAAGGCCGCCGCGGCTGATGCAGCCCACTCCACCCCCCCCCCTCCTCTCCTGAAGTCCTGTAATTCTCTGCCAAACACACTAGCAAAACCTTCGAAAAGAGACCTTTAAGGTGCGCTTAACATCTCTTCATGTAGGAAGGGTCAGTGCACATTTCGGGCCTCCTCTTCCTCTCCCACCCACCCCGGTTGTTGTTGTCATCCATCGCTTCTCTCAGGTGAGGTTATTGTTTCAGCTAAAAAAAGGAGGCGAACAGTTACCCACAGTAGAGGCGAGAACCACACACACACACACACACGAGAGACGCACGGCAGAGTTAGGAGAATGGCCAAGGCAGACAGACACACACACACACACATGTACGCAAGCACACGGACGGCATCAACTGAGAAGCCAACACAGAAACGAGCATAACGCTCATAAAGACGGAACAAAAGAAAAGAGGAAAGGAAAGATGAATCTGTGATCTCATTCACGTCACCTCCACTCTCGGTTGCGTACACCTTGCCATCTGCCACCTGCCACCTGCCACGACCACCCACCCCCTTCTCTCTCTTCACTACTACCCCTCCAGTCTTCCTCCCTCCTGATGCAGGGCGTATACACACGCGCACATTCACTCGTACGCCGTCAGTCAGAAAAGGAAATCCGCTGGAGCGGAGCGGGCCTCCCTCTCATCGCCGTCTCTCTCCCTCTCGCGTCGCAGCAGGCACCGACACACCTCGCAACACTTGATAAGGAACACCACACAGAGGCGTGCGTTAGCGAGCCCCGAATCGACAGAGAGAGCACGGGGGGAGCGAAGAAGGAAAGAAAGGGGAACGGGACGGGACGGGACAGGCAGTTGGATGCAGAGAGATGCAAAACCGAACGAGAGAAAGAGAGAGACGGCAGAAAGACAATACGTTTAACATATAACGAAACCCTAAGAAACGACGAGAGAGAGAGAGAGCCGCTGCATCCATTGCCGATCAGCCCACTGACATCTCGCGTAGTCGCGCCTACACAAGCGCGCGCGTCGAGTGCTGTCCTTTGTTGCTGCTGCTTTCCTCCCAAACACAGATACACAAGGTGGCACCATCAACAGCAGCAGCAGTGAAGCATTGCAGCTGACCTTCCCAATATCGTGTTAACCATCACGTTTACACGGAAAATGCCCCATAATTCGAGCAATCGTGAAACCCCCAGCTGCAGCGGAGAAATACTCTCCAGGAGGGCCTTGAGCGACGCAGGGTCCTGCTCTCCAACTTCTAACGTTGGCATCGACTCTAGCGATCCCTGCGCGACAGCGTTCATCATACCACCGATAGAATGCGACAGTGACGGCGTCAGCGGCACAAGCACGGGCAGCATGCGAGCCGCCTGCACTGGTGAGCTGATGTGCAGTCGCGTGTACATGCAGCGCGGGATGGCCGTGCTGCTAAAAACACGGCGTCCAAGCATCGTCTGTATCACTGCCGTAAGAAAAGAACAAAGTAAGGGGTGGCAATCTGTGCGGATGACTCACCCACACTGGCTCGTGACGCAGTGGAGTGGAAAGGGCTGAGAGGGGTTTGGGTAAATGCGTAGGCGAGGCAGTCGCCGTTGATGATCTCTGCTGAAGCCCTCCAGCACACAGGCACCCACACACACACACACACACGTGCCAAGACAAGTTGATGGTGGTTGAGGGGGGCTTGAATGATCCACACAGCTGCGTCAGGACCGCCCACGCAAAAGAGGAGAAACAACAGGAAAAAGGCGAAAGGCCGTTCGGAAAGGAGGGAGAGGGGCATTCATGCACGCGCCCACCGCACCGCGTGCGATGCATAGTTGTGCCATTCGGAGAGGAGGAAAGGAGGAAGAGACGGGAGACGGCGTTGCATCTCTCTGAAGACGCACTTAGACGCGAATGCACTGGCACAGGACGGGAGCGTCATGCAATCAGTGAAAGCCAGGAGTGCCACCTTACCAGTGGTCTGCATCCCTCAGTGCGTCTCATTGCCTCCGCCCCCTCCCCCATCGATGGGCAAGGTCACTGTGGCAAAAAAAAAGGTGGGCAGAGAAGGGGAGAGAGAGAGCGGCGTCCGATGGAGCGAGCTCAACGGCAGCCCTTCTCTGCCCACCTCGTCTTCTCCCTCTCTGTACCCCAAAAATAGGACGAGAGAAAGAGACCAACACACAGCGCAGCAATGATTTGTCTTGATGGCGCAGGTAGAGGCAACGACAGCACTCGCAGTAGTAGGACGGGGCGGTAGGTGAGCGGCAGCAAGCAAAACATGTACAGTGAGCAGCCAGCACACACGCAGAAACGAAATCAAATCACGACCACGGCAGTGACAGTAAAGGAGAAGGAAGAGACACACAGCACAAGCAATTCGATCGCGGTGGTGGCGGCCGTGTCCTGGCGTGCGTCGGCCGTCCCTCAACTCCCTGAGTGCATGCCGACATACAAAACAAAAATGCGCCTCTGTGCTACTCATGGGAGAGGGGGGGGGGTAAGCAGGCACGTGCCAAATCTCAAGGGCGACCACCACACACACACACACACACAGACACACACACACACACACACACACACAGACGCCGAGAGAGAAAGAAGAAGAGGCAAGGCACAGTAAGGCCCACAAGACGCCTGCAGGCCCGCTCATGTGCGCAGGACTTTGTCCCTCAGCCCATACAGATGTCACCCCTTTTCTCTTATGCACGCGCTGAATGCATCCTCGTTCGCATCCTGCTCACATGACGGCATGGTCGGAGTCGGCGTCTGAGCCAGCGATGTGGTGCTCCAATATGTCCTGCAAGTTCGCCAAGCTTACCTTCTCTGCCAGCTGATTCGCCAGCCCCTCCTCGAGCCGCTGCACTTCGATCTGCATCTCCTCCTGAATGAGCTGATGAAGGCCGTTGAGCTTGTCGTGCACAGCGCTGACATCCTCCTTGCGTGCGAGGAGGCCGATCATCGAGGACCATATGTTCTCCAGTCGCTCCTCGAGAAGCGTCCGTGTGTAGTAGGTGGCGTGCATCGAGTCAACCACCTCCGCAACCCAGGCCGCTTTAGTATCATCGGAGGGCTTCTGTGCGCGGTCACCCGCCTCGAACAACTCGGCCGTCGTATCAACGGCCGAGTCCTTCACGTTAGCGCGCAGTTCGTCGATCTTTGTCTCCATGCCGCTCACGACAGTCTCGAGTTGGAGCGACAAGTCTCGCTGGTACGCCTGGTGTGCCGATCGGGCCCTTTCCAGCTCGCTGCGCAGCTCCGACTGCGCCTTCTCCAGGGCGTTGAGGTCGTCAAAAATAGAACGAAGTGACTTCTCCATGCTCTCGACGCGGTCGTAGCCCTCGAGCAGAGTCGAGATGCGCTCTTCAAGGGTGTGCTGCACCTCCTCCACGGCAGCTTGCAGCGCCGCTAAGCTCTCTGTGTTGGCGTGTGCATCTACCGCAGTGGCGTTGGATTCGGCAGCAGCCTTCAGCGCGTCCTGACAGCGGAGGACGGCAGCGGTCGCGGCAGCCTCAACCAAGGCCGGCTCTGCCTCACGCATCTCTGTGCGCAGCTGAGACGTCACAAAAGCGTGCATGTCCTCCTGCAAACGCCCCAGCTGCTGCTGCAGCAGACGCACATCCTGGTGGTGAGCGTCTCTCTCCACTTCACGGACGCGCGGAACACCACTGGAGCAGCAGCACGCGTTGCTAGTAAGCTGCTGCTGGACTGCGTCGAGTCGCTCATGGCACCGCGCCAGCTCATCAACGCAGTGTTTCACGGCCGCCGCGGCGGCAGCCGAGTCTGCGTCACCGGTTGGTGGGGACCCTCTGTTAGGAGGCGAGGAGAGTAGCTCCGAGACATCCCTCTCAATGGCAAGCAGCCTCTCTTCCACTGCGCGAAGCGCCGCCGCCGTTGCCTCACGGCGTGACGACTCCTCGGCGTCAAGGCGGCGACGGAGCTCTTCGTAGGCGGTGTGCACCGCTTCTCTGTGTAGCGCGTCGCAAGCGGGTGAAGACACGCCGTCCCTCACGCTTTGCCGTGCAGCAGCAGCAGCACACTCGCCTCGCACTGCTTCAAGATCGGCGTGCAGCGCTTGCAGTGTCCCTGTCTCTATTCGAGTCACCTGCGCGGAAAGGTGCTCTACCGTTTCCGTCAATCGGGCAACACTGACGCTCAGGCTCCTGCGAGAGACATCGGCGTTCATTCCAGAAGCAGCAGCAGCACCATTTTGCACACTCGCTGGTGACTCGACAGACAGCGCAGCTGCAGTTGGTGCCGCTGCTGCATCACGCGTCCACTTCTCCAGCCGCGTGTGCACCTCCGACAGCTGCTGTGTTGTCGAATTTTGGTGACGGGAAAGAGACTGCTCCGTGTGCAGCAAACCCTCCAGCGCCGCCGTCAGATCAGTGCCCAGCTTGAGCGCCATGCGCTGCTGGTCGTGCAGTTGTGCTTCCATCTCATGGGCACCGCGGGCAAGTTGGCTGCTCCGCTGGTCAACACTCATCACGTGCTCGCCGAGCTCCAGTAACCGACGCTTGAAGCCGTCTAGCGCCTCCTCGACCAGGAGAACACGCTGAAGCACGGAGTTCGTGGAGGAAAGGCTTCCGGCTTCAGTGTCCGTGCACCATCGGTCAGCGCGTGTTGACAGCGTCTGCAGGCCTAGCTCGATCCCCGCCACGCGGCGCTTCACAGCCTCCACCTCTACCAACGCTGGTGTCACTTCGCGCAATGCTGCATGCGACTGCAGCTGATGCGTCACTTCATCTCTCACTGTGCTCCGCATCTGATCCGTCTGCTGCGACATGATGGCCTGTGTATACTTGGCGCCGCCGTCCACCTTCGCAGTCAGCTCGTTGAGCTGCTGAGACACGCGCTCAAGTACAGGCGGCGACGCGTGCGGCTGTGAGTTCGGTGACACCGCCGCTGTTATCCTCTCCTCCACATCTTTCACAAAGGTCGACCGCCATGTTTCCCACGCCGCTGGAATATCGATGTTTGTGCAGCTCTCTGGTGCGGTTGCTTGCGCTGGTGAAGCAGCGGGCGCTGGAGGGGGTGCCACAGCGACGCCGCACCCCTTCTGAAGCTCCTCCACAGCGACCGAGAGATTATGCACAATTTCGCACAAGGATGTCACTTGCCGCTCCTGCTTTTCACGCTGTTGTGACGCGTAGCCCACCATTGTGCCGATGCGGCCCAGCTCGCTATGCAGCCAATCATTATCTTCCATTTGCTCCGCCCGCATCGTCTTGATGGAAGTGGCGAGCTGCTGCACCTGTGCCTGAAAGGTCGCCACGGTGTCTGCTAACGAGGTCCTGATTGCCTCAAGCGCGTCCTGCGTCTGTCGTCGCTCCTTCTGATGGTCGCGGCGAGCCACCAAGGTGGAACCAAGCTGCTCCACCTCCGTCTCCACACTATCAAGACGCGCAGAAATGTCTTTCATCTGCTTCACGGCACGCTGCGTGAGAGCATCCGCCTCGTGGCTTGCAGTTGCCAGCTGCTCCGTCAGGCGCCGCTGCTGTTCCTTTACGGTGCGCAACTCCTCTGTCAATTCGTGATAGCGCTGCTGCGTTTCAGCCTGGTCCTCCTTGACAAGACCTCGAAGCTCAGCGTAGAGAGATTTGGCTTCCTCTCGTGATCTGGACTCGCTCCCAAGACAGGTATCCTCTGTACCCTTCATACGCACCTCCAGCTCGGCGTGCTGCGCAACGCACAGACACTCGAGCTTCTCCACCGTACTAAAGCACGATGTGAGACGTTCTCTGCTCGCCTTTTGATCCGCCTCCACAATCTGCGATAACTCCTCGCATATACCGCGAATTCTGCGACTTTCCTCCTTTTGAGAACTGGAAGCTTCTCGGAGAAGCCCGATGCTCTTCTCCAGGCTTCTTTGCTGCGCACTGTAGACGTCCAGCTCACCCTTGAGCACTTTCTGCACGTCTGTGACAACCGCCAACGCCGCTGAGTCAACCAGCGATTCAGTGGATCTCAGACCGACCGTGCAAGCGTCAACGTGATCCTTGAGTAGTCTCTCCGTTGCCTCCACTTTGGTGGTCAGGCAAGTGACAAGTCCTTTCAACTCATCAAAGCCGCTGCCGGTACTGATGGAGGAGAGGGCTGACTTCGATAGCTCTTCAACATGTTCAGAAAGATGCTGCATTTTGTCGTCAAGTTTATCTGCCTTTTTGCGCAGATAGTGAATCTGCTCTGTGTGCCGCTTCTCAGTGGAGTCGTGGGCGACTCTTGAAGCGTGGTGATTCAGTGACATTATGTTACGTGCGTTGTCAATTTCTAGATCCGCCTGCTTTTGCATCACTCGACGGAGTAGCAGATTTGTCTCTTTCTGCTCTTGACGTAGCATCTCCACCACGGCACGGGATGCTTGCGCTTCGTCATTGAGCTGTTTCATAAACTCGCGTACCACAAATGGGATATTTACCCATTCGTCGGCGTCGTCCAGAAGGACGCAGCGACCCTCGTAGCCTATCATGGTTCTATGAACAGTGTACGGCCTATGTGTTGGCGTCTCCTCTCAGACGTTGCTCGGCTTCTCTCAGCCTTCGCGATAGTGCTGCCTGATCAAGTGCACGTGATGACCGGCAAGCAGCACAAAAAGAATGGAAGGAGGATCAAGCAACGTGCCTGTTCTTGCTGCCTTCTTCGCCTGCGAAGTTCTCTATAGCAGCGGCTGCACAGTGAATAGCAATAACAGGATCAGGAAAGGAATAATGAGGGTGCATACACGCACGCCTGGACCTCTCGCACGCGCGTCAAAGTCCAAGCGTGAGGGAAAACGACGAGAGAAGAGATCCTGACGGATTGAAAGGCCTTGGCAGTCGGTGAAGCAATTAGAATGAGTTCACAAGAGTCGCATATGACTTGAACGCTTCCGACCACCCAACTAACGCAGTGATGCCCGTGAGTGAGAAGCTGGCCCACACTCCCATGTGTGCCGCGGTCCGACGAATAAGAGATGCGTCGTGGCCCCGTATTCATCTACTATTCTGTTTTCGGTGTCTGTTTGCAAGCATTGAAAAGCTGAAAAATGTAGAGAACACTGCAAAAAGAACGCGGAGGACACGTTGCGCTAAGGCAATGCAGTACATCCAAAATACCCATGATTCCCGCATCATAAACTCTCAGCCTCGACACACATGCAACGGCAAACAAAACAAAACGATAAAAGATAAGGTTTCCCAAAAAACTATCGCTCGTTTGGTGTATAGTCTGTTGCCACTAAATGGAATAGCCACTCTCTGTAATCATCCGCATGTTGCACTCACGAAAATACTGCATGTAGTTCCAAAACTCCTGTGGATTAATGGCGTAGTACACTTGATGGTCCCGCACATCAGCAAAATGAATATTCCTAAGAGGTGGGCGCACCCGTGCCATGTCCAGCATAAACTTGAACTTGTAGTACCAGTCTTGCTTCCTCAGCAGCCCAGGCACATACACAAGACTGTGAACACCATTGTAGTTCTTCACCTTATCTTGTGCTCGATCGAGTGGCCTAAAAGGCGAGCCGCTGCGGCCTAGGATGGCGGTGACACTAAGGGCTACGTCTTTGTGCTCCAGCACGGTTCGCAGTGCAACATAGCCACCGTTGCCTTTGCCGAAAAGATGCACCTTCCCATTCTCGACGCGGAAGTTGTCTTTCACCCAATCGCAGAATCGCGCCACCACCCCCTCCACAGGAACATGCATATTATGTCGAAGGTTCACAACGGGGGAGAGAATGACCCACCTTTGCTGTGCCATCAATTCGTAATGAATGGGACGCTCGAAAAAGTTGGCGCACACATCCTCAAAGTCACGCGGAATGCCGCGGTGATCGGGGAGCACAACCATGTATGGGTACTCCACATCCGGCTTCCAATCTGGCGGCGCTATCATACTGTATGCGATGGGCGACGGATCTTCGTCAATGTTGAATGCACTGTGATCGACACAGTCGGCTTTTCCCTCGATGATCTTTAGGCTTGTCGACATCGGATATAGTACGCGAAGCTCGAACTCATTGGGGATAATGTAGTTTTTTGGGAGGCGCCTAAACGATGTTTCGTTCGGACGGTACTCCACCTCCGGTTGAGGAACTCGAACGATGTGTCTACGTTTGCGGAAGCTTACTTGATCTGGTGTGCTGTCCTTCGTCTGCGAACCGATGAATGGCCCGTCCTGCGAGTGCATGTATTGGAGCTTGCGCAACTCAATGCACTCGATATCCCTCTTGTTCATCACATTCACATCCTCTGGGTCGACACTGCAATTTTTCAGCGCATCTTCGGCTCTGCTCTGGTGCACTGTTTCCCTGATAATCTCAGCGGGCTGCACCAACTGTTGGTCGGACTGTGGGTGATTCACAACGGCGGAGTCTAATATGTTCAGTGTGTGCGTGCTTCGGCGAGTGGATAGCGCGCACGAAAGCACCAAGTGCTGTGCGCACCGAAGCATGGCTAGTGGCTTTATTTTTCACACGCATACAAGAAAGCCGTTGGAACGCCGCAGAAGCGCAGGAATGCTTGTGTGTGTATCGAAAAGGGTGGGTCGTCAACCAAAACTGCAAGCAAAAGCATCATCGTTTAGACCAAGGCAAATGCCAACATGCTGAAATCGGGTTTCAACCCTCACTTTAGAGTTCCTCACTCGAAGATGTGCAAGTGACGTACAGAGAGAAGGCATGAATACTCAACTTTACATTGGCTGTGCGTGTATACCGTAGATAAGCCTTACGGTGCTCACTCGATCTGCACGCTAGATTCTTTTTCTGTTGTTCTGTTGCATCTCACCACTTAAAATACGCAGGGACATCGTTTTCGGATTCTTTTTTGTTGTGCGAATCGATTGCACACATAAGAATGCGTGTAAGTAATACACAATACAATGCAAGGGAAAACGAAAAAAAAAACGGTACAAGAATACTGAGAGGAGCACCCTACACTACAATCACGCAAAGGAAACCAGCAAAAAGATGTGGCGACTACTTCTTCCAATGCAGGGTGTAGAGGTCGTCACGCACGCCTTTCAGGATGGGAATTCGGTTGCGCGTATCTTGAATGACGCTGAGGTCTACCTTCCAATCAACAAACCCCTCCTTCTCATCCAGCTCCGAGAGAACATTTCCAATGGGATCTACCACCATGGAGTGCCCCCATGCCACGTACTCCGCGGAGGTGTCGCGGGCAGGGGAACACACGAAAACATACTGCTGATTGTCCACAGCGCGAGCGCGCGCTGCCAGCTGCCAGTGCATCGGGCCGGTCACCATGTTAAAGGCGCCGGGGTACACAATAAAGGAGGTTCCTTGTTCAGCGTATTTCCACGCCAGGAAGGGGTATCGGATGTCGAAGCAAATAGCAACGCCAAACTTTGTGTGTTCGTCCAGCGAAATGGCAGTGGCATCGTTTCCAGCACTGAGCACTTCGCTCTCGTCGAAGCGAACGGTATCCGTGTTGATGCAGAACAGATGCACCTTGCGGTGTACGTGTTTCAGCGCACCATCCGATCCAAACGTCATGCTCGAGTTGAACAGTTTTCCGTCAGCTGACTTTTCGGGAATGCTACCTGCAACGATCCAGATGCTGTTCGCCTTGGCGCACTGGGACATCGCATCAAATGTTTCGTTGCCTGGCGCAAGGGCCTCAGAGTACTCGTCGAAATACTTGGTACCATACGGGCAGTTGAAGCACTCGGGTAAGACAGCCAGCTTGCTGCCCCGCTTCGCGGCTTCAGTGATCATTGTGACAGCCTTTTTAATATTGGCTGCCTTTTCACGCGTGACAGCCATTTGGCAAAGAGTCACGGGCAGAACGGACGCCATTTGGGGCGAGAAAAAAGGGTCGATGGTGGTGTTTTCTTTTGGAAGTTGTGATTGTTGCTTTTCTGAAAGCCGAAGGTTTGGGGGGAAGAGAAGGGGTCCGTGGGGGTTGGCGGGGGTGTGGGGTTGGGCGCCGCTTCCGTCCGGCCGCGGCGGGCTGCCCCCGCGGGGGCCGCCCGGGCCCGGGGTGCCCCGCCGCGGAACGGGGGCGCGGCAGGGCGGCCCACGAAACGCTGCCCCCGCGGGGCCACGCCGTGCTGGGCCACCGCGAGGCGGCAACACCCCGCGCACCCCCCAGCGTCGGCGCGCGGCACCGGCCACGGGCGCGCGCGCCGTTGGGCCCTGGACCGCCTCGCCGAAACGCCACGCGCTTTCACCGGGCCTGCGGCCGATCCCAAACCCAAAGCCACAGGCTTGAGACGGCGCCCTTAGCGGTGGTGGAGGTTCGGGTGGCGTGTGTGAGTGTGTGGCGGGCGTTGGGTGAGAGAGGTGGCGTGGGTCCCGTGTGGGGGGAAGTGTGCGCGTCCCTGCGGGCGCTTTGTGTGACGTACCATGCGAGCGCATGGACGGAATACAGAAGCGGATATGGGCATCTGATGACAGGTGTCTGTGCGCGTGGTTGGGGGGGGGGGGGGGGGGAAGAGCGGAGTATGCGGGCGCGAGGAAATGGGGGTGTCGCGATGCACAGATGCGCGCCGACATGATGGCGCAGAGAGGGGGCGGGAGTGTGCGCGAAAGGTGTCGTTATCACTGTCATAGCTGACTTCGCATCTGCATTCAGTTGTGCATCCTCTTCGTTGCGTTGCAGTACGTCGCGGCAATGGACAGTAGGGCACCGCACTGCGGCAGCGCAGGAAATGAGAAAAGAGCGCTCGCCTCACACACGCAGCGACGAGGTTCGGTGGAAGGGCGGAGCGGGCGCTGCACGAAGCGGATGACCGCGCGGATTCGTTGCACTTCTGTTGCTTTGTGGATGAGGTAGCGTAGCATGCGGCGGATCTGCCTACGTGTGTGCGTGAGTGCGAGTGAGTTGCCGGCAGTGCGACGCTCTAAACAGACACACACACACACACACACACACACACGTTGGCGCACGCATGGAAACGGACCTACTGACACCACAACGTGTCACTCATCACCCCCCCATTCCACCTCCATGACCACATCCGTTACAGAGAGACTAACGCACTCTTTCGCCTTCACATGCGGCACGTCCGCACAGCAACCCAGATGACGACTAACTCCTTCCCCTTTCCTCCCCAAGTAAACCGGACAGGTCTGTTCGCCAGACTCATGTCAGACGTGCAACACCGCCCACCAAAGCCCTAGCCATTTAACGGAACAGCACACAAATCCAAAAAGAAACACCGCACGTGAGGGCAAAAACACTATGATGACAAGGTGGTCCTCCCAGCATGATCGAGAGAACGCAAAGGACGCTGCAATCTTCTGTTCGTATCCGCGGGTGGTGGTGGTGGTGATGGTGCGGGGGGGGGGGGACGATAAGCATCGAGCGACTGCCCCTCCTCTTGTGCACCGGGGAAACTAACACCCTTGTGAGGCAACCAACAGCAACGGAGTCCACAGCCGCTGCCGCTGATGGATGACATGTCATAACACGGAAGTAAGAGGGCGAAGTGCTGAGCCGGGCAGAGGTCAGAGAAGAGATGGGAGAGGCCGAATGGGCAGCACAGAGGACACATCGTTGTCGATGTTTTTCTTTCCCTGTGTGCGCCTTAAACGCTGCCTTTCGACTCGTAGTGATGCGAGCCGTCCACGAGTGCGCCGTCTGCGGAGGCGGCCGCCGCGTTTTCTGCGGGTGCCGAGGCGTCCATTGGCAGGTCTGGCAGCACGCCACGATCCTTGAGCAGCCGCTCTACAAACGCCGGCGGGTTTGGCGCATCGTAAAAGGGGTATGCCTTCAGCCTGTACGTGGAGGGATCTACCGGGACTTCCGTGCCGATGCTCGGCGGCGGTGGCACGGCGGCGTCAAACGGGACAGCGGCGGCTTCGTCGTACTCCATCTGCCAGCCAGGTGTGTCGGCGTAGTTGATCTCAACAGGTCGGGTGGTGGACTCACCATGGAATGTGATGTAGCCGTACGCCGTGCCTTTGCTGCCCTCTCGATCAAAATCGATGGCGGCTAAAGTAACGTACTTCTCATAAGTGCCCTGCCGCCACTCCTCGCGAAAGAATTTCTGGCCACGGCCGTGGAAGCGCGTCTGCGAGGCGAGCTGGAAGATGTTGAAGCCGGTAGACGTGTTGTAGGCGCGTGTTGCCACGGCGGCCTTCAGTACCTCAAGCGGGTCCACCTGCGAGGCGCGATCGATGTGGTCGAGCTCCACCAGCTGCGTCCCATCCAAGACGAGCTTTTCCTTGCTGTTCAAGACGACGCCCGGCACGTACTCCTTCGCCGCCGTCCACGGCATTCGTCGCCGATGTGCCTCTGGAGAGGGGCGCATGCCCTTGCTGCCCAAGGTCATGGAGCTGCCCGCGTTCAGCGCATCGCGGGCCAACAGCGTCAGCGTGCGGCCCCGCATGGGTCAGAACGAAAACAAATCGAATAACGCACCTCGCAGATAAGTCTGGTGCCGCAGTTGCTGTGTCCTTCGCTCACACCTTTATTTTTCGTATTGCACGACTGCTTCGCTGCCACTCACTTACACTCTCCCTTTTCAGGGTGCTGTCGTCGAGCACGCGCCAAAGAACTCGACCTCGACAAGGAGATGCCTTTGTTGTGTTACAAGGCAGACTGGGACGGCCGCGTTGGTGCCAGTGGCGCTGAGTCACCGACACGTACGGGACACACGTGTGTGCGAGTGTTCGCGTGTTTGTGTGCACACCTGCACTTGCACAGAAGCTCACACGTTTTTTTTTTGGAGAGGGAACCAGTTTAGAGGCCAAGAATGAGTGTTGCGGGGGAGGAGAGGTGGTCGAGTATTCCAGGCGTCAAGAACCATATGGTGTCGCTGAGCGGACGGTGTCAAGGGGGAGGGCACACGGTGCGACCGAGAGAGACACAACCTTGAAACTCTCACTACCGCTGCGGGCGGGATCGTGGAACCGCTTGAGTGCGTGTGCGTGTGCCTGTCTCCCTCCACACTCACACAGGCACAGACACGAAGAGAAAACAAAACAGAGGAGGGGGATTGCAGGATGGAGGGAGAAACCAAGGACGGCGCAAGTGCAGTGCAACCGTAAACAGTGTAGAAAGCATGTAAAATGTTCCACCACCGCCACCGCCACCACCCCCTCCAAGCAAGGGGCCAAGAGAAAGCAGCAGCGCACAGAACAACCAGCTGCGAAATGCAAGTGAGAATGAGTTGAGGAAAACAAAACACAGAGAGAGAGACACACACACACACACGCACACGCACACTAGCGCGAAATACGCACCGCTGCACGTGGTCGCCAACTCACAGACGTCGAAGGGCACACGCGCTTCGCGCTACGATTGTGCGGGTGTGCCCAGAGAGAACGAGAGACAAGCCGCACGCGCACAGGCGCATGCAACCTGCTACGCAACAGCAGCAACATACGCAAGCACTTTCACATGGCACGCAGACTAAAGAACAAGCAAACAAAAAACACTTCACAGCTTCGACACAGGAGTGTGTGTGTATGTGTGTGCAGATGTGTGACGGCGGCAGCGGCCAAGGTCGAGCGCGCACCGGGTATCGCGTGCGCGAGCGCAAACATGTCACCAACGCTTCCTCCGCTTGCCCCTCCGCACAAGGCAAGGGAAAGGGGAGCGGGACTTCATCGTGTGCCTCCGTTGTTTAGCGCAGGGAATTCAGACTAGAAAGGAACCTATCTGGAGTCAGTAGCGACGTGCCACCCACAAACACCTCCACATGCGCGGTCTGCGCGATCTCATACGCGGCACGCACCTCACCGTACGTTACGCCACCCAACACGAACAGTACAATGCGACGTCGTGTCTTTAGCGCAAACTTTCCCTCGTGGCCCAGATCGAGCGTCAGTTGGGCGTTTACACCGGCAAGGCCGCCAAAGTCGATACCCTCGTTGCCACCTCCAGCAGCACGAAGCGTGCGTCGCTGCTGCAGTGCCCCACGAAGGCTGCCACCACGCCCACCACCGAAGCTGGTACGGAAGATGGGGAAGTCCGACGTACTAAGTGTGCCGTTCGCGGCGGCACGGAGTATCAAGTATGCTTGGTTCCGGTACAGGTCCGCCGCTGGGGTACTCGCATTTTCATCACTTTCGTTAGCCGCGTTCGCCTGCGCGTTGCCGCCCGGCGAGCCGCTCACGTCCTGGACACCCGTGCGGTTGATGCGCAGAGAGCGGCGCGCGAGGGAGACACTGCGGTTCTTGCCGTTTCCGCCGTTGCCGCCACCGCCGCCTCCGTTGCTCGCATCGCTATCGGTGCCCTGCACTGCCGCCTCCTGCGGCAGCTGGCCCGTTCGCGAGATGAACATGGAAAAGGAGTTGCAGAGGTCGGCCTGGCTGCTGAGACCGGCCTCCTGCAGGAGCATAAGCTTCTTCGCCTCGGAGAACTCGCGCGTGTTCGTGCCGGCAATCAACAGCAGGATGAGACGCACGCGCACGCCAAGCGGCAGAGAGACGTCCGCCGTCAGGCGGTGGATGTTGTCATACAGCTCCTTGAACGGTCGTCGCCCGGTGGCAACGTCCTGCTCCACCTCGCACACCTCCGCCAGCTTCTGCTGCTTGTAGTGGTCCATGATCTTGGTGCAGATGTCGATGTGCAGGGAGATCTTCGCCTGCTGTTCCTGAAACTCCGGAAGGGCACGAATGGCGCTGCCAACATCACCGAGTTTGCCCCCCGCCCCGTACCCGCTGTTCAGTCTTCTCATACCCGCCACAAGGTTCGGGTTAGCCGCCATCAAGCTCTGCAGTTTCTTCGGGAACTCGAGGAGGCAGACAGGAAAGAACTTGTGGCGGTACTGGCACCAATACGGGTCATGCTCGTCGATCGGGCATCTGCGCGTTGCCTCCTGTCCGGAGCGACCCTCGTAGGTCTGCTCGTAGATGTTGTTCTCGATAGGCATGAGATCGTTCAGCAGGCACTGGTACGTGCGTTCGTGCATGAGCGGCTCCACGGCGTCGAAGGAGCGGTCTACGAGAATGAGCAGCGGAGACTCGTCTGCCGCGCCACCGCCACATGGCGTCGCGGCGCTGGACATGCGAAACGTGGCCGGGCTCGTGCGCGATGCTTGGGCGGCCTGGTCAACGAAGATGCGCGCCACCTGCTGCGCTAGTTGGCTGTTGCCCTGGTACTGCACCGTTGGTACGCCGGCGCCAATGGTGAAAAAGACGGACACCAGCCGTGTGGCGACCTCACTGAGGATGTTCTGGCACCCTCCGGAGAGCGCCACGTCGGGTAGGAAGAGTCTCTGGACGTCGCTGTGCATGCAGAAGTTAAAGAGCAAGCTTTCTGGAACCGCAAAGTCGAGCAACATGTCCTTCAACGTCTTGATGGCCTGCACGAGGCGCGGCTCCGAGGCCATGATCTGAATGAGTCGTTCCGACGAGAACGATGTGAAGAAGACGTGCGCCTCGCGGTACATGTTCTTCACCTGCCAGTCATTCATCACCCGGCGCACGGACTCCTCGGTGGGCTCGATAAGGTAGATGGCGGCGCTGCTGAGCACCGGCTGACGTGGCATGCCGAGATCCTCGACGAGAGTCACGCCGTGGTCCATCAAGTCGTGCATGCGCACGCATGTGCTGAGGATCTCGGCCCCCTTGTTGTCGCACACCACTATGTTGTAGTCACCCTCCACGGGATCGAGCATTTCAGCAAAAATTCGCTGCTTCACGCAGCCGAGGATGCCTCTGCGGGTGAAGGTGGCCTTCTTGCCGTCTTGGACCCTCTCCTTGGCTCCCGCCTGGACGGGCACCGACGAGAGGCCGCCGGCGTAGGCGCTTGCCGACGAGGCAGACGACAACTCGCCAGTCGGCATGGCAGCGGCGGGGCTGGAGTTGAGACGGACGCCAACCGCCTGCGGTGGACTGCCACTGCGCATGGCTGACGCGATAAACTAGAAGTTTGCTATAGATGCAACGAACAGAAGAACTGCATGCAGAGATGAGTGGGCGATATCGTTGTACAGACACGTGCGCGAGGAGGCGGGGGAAGGCAGGAGGCGATGCCAGACGGCCGCCAACGTCGGGAGTGATGACAAACAAACACGCCAGCTGGGAACGAAAAACGAACGTGTGTGGTGGGGAGAGGGGGGAGGGAGGGGGGAGAATGGATAGCGCCACAGAGACGGCGGGCACGTAACGGCGTACGACGGACCTGATGTACGTCCGTGTTTGCGGGAAAGGAGCCAGCGAGAGGGAAGGGAAGGGGAGGGGAGGGGAGGGAAGGGGAGGGAAGGGGAGGAAGTTAAGTGGGAGGAGGGGAGAAGCCGGGAAGGACATATGCCCTTCATGGGCAAACGCTACGCAGTGCACGCATCCCTCATCATCTCAACACGGCACAGCACGCACTGACTCCTTGTTCGCGTGTGTGCGTGTATAAAGACAAGAGACTGGGGAAGGGGCAACGACTGTTCTCGCAGTTGTACAGGGAGTAAGGGAGCAACCCGACTGAGACGGCGAGTGAGACTTGCGTGGCTCCCTGCGTGGCAACTCTCTGTCGTTGTTCTTGTCGCCATTGGGGCACTGTCAGTGGGCACGCCGTGGCACACGCAGCGGCCGTGGCGACGCCCGTGTCCGCCCTTCCCTCCCGTGCGGGTCGTATCTTCTCTTTCGTCATAGCACTCGGTGACGTCAGGTTGTCCTTTGGTGCACGCACTTGACGTACATGATCTCAGCACCCTCAACGCATGCGCATCCACGTACGCGTGCGAACACGCGCACACGCACACCCAAGCGGCAAGCCAGCAGCGCTGATACCAAGAGACATGCGGGGGCGCAGCAACGAAGTCGTCAGCGACGACGTCGGCAAAAAACGAAAGACAAGACGAGTGTGTTGTACATCAAGTCACTGTGTGTGTGTGTGTGTGTGTGTGTGTGTGTGAGGGAGGGAGGGCGGGGGTTTAGCCACCACATGTCGCTACGACAGACGCAGGTGCGCAACTGCACGTCAGAAGATGCGCCAACACCCCACCGACACACACGCGGTGGATAAGAGCGAAGAAACATTTTGTGTTATGAAGGAAACGGGTGAAGGCGCGACGTGAGAGTGGACGGGCATGGGAACACGCACACACGGGGACACAGGAAAGCAACCTACAAGGGCCCACACGCACACGCATGAAGGAGAGCGCAGGGCAGGGGGGGGAGGAGGAGGAGGCGAAGAAAGGTAAGAAAGTGGTGGGAAGGGAGAGGCAGTGTACATGAGCGAGGTTGTGGCAGTGAGGACAGACGGAGGAGGGAAGGAACGAAATCGAAGGAAAGCACGCGAGCAGGCACGAGAGGACACCACACAAAAAAGAGAGAGAGCGAGAGAGAGAGAAAGACAACAACGGGCGGACCTCTCCCTCTTTCTCTCCGTGTGGGTTTATGCACATGTGTGTGCACATGTGTGTGTGTGTGTGTGCACATGTGTGTGTGTGTGTGTGTGTGTGCACGCCCGTCTCCTCTTTCTGCATTCAGACCTATGCGCGGTAGAGGCCTCGGCGGCTCCGATATACACACACACACACACACACGTGCACACACACGCAGAGAACGAGAACGCACTGGTGCTTGTCACTTTTCGTTGTTCTCTCTCTCTCTCTCTCTCTCTCTCGCTGCACCCTCAGCTCCACTCACTACTCCACCTGCGTGTAGTTGACCGTGTAGTGGCCGGGCCCAGGAGCGGAGGGGAACAGCTGCAGGTACCGCTCCGACTGGACCCGGTGGCCGCGGAACTCGCGCTCCTTCGTAATCTGCTTCTCGAAGTCCGGCACCAACTTGACGTGCGGGGCCAGGTAGTCTGTCGGATCGTACATCACCGGGGCACCGCAGCCCTTCCCCGCAGTCCATGACCGCACCTGTTGGCGTGTCGCAGTGCGGGCGATCGACGGCGTGCCCTTCACGCGTGGCCCTGTCAGCACATAGCCGGGGTCCGGGTCGTATGTGAGGTCATGCAGCGGCAGGAGGTTCATCGGCCTGGCTGTCCCCCTGCCGAGATCAGTCGTGCACCCCGAGCGCGGTTTCGTTAGGGTCAGTGAAGGCACTTCACCGAGCTCCGTAGCGTTCGGCGTGTGCAATGGTTGGTGACCAGGCGCGCGGGGGTGTATCAATGCAGAGTGGCTACGTCTCCGCATCCACTCGCACGCTTCCTCGGCTTCTCCGGGAAGCACGCCATTGCCCGCACCGCTGCCGATGTTACGCAGCGCCAGCGCCTCTCGCTTGTCTCGGCTGAGGATCTTACCAAAGTCACGGATGTGCTCCAACTGCGTTGAGCCGCCAATGAAGGACTGTGGATATGCTAAATTGCGCTCGACAGAGACGCTTGTGTCCACCAGGGCCAGCGCATGCGCCGGATTCGTGTTCGGGTTACTTGCGTGCGGGCGGGGCAGCATCGCTGCAGCTCGCTCCTTCGGTCGCGTCGCGCGCAGTGCTTCATCCACATCCAGCGGCTCGCCGAGGACTTTAGGCAGCGTTCGATTGTACCAGTGCGAGTCGCGTCCAGTTGTCTGATCCATAGTCACGATCCGTGGCTGGTGAGCCGCGATATCGCCGCACACCTCGTACACCGAAGCCGGCACTCCCGAGATGAGCGGCTCCCTGCGGCGGTGCGTGGTAGGGTTGTCAAGCTGCACAAGGCAGGGCACGCGCTTCACAGTCGAGCGCACATCGGGGTACGGCCAGTAGAAGATATCAGGGGCGGCTGTGCCGTGCTTCATCTGCCGCGGCGATTCTGAGATGAACATGGAGCTGCCCTTGATGTTACGGCCATGCGTGCTGCCGCCACGGCGCGCGGCAGCGTCAGAGCTCCCGTTGCGCGACCCGTGTTGATTTGTGGTCAAGATCCAGTCTTCTCGTTGCGTGTAGCCAAAGTTGGAGCCGTTGTCGCCCACAGAGCTGTTGGTACGATGCGTTGCCTCTGCGCAGCCGGCGTCTTGTCGCGCGCTTGCCTCGCCCTGCGGCTGTTTGTCCGCCTTGGGAGCATGTGGTGCCACGTAGCCGCCGACGACACGCGGCTCGACGACGGTGTAGCGCACGTGGTACTGGCCGAGGCATGGTTGGCGATGACCGATGAGGCGGCGGCGATAGGGCTTGCTACCACCCTTCCCGCCAGCCTCAGTGACCGGGCCGCTGTATTGCGCGCCCGCTATGTCTGGACGACCTTGGCAGGTGAAGGCCCACGTGCCCTTGGCGGCGGCGGTGGTCAACGGCGCCGTGCCGTCCGCCTGCCGCGGAGACACAGGGCTACGCGCCGCAGCGTCATCGCCTTCGTTCGCTGCCGCAGCAGCCGCATCTGCATGTACCATCAAAGTCGACTGTGACGCATGGGCTTGTGTGTAGCGCTGGCGGAGGTGATACGGAAGCGTTTCTTGATCCACGAGCAAATGCTGCTGACCTGCTTCGCTGCCTTGCTCCTGCTGAACCAGCGGTGCTAGCTGCTGAAGGAGGTCGGGGTGGGGTGCCGAGACGTCACGGAGGGCAGCCTGCTGCTCCGTCCGTAGCGCGTCGGTGCGGTAGGCGCGAAAGCTGCTGATAAGCTCGTAGTTGTCCTCGATTAGTCGCGTTGTATTGTAGGTCGGAACTGCACCGATGAGGGTGACGTAGCCGCGGTCGTCACCGCCGATCTTCGTGCCGCCGAGGGCCTCCGTGCCATCGTCGGCAGCGGCCGTCATGGATGGCGCCATCGTCGGCAGTGCCGGGATAAACAGCTGCGACGTGTCAGCGGTGCCACCCATGGCCGTGCCTGCCGCTGATAGTGTGGACGCGGCTGTTGCACACGGTGCTTTCCCGGTCGCCGATGCCCCTAAAACGCCAGTGCGCTGCTTCCTTTGCCTCCCCGTCGCGCGCAGGTGAATGTCGTCGCATGCGACTTGCATCTCTTGCTGCAGTCGCAGCTGGCGCCTTCGCTCGAGCCAGTTGATCGTCAGCGCGCTCGGCTCCATCTCAGCTCCGCCAAACCGCTGGTTCGACAGGTTTGTGTCCAGCGCACGGCCGAGAGTGCTGTGCGCGCTCTTTGCAGACTTGACCAACCTGCGGAGCAGGCCCGGGTCATCTAGGGTAGACGTGCTGCCGGCACCATCGGTGTGGCGGGTGGCGGTGCCGCAGGTGTAGTCCGCCATGGGCACAGTGGTTGAGCTTAGCGTACGGTTTATATGGCTGCTTGTGGACGACAGGGCGTGGGAATGAGTAAGGTGCGAAGCCAGTGCACAGAAGAGGAAACCACTAGAGAACAACAAGAAGTAGCTGGAGGCACCGCAGCAGGGCGGGAGAACAGAAAAGAGTGAGAGAGGGAGGGAGGGTGGCTAGGGGTGTGGCATCAGGGAAGAGATGGATACGGCTGTGATGGTGGTGATGGTGGGGACATCACACACAAAGCAGTCTCTTGCCCCACCCCTCCTGCACAATCGCGTGGGGCGCGTGCATCGTCCTTTTTTCCGTTGCGTGAGCTGGTACCCATGACCCGCCACTGCCTCAGCCCTTGAAAGCACGTTGCATCTGGTAGGCGAGAGAAAGACAGCAACAGAGGTCTTCTGCGGTGAGAGGCAGCTGCACCGTCGACGCACGCCCGATACGCCCCCCCCCTCCTCCACACACACACACACACACACACGTTCTCCGAGGGGAGGAGAAGCAGAAGGGATGGAGGCGGTGTACATCGGTTTGCAGCGCCTTGCTCGCACCTCTGGGACCACTCCTACATCGATGCACGCCAGTACACTTACATGCGCACACAGAACGAAAACACGCGAAGAAAACGGAGAACGAGCGATAGCGAAAAGGAGACGCGCGTGCACAGACCCGCACACGCGGCACTTGTGAGCACATCACCACCGTACCATCGTGAGCGGCGCTCATCACATGGCGAGGGAAAGCAGGAAAGCGATGCTGCACATGGGAGGCATTGGGAATTACATGTCCGTCATACCCGCACACATGCACACACACACACACACACACACACACACACACACACACACACAGAGAGACACACATAGACATACAACTACACCGACTGCCCAAACCCACACTGATACTCGCACACGAGCGTCACGTAGGGCTGCCAGAGGCACGAGAGAGGAGGAGGGACTGATTGCTGCCGAGCATCGGTGAGAGAGCACAACACGACGACACATACACACGAGAATAGAAGCGGCAGGGTGGGGAGAAGAAGGGCGCCACGCACAGAGGGAGAGTGTGTAAGTAAGTGAGAAAGAAAACAGCGAGAATAGTTGTGGTGCAGTGGTCCCCTAGGACCCACCTCTTCCCTCCCCCTCCCCGTGCGCATGTGCGTGTGTGTGCATGTGCCCACGCTCACGCAGTCGGCACGGATGCATCCATACTGACGGCCCCTTCTGCCGCCCCTCTCCCCCCTCCTTACCCCGTCATTGCATCCTTTTCTTTCTGCGCTGCACTCGTTCGACTAGAAGAGGGAGGCAATGATGCGCACAGCACGCAGGACGTCCACGAAGCTGTTGTACATGGGCGCCGGCGCCAGAGGCACCACGTCTGGGGGACATCTGTGAATCATGACGCCCTCGTCAAGCAGCTGACGTTGCAGCAGGGAGGCGTCGTCCATCTCGCCAGCCCCGCCGGCACCGCACTGGTACCCCGGAGCGGCCGCCTGGCCGGACTTGAGCTTATTTGGAAGAATGCGGAGCGATAGCTGGGCGCCGCGCTGGTTCGGGTCCGCCGGTGTCACAATCTCTATGCAGCCCGGAGGCACGAGCTCACTCACAAGCAGCTCCAGGTAGGCCGTAAGCAGCAACGACTTCTGCCGGATCGCCTCCATGCCAACCGACGCCATCAGCTTCAGTGACGGCGCCAGAATCATATAGCATGCAGCCGATGGAGTGCTGATGTGCAGTTCCGAGGCGCCTGGCGCCGGCTCGAGGCTGTGGTGCTTCGGGAAGCAACTCTGGATTTCGTTGCCCCAGCGCCTGCTCAGGTGATTGAGCGGGATGGCGCCGGATGTGTGCTTGTTGTGGACGAAAACACCACCGATGCTGCCAGGCCCACTGTTCAGGTACTTGCACGTGGACCAGAACGCAAAGTCGACGTCCCAGTCATGGAGGTGCAGCGGCACGTTGCCCACGGCGTGGATGCAGTCGACGCCGACGAGGATCTTCTTGGCGTGCGCGGCCTTCACGATGGCGGGGATATCGAGCCACTGTCCTGTGATGTGCTGTACAGCTGAAACGATGATTACGGCGGTCTCGTCGCCGCGCTTGTCTATAGCGGAGAGGAACACCTCCATCGGGATCACGGCGGCGGGGCCGTTCCAGTCCTTGATGCCCGGCGCCGTGATCTTGATAAGGTCCTCGGCGGGGTTCAGCCCGCGTGTCTCAAACTGCGAGAGGAGGCAGTAGCCGTCGTTCGGAAAGCTGTGAAGATCTATCATGATCTTCTTCTTGCTGCCCTGTGAGTGGTAGAAGGTGCTCAGGAGAAGATGCAGGTTCACTGTGGGGGTGTTCATGATGGCCACCTCCGTGTCCTTGGCACCCACGATGGCTGCCATGTCCTTGACACACATCTGGTCGATCTCGAACCACGGCGTGGGCTGCATGAAGTGCCCCTCAACTGCCTGCTCGCGCCACTTCTTGAGGAAGGTCGCCATAGAGGCCTCCACGCCGATGTGCTGCGGCCCCAGTGCGTTTCCAGCAAAGTACGAGAACTGGGTGCCGTCACGCATCATGGGAATGTGGTACGAATTGCGGTGTTCACGAAGCGGGTCAGCCTCGTCCATGTACTCCGCAAAGCCGTCCTCCGTCAGCGCCATGCCAGTGGCGCTGACGGTGCTCAAGAGCGTCTCGGCCGCTGCGTTGCGCATGGAACGCCTTTTGTTTTCTCCTTTTTCGCGTTTCTTTTCGATTTGCGTGCTTCGCCCTGCTGCTGCTGCGGTGGTGGTGGTGGTGGTGGTGGTGTAGGTGTGCACTTTCTCCACACACTTCTTTGCGCGTGCGTGCAAGTGCACCCGTTGACGTACGTGATGGGAGTGACGGCGGCTGGGAGAGGATCTCGTTCACACAACCGAAAGGCGAAGGAATAGAACGACAGAAAACGACGGAGTACGGCTACTTCGCTGAAGCGTAAGCGCAGAGACCGCACAGAGCGCGAGACGACGTTGCACGCGCGTGCGCCAAAATGCAAAGGCCCGCGAGATACAGGACAGAGACAGAGACATAGAGGAGCGGAGATGAAGGAACATGAGCGCGGCAGCGTGCACATGCGGCGTGGGTGTGCGTAGTCGTAAAGCGAGACACCGAAGAGGATTGCAGCGGAGGGGCTGCTCTCAGGAGCCCCTCCACCACTTCCCTCGCACTGCGACTTACATTTTCGTGCCTTTACTGGCTTGTCTTGTGTAGGCAGCGGCTCTTGGGAATTGCCCTCCCTCGTGCAGAGATGAAGAGGGATACAGTGCAGGTTCTGCACACGCACGCACACATCAAGCGCTACTTGTCTCCGTATGCATGGTGTGTGTGCGTTTCTGCGTGACATGGCCTCTGCCGTCTCTCCTCGCTCACCTCTACGGCTCTCGTCCTCCTCCGCACGCCACGGGACGCGCGTGCGACGGCAGCAATGGCATGCAGGGGATGGAGCGTGGCAGTGAAGGCGTCAAACAGGGAAAAGTGTCTTCTCTCCTCCCATGAAAGATACGGCTAGTCACTGCAAGGGGCCGTGGCGCCAGCCTCACTTGCACCTCTCCAGTACCCGCCAGCCTTCAAAGGATGCCTGCGATACCAGGCAACGGTACGGCGCAGCCCCTCTTCAAATGAGACCTCCAGCGCCCAACCAAGCGCCGCCAGTTTCTCGCTTTCGGTGCAGTACCGCGCGTCATTGTAGGCGCGATCCGCTACGTAGCGCACATAGGAGGCATCGAAGTCCGCGCGAGAGGCAGCGATCACCTTGTCGTGGTCGTCACCGGCGACGCATGCGACAACCCGCTGCGCGACCTCGTGCACAGAGAACTCCCTCTCGCTGGCGACGTTGTAGACTTCACCGACACCGCCGCGCACGAGAATGGTGCACAGTGCTCTGGCAACGTCGTCTACATAGATGAATCTGCGCTGATGGTGGCCATCGCCGTGGATCGGCAGCCGCTCCCGGCGCAGCGCATGCACAATGAAGCTGGGGATCACCTTCTCAGGATACTGGCCGGGCCCGAAGGCGTTGTTGCCGCGCGAGATGAGCACGGGCAGCTTGAATGAGTGATAATAGGCGGAAACGAGGTGCTCCGCTGCGGCCTTCGTCGCCGCGTACGGGTTCGTTGGGCACAGCACTGTCGACGCCTCGTTAGCCGGCCGCGCTGTCGCCGGGACTTCACCGTACACCTCGTCCGTGCTCATGTGTAAGAAGCGCGTCAGCTGGCCGTACTGCCGCGCGCACTCCAGTAGCGTGTGCGTGCCCACAACGTTCACCTGGGTGAAGAGTACGCTTCTGGAGAAGCTGTGGTCGACGTGCGTCTGTGCGGCCATGTGTACAATAATGTCAATGTGATGGGTGCGCAGTGAGTGCAGCACAAGGGTCGCATCCAGGATAGAGCCGGCAATGAAATGGTAACGTGATACTGGCGAGACGTCACAGGACAAGGAACAAGAAGCGACAGTGCCGTTCGCATCCTCCGACACCGACGCGCCACTGCACGCGGCTGCGCGATCATCATCTCTCGTCGCAGCGAGGGGTCCGAGAACCGCGTCAACACCGGCACAGTACTCGACCGTGTCCAGGTTAAACACGTGCACCGACGCCGGAGCGTACATGAGTAAGTGGCGGATGAAGGCGCTACCAATGAAGCCGCAGCCACCAGTGACGAGGATACGGTGTCCTGGCAGGTGTTGAAGAAGGTCGCGCGCGTGGGCATCACCGTGAGCTGTCAACACCGCAGGGTGCTCAGTAAGACCGGTGGTGCCGTTCCTGGTGCACGAAGCTATACCAGCCTGCGGATGCGCGCTCGGTGACGGAACACCAGCACCAGCACCAGCAGTACCGTTCAAGGGCATGGCGACCCTCCAACAGGCCCTTCGCAGCTGCCTCTGATGACGGAAAAGTAAGAATGAGATAAAGTGGTGGTGGTGACAACGTTGGATGCGGCAACAGCAGCAACAGCAGCCAAGTTGACAAAGTCTCCCCGTTCGGTTGTGCGTCGCTTCTGCTGGCGATGGCTCGTTTTCTCTCTCGGCTTATGCCCCGATGGGTGTAGAGGAAAATGTGTGCTCATCCAAGTTGCTACCTCCACACTGGAGAAAACGATGGAGGCGAGGAGGAGGAGGAGGGCGGGGGGCGGGGGTTGAGCTCCTAAGCGCACGTATGTGGGTGGCGGTGGAGGACGAAGAGGAGAAGCGCAGGCAAAGGGATAAAAAAGAAGAGTCCTGTGTGAGGCAATGCGGCATTCGACTGAGATATCGCGTCTTATCGTGCTGGCGACGGCCCGACCGCGACACGGCCCTACTCCCCTCCCCTCCCTTCCCCCCCCCTCCCCACACACACACGGCCCACCGGAGGAGGGACGAAGGGAAGAGATGAAAAAAGCAGGGAGACAGAGGCGGCTTGCTGCCACGTTCCGTCCCCGCGTCAGCGGCACGGCCGGAAGCAGCAGCTGCGAGCTCACTAGAGGTGAGGTGCAACCTGTGTGTGTGTGTGTGAGAGAGAGAGAGAGCTTGTGCGAGATACAGCCATGCGGTCTGCGATGGCCACGCCCTTTCTCTGCCACACGCGTTGATGTGCTCGATGGTACGCGGCCAGAGGCGTACATATCTTTGAAAGAAAACGAAAAATAAGGAGAAACAAAAGTGAGCTCGCGCTTCCCGCCACGTGTAGCGCGCAGCGCCCCCTCATCACACACACGCACACACACACACGCATAGGGCGCAGGCGCGCGCGTTCGAGGGGTACACCACATCAGCCTGTCCAACTTGTATCTTGACCGTGGGCTCTCTCGCGTCGCGCGAGAACTGGCGTCTTCCTCCCTACTCGAACGCCCTTTTCAACCCGTTTTGGGAGAGAGAGAGAGAGCGAAGTCGCATGGGTAGAGCGGGGGGGGGGGGGCGGAGGAGAACGGTGATCTACACGACGACGCGGATGGGTAGCATTACTCTTACTGCTTGGAACCGGCGTTCGTCTTGGCGTGCGAGCGGGCTGTCACGGCGATCTTCTTCACGGACGGGTGGATGGAGCGCTCGATCTTGTCAGCCTTCTTCTTGTCGTTCACGACCAGCGTGTAGAGGTAGCGGCTGCAGCGGACCTTGAACTTGGTGGCGCTGGGGTTGTGCTTCACCTTCACGCACCGCGCATCCTTGCGGGAGCAGATGGCGAGAAACTCCTTCAGGGTCTTGATCTCACGCGGCATGGTTGAAGATAAGGAGGCGTCGACGACGGAAGGGGACTGCGCCGCGGTCCATAGTTAACGAAGAGAGGGGAGGTAATGTGCCAGTAGGTGTGGGCAAGCGAGGAAGGCGAGGAGCGGTGTCAGGTGAAGGAGAGGGAGAAGTGGAGTAGATACCATGACGAAGCAGAAGGCAATCCGTTGGAGTCTTGAAGACATGCGAAAGGAGTGGGGGAGGGAGCGGCTGCTCATACTTCTTCCATCCTCGCACTCGCTCTCCCCACAGAGAAAGGCGAGAGGAGAGAGGAGGAAAGAAGGGTGTCTCCGACACTAGCAGGGACCATCAACGCACGCACGCAGAGAGACGAGACGGATATGCGCGTGCCGGTGAGTGAGTGAAGGCAAGATGCACATGCGTGCGTGTGCTAACTCTATAGAGGCCAGGTGGCGCGAGGCAGACGGGAACGGAAAAAAGGGGGTCGGTGGATAGGTGTCGAGCTGTGGGAACAATCATGACGAAGAGGCACAGCGGCACACGTGCACAGGCGTACTCAGATAGCGACAGCAACACAAGCGTGCACACACACACACACACAGAACAGAACACCTCCTCGCTCCGCAGGGTGTCCATCTCTGGTGCCCACTGCCCGCCAGCGGGCGGGCGCGCGTTCCTTCTTCGCTGTCGCCCGCCCTTCTCTCCACCTCTTACGCACCACGCACGTGTTGACCACGATCAGCACCGCTGCCGTGCAGACAAGCGTGAAAGCGTCCAAGCTATTTGACTAGGTTTGCCAGCTCGCGCAACACCTCTTCGAAACGGTTCTCCATCATCGCTCCAGCGCCAGCCGTCGTGCGATCCTGCTTGATCGCTTCGCCACGCTTCACAAGTGCTGCTTGCATCGCCGGCAATGTCCACGTCCCGTTGAGCGAGAAGACGCGATCGGTGCCGCGCAACTGCGGCCGCGTCAGCACGCCAAAGTCGGCGAGGCACTCCACCTGCACAGGAAAGCCGTCGGCCCGCATTGCGGGGAAGTGCAGCTTCGCCATGAGTCGAGTGTACAACTGGTGCACCTCGTGCATCTTCAGCGACAGCGTTGGCGCCGCGCGCTGCGCCGCGGTGCGACCCGCTCCCGGCGTGCGAGTTGTGCCGATGCGGCCACCGACACTCGTTGACGCATAGGTACGCTCCTCCTGCTTGCGCAAAGTGAGAACGACGATGCAACTGAGGACGTAGAGAGTCTGCTCCGGCAGGGTGCCGACGTGTTTGTCGATGTCGCTCTCAACCTGGTTGCTCTGTAGGACACGGACGCTCTTGGCCAGCGTCATGACACCGGAGGACGGCGTCCACGAGGAGGGAACTGGGGCAAGCTGTGCTGCAGCGGTGAGCGATGCACAAGATGCAGCCGCGGCCCCGCTGGGCCGCGTCGAGGAGGTGTCCTTTATGCCAGCAGCGTCTGAAGAAGACTGCGAGGTACCTGAGAATGTTGTAGACACTTGCGTTGTTGCGGCTGCACACTTGTCCACCCTGTACGCCTCAACGGCAGCCTCCAGCTTCGAGGAAAAGTCGGCAACTGACGTATTTCTTACTACTGCGGTGCTGCTGCTGTCGCTGCGCGCCATCGCCGGGGGTGTAGACGTCGCCGCCGTCGCAGCACCCGCAGCAGCAGCCTCGAGCTTCGCCTCAGCCACTTCCCGCCAGGCAACCGAGACCACACGGTGGCACATGGCGATGACCTGCCGGACATCGCCAGAAAACTCGAGGAGGGCTTTGCGTGCGATGTAATCGTACAGGCGCGGTTTAATGTCCACATCGGAGGCGCGCAGCCGCTTGTGGCCCGCGGCGGACGAACGTGCCGCGGTCTTGCGCACCTTTGCGCCGACGAGCTGCTCACATCGCTGCAGCTCGGCATTCGTCGCACTGGCGCCGATCTCCCGCAGCTGGGCCTCGCTGTAGGGTTGGAACAGCAACAGCTCCAGCATCAACTGCGGCACGTGCACAAAGGCGCGCTGGTTTGATATGAAGATCAGGGCAAGTTGCGCGGGGTGGTGGAAGGCAAGCGCCGCGAGGAGGGTGAGCATTTTGGCACCGCCGCCGCGCAGGTACTCCACCTCGTCGAGCGCAACGACGTGCAGCGCCGGCGGGCTCGCACGCCGCTTCGAGGCTGCAGAGGTAGAAGCGGCGTGTGACTCAGCAGCTGCACCACCGATAGCCTGGGCCCGACTGGACGTAGCCTTGCCGATGGACGCAAGCCACTGGAGCAGCAGCTGTGTGGCGCCGTCAGTGCGGCTGCAGGTTGCCCGGATGCTGTCGCACACCGCCTCTACCAAGAGCGGACCGCTGACGTCGGCGCAGTTGACGTAGTGGCCAAAAATCTGACGGAACTGCGAAGTGGCCGGCGAAGAGGATGATGCTGTCGCAAGAGTACCGTCACTCGAGAACAGCTCGGGGTACCGCATACTGAAGTAGGCAAGACTGTACGGCTCTGGCTGGTGTCGTGGTGGCACCTCTTGCTCCAGTCCCTGTGCCTGCCGCCACGCACCTTCACCCCGCGTGAGGACTGCTGTGGCCTGCCTGTCTAGTTCGGCTGAACGAATGCTGTTCTCTTCCCACTCATCCGCCGCGCGACCGCGCTTGACACCGCACGCCGGACTGGCAGCTTCCAAAAGGGTGGCAGTGGAGTTGACACTGGAGTCGCTTGGCCGACTCGATTCGGGTGAGTGCAAAGCGAGGCGAGCACTCCTGGTCGCAGTGGCCGCAGCCAATGACGATGCGGAGGTGCGAGACGTGTCTGGCGACGTGGTGTGCGACAGCGCAGCAGCCAGGGAGGCCGAGGACGATGGTGTGAGCCCGTTCGCGTCACTGGGGCTTCTGCCTTCCTCGGCCGACAGCTGCCGAGAGGAGCGTGGTGTACTGGTGGGCGTGGTTAGAAGTGCTTTTCGAGTCCTGCAAGTTGCATCGGCCGTGACAGATGCTGCGTCATCACCGTCCTCTACGCAAGTTTGCCAGCCGCACTCTTCGAGGGTGCTACGCTTGATGAGACTGCGTGCTTTAGCATCGCACGGCAGCACACGCGCCGAAATGGCCCGCAGAGCACGTTTCACGGTCGAAGTCTTGCCGCAACCGCAGCCGCCGCACACAAACAGGGAGGTGTTTGTCTCGTGTGACAGCCGCCGCGAGACGAAGGCGACGACGGACTCGTATTCCGCCTCACGGCCGGCGTGAGGGGCCTCTTCCAGCAGTGTCTCCACTTGGAAGACAGCATCTGGCACGGAGGCGTGTGTGTCGGCCTTGCCGCTGCGGCGAGAGGGACGTTGTGTCGGGGACGAGCCAGAGCCTCCACCTGCTCGTCTTGCCCGTGGTGTGGCGGTGACAGCGCTTCGGGGCATTTGCTACGGATTTGCTGTCCTCGCGAGAGCACGATCGCGGCGAGGGGAATGCGGGGTGGGGTGGGGTGGGTGATGGTCGAGGGAACACACGAGAGAAGACGAAGAGGGAAACGTTCAAAATGGTGTGCGTGTATGGAGTTGTCTATGCATAAGTGTCGGTGTGCGTGCGTGTGTGTGTGTGTGTGTGTGTATGTATGGGTATATGGGTTGCGCGGTCTATGAGGGCGTGCCTGTATGTGGGTGAGTGAGGAAGTGATTCTAAGCGCGCTGTGCCCCGCCTCGCACGGTGCGCCAGGCACGGGTGCAGCGAGCGGGGGACAGTTCAATAACAAAAGGGTGGGAGAGGGGCTGCCGTAACGGAATTCGAGATAAGTATGTATGTGTGTTTGTGTGCGTGCTTGCTGGTGTACGTGTGCGCTTGTATGTGCTTGCCCCTTGTGCAAGGTTGTGGCTATTTCTTCACGTGACGACGTCCCGAACCGGAGGCAGAGCGCACAGGGCACGGACACACACGAGATGTAATGTCTCGCCTATCGCCCAGCGCACGCAAACAAGGACGATGTCGCCGGAGGCAATAGACTCTACCAACTTCTGTATGACGGTGGCGCTGTCAACGTGTGTACGTGTGCGTCGACAAATGGGTGCAAGCGGAGTTGGCTGGCTGGCTGGCCGTGTCTGAGGTGGCTGGTGTGCGCGAAGTCCGAGATGACGCGATGTTTGAGGGAGGGAAGGGGGTGAAGGGAGGCGAGGGCGCAGGAGGGCAGTCAAGAAAAAAGTTGGGGAGGGAGGGGAGACAGCGGTGAGGCGAAGACATCCTCCATGCCGGCACACGCCTTTTCAGTGGCTCCTCCTCTCACGGTCGCGCGATGCAAGAACCTGTCGTGATGAAACAGGCAGCCTAGAAATCGAAGAAGAAAGGGTGGCGAGGGACACGAGTGGGGGTAGGGGGATGGTGGGCGACAACGGCCACCCTGGCAGCCGCACACTCCCCTCCTCCTCATGCCGCCTTCACACGTGCACACAAAAGTAGTTGCGTGGATAGGCTAGATGCTGTCAGTCGGTAAGGGCCGTTCTCGGCCTGGCGAGACAAGGAAAGAGAAGGAGGAGTTCCGTCACGGGTAAATAGAAAGTCTAGGGAGGGAGAGAAGTAGAGGGAACGCGATCCATTGCTTAACATGCTAACACACACACACACACACACACAGCCGCCTAGTACACGGCCACAACGTTGAAGGTGGAGTAGAAGAGAAGCATCGGGTACAGGACAAGGTAGCGCTGCTCCTCCATACCTAGCCCCTTCGCCACGAGCGTCGTTCCGCACCACGCCGACCACGCAACCATTAGCAGCGTCAGAGGCAGCACGCCGCGGAGGCCCATAATCCACGAGCCAACGGTGCGCACGGCGGCGAGCAGCACCGTCGGAAGCAGACCGTAGCCGATCGTACTCGCGACAAACTGTAGCGGGACACCGCCACGCGGCTGCATGAGTGACAGGAGCATCTTGAAGAAACCCACGCCGAGCATGAAAAGGCCGTAGATCGCGCTGAACTGTATCTTGCCACGCAGTGATAGCAGCACCGCTAACGAGAGGGCAAAGAGGACGGGACCTGCCAGGTCGGTGTCCTTCGCCGCGTCGACGCTTATGGGCTTGAAGGGGTTCAGCACGGCACGCGCCTTGTCCAGTATATGCCGAGGAACGATACCAAGTTCCTCGAGCAACGGCAAGTCATCGGAGGCGTTGCCAAACCGGAGCTGATGCAGGGGACGCTCACCGATGGGGGCTGCACTGCCAGCACCGATCCCTCTGCCAGGGTCTCCGGCACTGTCGTCTAGCACGGACAGAACCTGCGCTACGAAGCGACCCAAAAACCCACTCGTGCGACCGCTACTGAACACACCGCCGCCGGCAATGTTCGGGCTGGCCGAAGCATCGTAGGCAGCTGGCATGCGCGGGCCGCTCACATTGATAGGGCTCGCCGCGAACGAGCCGCTGCGCTGCACAAATGCAGCCTCCGGCGGCGCTGCCCCGCTCGCCGTCCCCCGCTGCAGGTTGCTGGCCGCCGACGACGGCATCGACACTACATATGGCTGCTGCTGATAATGATGCCGACGGTGCTGTGATGCAGGAAGCGGCAGGGCCTGCATTAACGGCTCCGACGGCAGAAACGTTTGCTGAGTCGGTGGACGCGCTGAGGTGCTGCCGATGGTGCTGTTCGTGATTGAGCCGGCGCTGCCGTCGCTGGATAGCTGAAAAATGCTAGGTTCATGCAGTCGAGGCGGAAGCTGTGAGAGCCGACAGCCGCTCGCAGTCAGGCCGTTCACGCAGGGCTCTGCTGCCCACACACCAGGCGATGGCTCTGCAGAGTTCGCACCTGACGCCCCAGCAGAGCTTCGGCTAGTTCCCACCACCACCTCCTGGTGCTGTGACGAGGTGTTCGGGACTATGTACCCGCTTCTGCAGCCGCCTCCGTATAGCGGGTTCGATGTCGAGCTCCCGGCATCGCTGTTGTAGCCGCTGGCGATGTCGATGCTGTTACCCTGCCCGTGGAAGTAGCCGTACGATCCCTGGTAGCCGGCAGCGTTGGCACCGGTGGACGCAGTTGCGACGGCGGCGGCACCAGTGTGTTGCACAGAGCGCCGAACGAGGCCGGTGGCGCCGGAGAGTGAGGTAGCAGAGGGGGACGGTATCCGCTCTCTGCCGAAGTACGCACCGCCACCACTGTCACGACTGCCTGTCGGCGCGGATTGGAAATCGGCAGGGTATGCGTACCCCTCGTACCGCCGGTGTGGCTGCTGCTGAGCCATTTTGCACTGAAGCTGTCACCACAACTGCGTATGCGTGTGCGTGTGCGCTCTCCTGTGCGCCGGCGATGTGCTCTTCTAAAGGAAAGATAGTGGGAGGAGGCGTATATACGTCTACCTGCCCCTCCTAGTCGTGCGTTTGTAGGTGTTGTCGATCTTGCTGCGAGTCCTCTTCTCCGTGCGTGCCAGTGCGCAGTAGCGTGGCTGTGAAGGATGATGATCGATGTTCGTTTCCGTGCTGGAGAATGCGAGGAAAGTAAGCATAAAAGGAACAAAAAGAAAGCACCAAAGATGTATGTGGTGACGCTGATGACTGTGTGCACATGTGCGTGTGTGTGGCGGAGTGGGTGGGTCGGTGGAGAAGGTCACCTGAAGAAGGAGCGCGTAACACAAGACGGTGGGTCAGAGGGAAGCAGAGATAAAGAGGAGAGGTGGGATGCGGGAGTACTCGCGTGCCGCGGTGTGCTGAAGCCTCTAAAGAAAGCGGTACCGCAAGCTGCTACCCGTAGGAACGTCACGATGCAGTACTAGAAACCACTCGTGCCCGCGTCCTCGTGTGTACACATCAAGCGAGTACTCTGCGGCATCTTGTATCAATCAGATTTTAATGGAGCACGAGACCTATAGAGCTGGTGTAGTTGTGAAAGCCGTCGCTGCACCTTTGCACTGACCGCACAAGCATGTGCGTGCACTCCAGGGGCGGGGCGGTGGGGTAGGGGAAGGCTGATCGGAGGGATGGAGCTCGTGCTCTTTTTGGCTGGGGAAGTAGGGGGGGGGAGGGTGTCGATGGCGCACTTAAGACGAGGGCGATGCGTGGGCAGCGAAAAAAAAATATATATCAAAGTGGGCGAGATCGAACCAGCAACAACGACAACAAGAACATCCGCTGCGCTCGAACAGACGAACGCACAAGGGTGGCAATCGTCTCCATCGCACAAGACCGGGCCCCGCCCGACGGCACCGCCACATCGCACACCTCTTGCATCCCTCCCCTCTCCTCTCGCATTGACGTGAGGGATGCGCTCTGATCGTCCTCTCAGAGCACCGGCAGAAAGGAGGCACGGCTTAGAGCCCTCCCCCGATACGGGCGGGATGCAGCCTGCGCGAAGGGGATAAGCACTGCGGCCAAGAGAGAAATGAGGTTCCTCAGTCCAAGCCCTTCGATTCGTACCTTCCCGCCCCCGACTGCGACCTAGGCGATAGAGTCGCACCCAGGGAGCTGCCTGGGCTGGACGCACCCTCCGGTGCCGCCGCCGCTGCCGCGCTCTCCAGGGTCGTGCCTTCAATCAGGTGCACAATTCGCATAATCCCATACCGCGTAGCACGTGCACCCCAGTAGCCCAGCGTCGCCGTGAGAGAGAGCTCTCCTACACGTTGGAAGAGAGGCGGATGCCCGAGGAAGAAGAGCAGCACTCCGTATGCGATAATGATGCCCATGATTACTGACGAGAAGCGTGCCAGCACGAACTGGGGCGCGTAGCCCAGCACCGCGGCAGATATTTTCTTTGGATCGAACATTCCTGCTGTCGCGCTACGGGTGCTGTGTTCGTATGCAGGCTTGCTAGACGGTGCCGCGAGGCTGTCCACACAGAATGAGAAACACACTCAGAGGGGGATGGAGAGAGGCAGCCACGAGTCCGTGCAGGTCACACTGCATCCGCAGCTGCTCATGACCTCCTGCGTGCTACCTTACGCAAAGAAATGGGAAATGGAGGGTGGTGGTGGTGGTGGTGGTTGGCAAGGAAGGGCCACAGCTACACTATCCTCCGTGTACTTCACCTGCAACTCTGTGTCACCACGACAGTGACGTGTTTCTCCTCCTTCAATAGGTTGTGGGGGTGATACCTCTGCCGCGGCGCTACGGTGTGCGTGCATGCGTGTGAGAGTGTGTATGTGGTGGAGGGAAGGAATGTGTAGGGGGGGGGGGGGACGGTGTAGGGTAGAAGCTCCGTCAGAGAGTTAGAGGGAGGAGGGGAAGAGGGAGGTTAGGGGCGGGGGTCAGAGGAAGTGAAAGGAATAAGACAGGGGCGTGGGTGATTCGAAGAGGGAGAGGAGTGGGGAGGTGCGCGGTGTCTGTGCAACAGTCCTCCCCTCTCCTCCCACCCACCCACCCCCTTTCCGTGTTTCGCTCTCACAGCCTTCCAGTACATTTTTCAGAGAAGAGGGTACGATGGAGAGAGGGAGACAGGTGCTTCCTCCCTGTTGCTGCCAGCCATGGGCACCTGGCGAAAGTTTGGGACGTCGGCGGAGATTCGAAAACACATATAAAATAAACATGACCTCGTCAGCCCAGGGGAGTGAGGGGAGGGGGAGGAGGGAGGGAGAGGGGCGGACAAGTAACACATGAACCAACATCAACAACAACCAAGAAAAGAGGACCCAGTTGATGCTGTGCACACACGCACACACCTTCTCCCCCGCCCTTCCCTCCCTAACGCCATTCAACTACCAACAAAGACTCGGCCTTGATGGCACGCCAGAGCGGCACAGACACGCACAGGCCCATGTACGAGTAGGCGCCTGCATTTGCCTCCTTCCCTCTCTCTCTCTCTCTCTCTCTCCCCTCCCCGTTGTCAATATTGTCGTCTATGATGGTGTATGTCCCCTTTCGAGTGCTCATCAAAACGAGGGGCAGCGCGGCAACACGAGGAGAGGGAGGAAGGCGCAAGTGAGAGAGTTCGGAGGAAACGGGACCTGCATGCATCTGCAGAGGCGAAAATGGACGCGGCAGGGTGGGGCGCGGAAGGGAGAGAGGGAGGACACTGCCACGCATCCACACACGCGCCACTACAGCCGCAACAGCATCTGCCGCTGGCCTTCATTCATCTCCCCGACGCCGTCATTTACACTGCACCTTCTCTTTGCGACGGGCATGACTGAGCCAGTCAGGCACTGCTATCCACGTCTCGTGCATGGCGCAGCAGCTGCGCCATCAGCCAGTCCATGGCCCCCGCCACACCCACTCCATCGAGCGCACTCACCTCTACCACTCGCATGGAAACTTCGCCGAAGCCGCTCCCTCCCACACGCAGCTGCACCTCCTCTGCGCTGGTGCAGCGACGTGAGAGTGGCGCACCGATCGGGGATGCAGCGGCACCAGGAAGTTGCGAAGGACCGCTGCCATCACTGCCCTTGTCATGTAGCCTCTGTTGACTCTCAAGCTCCTCGCTTGCTTTGTTGCCGTCGCTGCTGTTCTGCAGCAGGTAGAAGGTTGGATCGGCTGCCAGCTCCGCCAACTGCAGCGCCTCTTGCAAGATCGTGAGGGGTATGTGGGTAACCTCGTCCGTCTTGTTGCTGAGGATCAGAACCGGCACGCCGTGCAGCAGGGGGTGCTGCAGGAGTCGCGCGAGCAGGTCGCGGTCCTGCTTGTACGCTTCCGTCAACTCTTGCTTGGTAAAGTGATCGCGGGGCGGCTTTTCTGTGGCGGATGGCGGCGATGACGGCGACGCAGACGGCATGCGAAAAGGCAGCGTGCTGTCGATAACGTACACGATCCCTTGACTGCGTGGGTAGTACTTCTCCCACAGGTCGCGTAACGCGGCTTGGCCACCGAGGTCTCGCAGCACCACACGTGTGACGGCATCACTCGGCGCGTTGGCCATGACCTCCTGTTGGCGTGCGCGTTGCTCGTACAGCAGATCCTGCGGCAGCGACGGCAGGGAGGCGACGGCCTGCAACGGCAGCTGCGACTTTTTCACCAGCGTGACAGCCGAAACGGGGGGGCTGAAGCGGTGCTGCACCACAGCGTAGTTGAGGCCCACTGTCGGACGGATACGCTTCTGTGCCAATTGCGTTGCTGTGGCGGGAAGTGGGGTGCCGGGCGGCAGCGGATGTGCACGCGGCCGTCGTTGCTGTGGTGGCGTCGTGGGGGCTTCAGTCACTATGTTTGTTGTCGCGGTGATCGTCTTCTCACCTGCGCTGCTGCTGGAGCGGTCCGCTAACAAAGACGCCTGCTGCTGCTGCTGTACGGCTGGGGTGTAGAGGAACTTGAGTTGCTCCAGCAGCGTCGACTTGCCAGCGCACTCGCGGCCGACAATCAGGACATTGTACTCGGGGGTACTAAAGAGGCTGTTGTACACACCCGTCAGAAAGTGTAGCATTCATTCCAGCGTGATGTCGCGACCGCAGCAGTATACACACTGACAGAGACGAGCGCAAGGGAGGAAGGGAGGAACGAGGGGAAGCCCTGCCACCTGAGAGACGAGACGGAGCCCTATTCGGAACTGGAAGGATGGGTGTGCGCCGTTAGGGTAGGGTTGCTGTATCTGTGTGGGCCGAGGAAAGCGAGATGGGTCCACGATAGCTGCCGAGCTGGCCGTACTCCTTCACGATTGTGCGTTTCTGTGAGTGGGTGGTGAGTCTCCTCATGAAGGAGAGGAAAGAAGGGAGAAGGGGGCAGCTGAGTGGGTCCAAGCAAGGGCAGGATTTGGGGAGGGGGGGGTGAGGTGAGAGGGAAGAGTTCAAACAACAGACCAGAAGAGCACATATGCTCGACTGCGTGAAGATGTGTGTGCGGGGTGATAAGGAAGATGTTTGTACGCTGCGGCGCACGGACACACACATACACAGTCCTCAAGCTACAACTCTGACAGCCCCACAGTACAAAATCTTGGGTCGTACATGGTGAACTCTTTCCTCCGCTTCCCCTCTTTGCGCCCCCTCCCTGTGGCAAACGTTTTTCCGTCATCGTCGTTGTCTTCCGCTGCTGATATCGACGCAGAGTGGAGGGACACCAATGCCTACACATGCGCGCGCGCCGTGCCGGCGTGTGAGTCCGTCACCCGCTGTCACCGGCGCGACGATAGGCAGCCCAGTAGTCATAGACGCGGCGCGGTAGCGGGCGCATGGACTTGTGGAAGCGCACCTCCGAGGAAGCGGACGACGAGATGGCAGAGGGGGAACGCAAAGACGCAGATCGACCGCTCAAGTGCTCAAGGCGGTCGATGTGCTCCTCGACATCGGCCTTGCGTGACGTCCCGCTCGGCAGCCCAAGAATGCGGCTGCGTGTTCTCTCCTCGGGCGCATCGCTGTCCTCTCTGCTCGCACCGCTATCGCGGTCCTCGTCACCTCCTCGGAGCTCGCCGGCCAGTTGCGCGGCGGCATCCTCGGCATTGTCGCATGCATTCCCGTCTGCAATGCCACCCTGGATGACGGCAGCAACACGGGCAGCCATCCGTCGAGTAGCCATGCGGCCGCACCGCGCCAGGAGGCGCTCGCGTCGTGCATCTTCCATCTGGAGCCGATGTATGTGCCGCTCCAGCAAACCTGCGGCGGACCACACCAGAAGACACTGCTGAGCATACGGCAGGTCGCCAAAAGCGGACGCCTGTGGCAACAGCGGGAGCTGCGCTGAGTTGTCCCGGCGCTGCTCAGGCGCAAGCGCCTCCTCCGCAGTGGCATCTGCGCCTTCGCCTGCCCTCTTCGCCGGGTCCAATGGTGTCGTAGCTGCTACAGCGGGAGAAACGCCAGTGGGCGACATTGGTAAGCCGACAGCAGGCTTCGCCCTCAGCACATGCACCTCATCGTCCTGCTTTTCTTCTTCTTCGCTGCCGCTGCGCGGTTCTTGTTTCACCTGAGCAGTGCCTGACCCCGAAGCGCGACACTTTCCTTGCCCCCTTTCAACGGTACGAGACACGGCAGCCTGCCGCAACTCTGCCACCTGCACTACTCGCTCTTTCACCAGTCGCTCCAGGGCGACCTGGTCATGCCTGAGAACGTTACCACGCAAGCTCGGATCAACGCCGCCCTCGATCCTGCGTTTTCGGCCACGCTGCCTCGTGAGGGTGCCAGCTGCTGTGGCGATGGCGGCGGCACCGGAGGGCGCGCCGCCGTTAACCAGAGCGTCCTCGCTGAGCATCGCCGCTAATGCTTTTTCCCTTACTTGTCTGCTGTGGTCGGCACCACTACTGCTGGTGGATGTCAATCTACCTGCCACGACAGGTGAGATGGCCTGCCCGTACCAGAGCACGGGGGCGGTGATCGCCCGCCGCTCGTGGCCGCCGCCGCCCTGACTGATTCGCGTCCATGTTGCCGTTCTAAAGGAGGAGAGGAGGAAGGTGTAGGATGAGTACACCGTGGCCCACTGCGCGTCGATGCCGGAGTCGTAGGAAATGGAGCCAGCGGAACTGCGTGGTGGCGGTGCCGGCAGAGGTACACCCATGCGTTGCTGAATGCGCGAGCGCACGGCGCGCTGGTCCGGTGTCAGGCGCAGCGGCATCTCGTACACAGGGAACTTGAGCGGGACTGCATCCTCGCTAGCCTTCGACGGCGCAGAAGAGGATGAAGGGGCCACAGCCATGCTCACCGCATCGGAGCGCTGGTGAGGAGCAGCTGTCTCCAACGAAGTCCCCGTGAAGACGGCGGTGGAACACGCCCCGCCATCACGCCTGCGCTGGCTGCTTAGCGTGACACTCGCAAGCAAGCTGTTCCCCTGGTCCTCCCTCGCCGAGGAGTCGACGCGCGGTATCTTGAAGCTACCACGAGGGCGCCCCCGATGCTCCTCACCGCGACCGCCTTTCTTTGAGGCAGTCGCTGCCGCCGCAACACTGCCAGGAATAGTGGTGGTGGGGGCATCGAAGGGAGGGGCGGTAGGCTTGCCAGAAAGAGGATGGACAATCGGCGTCACCCTCTCTGCCTTCACCGCAGAAGCCTTCGTGAAAACCGCCGCTCGGCTCTTGCTCTTACTCGCGCTCACGCGTGACACCATGCGTGGCGCTTCGGTGTTACTCCCTTTCGCTTCCGCCTTTGTGAGCTCCATGTCGCTGTCACCGCCGCTGTCGCTGCTGCGGCCTCGATGACCTTCGCCTGGGGAGGTTTCGCGGCTGGGGCTACGTGCCCGCTTCGAACCGGTGCGCCTCTTCGGCTGCAGCTTGGATGTGGCACTGCCGCCGGCGGGCGCCGACGGTATCACCGCAACTGCCGTTGCACCTGCGTCCTTCGCCGCGGCGGTGGTGGAAGCCTCTTGCTTCAACGTCTTGGACGCTGCCGTCCTCGACGTCCCCGATGCGTTGGTGAAGGGGACCGCTTTAGTCGATTTTCGGTGCGCCATGGCATCGGCAGCGCCTTGGTGCACCAACTGCGCGGCTGCCTTGACGGCCGCAGCACGCCTTCCGGTTCGTGTAGAGACCCACGTCTCCTCGACAGCCTTGCTGCGCTCGGCAGCGCGGCGGTGATGGCGGCAAATCTCGCCAGTGCTGCTCTGCGCTACGCTACCGGCACGTGACACGACGCTGCTCTCCGTCTGCGAGTGAAGCGTATCAGCCTCCTTGTCAAGCGCATCGTCGACGCCCTCAGCTACGACATCCATCACCGTCTCCTCATCCTCCGCGAGCAGAGCGGCAGCGATACCTTTTCCTGTTGCGCTGCTACTGCTGCCAAGAGCACCATCAGCCACTGCGCGACGCCTTGCCGTCAGTGTGGTGCCCTCTTTGTGGGGCAACTTCTTGTGAGGCGATGGGACGCTGGTCCTCCCTCGCGACGGCGTCACCGACAACCGTTCCTGCTCATCAGCACCGTCGCCCACGTCCTCTTCGACAAGATGTTCGTCGTCCCGCTCCTCGTCATCACTGCCGGAGGATACAAGGGGCGTATCAAGCCGACTCCGCTTCAACGCCGCGGTGCCGCTCGCTGTCCGTGCTGCTCTTAGGGAGTCCCTCTGTCGACCTGAAGCTGCAGAAGCGGCGCTCGCGCTGGCCGTGTGAGAGCCGCGAGAGCGTGCGCGAGGGGATCGCCTAAGCACAGATGCATCAGCAAGTGCATCAGCGGTGTTGTCACTGCTTTCCGCGGCCTTGCCGCTCGTACACCTCGAGTGCTCCTCCGTGTCCGCGGCCTCGGCTTGCTGGTCTCCAGTAGCCGCTGCATCAGCTGACCGTGGCAAAGTCATTTGGACGCCGGGAGCCGCTGATGCAGCGGGGACACCGGTTCCCGCTAGCTCCTTTTTCTCGGCGTGGCTCTTCTCCGCCTCACCCGCCGCTACCTTCGCTCTGGCCTCCTCTGCCGTCAGCAGCGTGTAGTAGAAGTTTCGCAGGGTGATCATGAGTGCCTCGCGCCGCATCGGGCCGCGATTTTCGAGGGCGGCGACGTCCATGTTTCGCCCCAGAACCCACCACACAAAGGCGAGATCCTTGTGGTTGTAGCGGTCGAGCACAACACCTCGCGTCAACATTGATTGATAGTACTGGATGATGGCGTCGCAGACGTCGCATGTATGCATAATATCTGTGGAGCTGCTGCGGCGGCCGCCGCCGCCATGACTAGGGGGCGGAGTTGTCGTCCTGCCCCCTTCGGCTCTCACCAGTCTCGGAGAAGGTGGTCGAGCAGCAGCCGGCGTCGTCTTAGTAGGAGTGCTCTCGCACAGCGCATCGGCTTCCGACTTAGATGCGTCATGGGACCCAACCACGGCGGAGCTGTTCGCCGACACGTCCGACTCGCTTGCATTTGCCTCCGCAGAGACGGGTGTCTGCGCTTCAGCAGAAACACCGACATACCGCATCGGCGGCGGCGGACGCAGTGGAGTGCTGTTGGCCTCGATGTACGCGTCCAGTTCCATGCCAAGTGACCTGGTAGCCGACAGTGCAGGAGGGGCAGTGGGCATGGCCGTCACCAAGCCCTCTTCCGTAGCCGCAGCAGCTACTTCCCTTCCAGCTCGGCGCTGGCCCGCCCTCGCGTCTGACGAAAGAGGACTGGCTGTCGTGCTGAGAAACGCTTCTTTGGGAGAGCGGGGGACATGCATAGACGACCGGCCTGCGATCGTTGTCGTGGACGCTATCGACGGCGTCAGCGGAGCATGGGGTGAGTTCACCAGCCGTCGCGGCGATGTCGAGGAGGTGAAAGACAACGCGCCGAAGAAAAGGGAGCGCGCGCGGTCGATGGCGCACTGCCTGGATGGGGCGGCACCGGAAGCAACCGGGGAGCGCGGCCTTGCGGGCTTAGTGGGAGTGGCAATGTCCGTAGAAAATGAGGAGTTCGTCATTGATAAGGTGGCGCCGTGCTCTATGGCTGTATCGTCGTCGACGTTGCTGCCATCGTCGGAGCTGGAGGAGGTCGACGCGGTGGTCGAAGGGGACTCTGGCGAGCAGCCGCCTTGCCCGCCCCGACCTGCACCTTCCTGCTGCCTTTGGCGACGCTCTCGCCTCTCCTGTCTCGCCGTTGCGCGCCGCCGTGCACGCAGCTGTGTGCGCGACGGAGGCTGCTCGCCGAGACAGGGTCGGTAGTCGGGATCGGCCCTCGGCAGCAGTATGAGGTTCAGCGCACGCGCCGTGTTCACTTCATCGATCACGGGCATCGGCGCGCTGGTCGGCAAGTGGTACGCGCGCAGCCGCTGAATTGTGTTGATGGCAACAAAGTCACGCACTCGATCATCATTCCATGGATCCATGCTGAGCGTGCCGACCGTGTCCGAGACGGCCTGTCGACGAGACCGCATGACGCACACAGCACGCCTGACGATGCTTCCGTGTCTATGTATGTGTGTGTGTCTGTCTGTGTCTGTGTCCACTCACCGCTCCCGTCACCGCATAGATCCCCTCTGCTGCTTTGGCCGGACTGGAGTGCGTCTCTACGAGGAGCAGCAGCAGGCAGCAGTGGACGGCAACGAGGCGTTTGGCAAGAAGCAGCGGGCCAGAGGAGGCACAGGAGGGAGGGAGAAGAGTGAGGCGTACACCGCAACGCAACGCAACGAAACGAGGTGAGCTTCGGTGCAGCTGCACAGCACCCGGCGTGCCTCTGTGTGTGCGGACGTTCGGCCTTGAAGAGGGCTGCCACACGAAATCAAGAGAGAGAGAGAGAGAGTAGGGCGCCACTGAAAGAGAAGACAAAGATAGACGGACTCGTGGACACACACGCGCACATGCGCGCAACGCACACGAGAGGATGCGCCTCTTCTTTTCCCTTCTCTCTCTAACCGCTGCGGCGAACACAGTGCACACGACACAAGGCGAAGGGCAAGTCATAAACCGGGACAGAATAAAAAAGCATTCAAGGCGAGGTGAGTGGGCGAGGGGGGAGAGTGGCGATGTATGTGTGCGTGCGCACACATCATACAGGGTGTCAGAGCGAGAGAGAGAGAGCGGGAGAGAAGAGGAAATTACCGCCCCACTGAACAGCTATCGAGTACGTGTGCAAAAACCAGCTGCTGATGCCACGGTCGCACTCTCTCTCTCTCTCTCTCTCTCTCTCTCTCTCTCTCTTGCTCACCCAGACACGTGTAGGCAAAGGATTGAGGCACTGCCCGATCGAATAAGGCAGCTTCCACACGGCCGCATGCCTTCTCCACTAGGGAGAGAGACTTTAGCCCTTCAGTGTGTGCGTGCATGACTTGTATGTTTGGAGAGATGATCATCAACGTTGCACGGCGTGCGGAAGAGAGATAGGAGAGCGTCCAATACCTCACCACCGTCGAACGCACCAACACCATCAAACCAATACGCATATAGAAACATCGGTACAGGTGGGGTGTGTCGACAGAGATCGACACAGAAAGACACACAAGCGCGCACAGACATATACAGACATACGCGGAGGAGAGAAGGAGAGGGCCATCTTGCCTCTAGTCCCTCTCCTGTGTCTCTTGGGCTCTCTTCTATACCTGTGGATGCACATATGCGTGTATCTCTCAAGAGAAAGAGACGGTGAGGGGGGGCTCAGCTGTACATGGACGATACATTAAACCACTCACACAAAACACACACACACACAATGCCATCCACGTTGGCATGGAGGAGGGGTGGGTTGTGTGTGTGTGTGTGTGTGTGTGTATGTGTGTGTCAGCCATAGTGGTGCGCACAAGAAGGAGGAGGACACACAGACACCAACATATAGAAGGGATAAGCAACAAAACCAAAAACACAGAAAAGGAAGGAGAGAAGGGGTAAGGTGGTGATAGTCGGTGTGGGCGAGGCAAGCGCCCTTACCCACACCCGTGCAGAGGTGCAGGTGCGCGCACGCCCCTCCTTTATTTCATGCGTTGACGACAATATATACATATATATACACGAAAGGTAGCGAGCCACCACATCCACACACGGATAGAGAGGAAAGAGAGAGTCGGTGCATGTCAAAACACCGCTAAGAAACGCAAGAGCGATCGCCGCTGGGCCACGAGGGGATGTGGAACAAGAAAGGTGGGAGCTCACGGAATGGGGAGGAGAGAAGAGACTGGCGAGTAGGGTCAACACACACACACACATTATCCACACAACGCGCCCTATCACCAGCTACGCACAGCAATCACTTGTCCGGCAGTGTTTCAGCAGCAGTGCAACGCTATGCTCTCTTCACCCCTGCCTCTTTCAGCGCCTCTGCACGCCGTCCGATGAAACATGACGATGCAGACGTGCAAACAAGAAAAACCGAGAAGGGGCAGGTAGACAAGCTTCACATGTGTGTACGCTTCCCAGAAGAAAAAAAGCCCCTTGGGTTTGCCTTCTGCACTGCCTCCTTCGGCAAGCCCGCCATCTCAGTGGGCTGCGACGTCATCGCGAGTGTCTCTGCAGGCACTGTGAGCGGGGTAGCAACGGGACGGGTGGCTATCAAGTTGCGGGCCTTCTCCTTCTCCTGCTTTATGATTTCCTCAATACCAGACGGTGTCGCCATCTGCAAAGGCATCGATGGCACCGGCAGTGTCGGCAGTGGTCCTCGTGCAGCATGCGCGGATGCAGGAAGTTTGCATGTGTGGACCTTCCCCCGCAGGGCCGATTCCACCAACCTGCCTGATGAGGCACCGTCTGTGGGATCAGACAGAACCGTCTCTTGCTCCAAATAGGAGAGTGAGCCAAGACTGCCCTCGCTACAGTTTCGCCGCTCCGGCTGGTAGACCACCCGCGCTGATGGCAATGGGAGTCGTTTCACAACAGAACGCCCCCTGAATCTTGCCGCCGCGCCCTTAGTGGAGTACGCCCACAACTGCAGCTCCACCCCCTGCGCCCTGCCACTCCTCTCGTCGCCTTCCATGTTGGTGAATAGCGCCGCCACTTTCGAGAGCGGAGAAAGTGATCCGTGCGCCACGCCCTCACGCTTACACTCCAACTGGTCGCGACTACGCCGCCATTGTTGAAGATAAGGAAAACTGCAGCTATCGAGCAGGAACTGCACCCCGCCTAGCGGGTGCAGTGCCACCGTAGCCTCTTGAATAATGCCTAGTTCAATGCACAGTATGTCATCCTCCATTCTGCCAACTGCGGCAATCTCACCACTAGCTGCAGCAGCACTAGCGGCGTAAAGCCGCACATTGCGAACACATGCCGCGGAACAGTCCAGCATAGCACTCACATCCGCAATCACCAACTCCCGTATCCGTGGAGCACACGACACCAAGTGCTGACGCCATCTCGGGCCCCTCAACAACTGCTTACTAGACGTAACCACTGAACGCCACAATCCGCAAGTCTCCGTGAAAACCTCCCCTACCCCACTCTCCTCCGCTCCAGCATCAAGCGTTAAATCCGGAAACCAAACACACACGTCTACAACATTGCCGCTCTCATCATAAACAACTTCCGGTGCCCCGCATCGGTAGCCATCTTTCCGGACACAGTCGATCGCACTCCTTCCGCTCTCCACATCACCACCGAATTCAGGCATTCCTACAACACCAAAATCATCCCACCTCTGCATACCAGGCTCCCAAACCAACACACCGCTAACACCATCACAGCTTTCGTAGCCCCACAGCGGCTCAGCAGCGTCGGTGCTCTCCTCCACACCCTCGTACGCCTCCTGCGGAGCACCAGCGCGGCCAACCTCCTCCACGTCCTCGTACGCCTCCTGCGGAGCACCAGCGTGGCCAGCCTCCTCCACGTCCTCGTACGCCTCCTGCGGAGCACCAGCGCAGCCAGCCTCCTCCACGTCCTCGTACGCCTCCTGCGGAGCACCAGCGTGGCCAGCCTCCTCCACGTCCTCGTACGCCTCCTGCGGAGCACCAGCGCGGCAAGCCTCCTCCACGTCCTCGTACGCCTCCTGCGGAGCACCAGCGTGGCCAGCCTCCTCCACGTCCTCGTACGCCTCCTGCGGAGCACCAGCGTGGCCAGCCTCCTCCACGTCCTCGTACGCCTCCTGCGGAGCACCAGCGCGGCAAGCCTCCTCCACGTCCTCGTACGCCTCCTGCGGAGCACCAGCGCGGCCAACCTCCTCCACGTCCTCGTACGCCTCCTGCGGAGCACCAGCGCGGCCAGCCTCCTCCACGTCCTCGTACGCCTCCTGCGGAGCACCAGCGTGGCCAGCCTCCTCCACGTCCTCGTACGCCTCCTGCGGAGCACCAGCGCGGCCAGCCTCCTCCACGTCCTCGTACGCCTCCTGCGGAGCACCAGCGTGGCCAGCCTCCTCCACGTCCTCGTACGCCTCCTGCGGAGCACCAGCGTGGCCAGCCTCCTCCACGTCCTCGTACGCCTCCTGCGGAGCACCAGCGTGGCCAACCTCCTCCACGTCCTCGTACGCCTCCTGCGGAGCACCAGCGCGGCAAGCCTCCTCCACGTCCTCGTACGCCTCCTGCGGAGCACCAGCGTGGCCAACCTCCTCCACGTCCTCGTACGCCTCCTGCGGAGCACCAGCGCGGCAAGCCTCCTCCACGTCCTCGTACGCCTCCTGCGGAGCACCAGCGTGGCCAACCTCCTCCACGTCCTCGTACGCCTCCTGCGGAGCACCAGCGTGGCCAACCTCCTCCACGTCCTCGTACGCCTCCTGCGGAGCACCAGCGCGGCCAGCCTCCTCCACGTCCTCGTACGCCTCCTGCGGAGCACCAGCGCGGCAAGCCTCCTCCACGTCCTCGTACGCCTCCTGCGGAGCACCAGCGTGGCCAGCCTCCTCCACGTCCTCGTACGCCTCCTGCGGAGCACCAGCGTGGCCAGCCTCCTCCACGTCCTCGTACGCCTCCTGCGGAGCACCAGCGCGGCAAGCCTCCTCCACGTCCTCGTACGCCTCCTGCGGAGCACCAGCGCGGCAAGCCTCCTCCACGTCTTCGTACGCCTCCTGCGGAGCACCAGCGCGGCAAGCCTCCTCCACGTCCTCGTACGCCTCCTGCGGAGCACCAGCGTGGCCAACCTCCTCCACGTCCTCGTACGCCTCCTGCGGAGCACCAGCGCGGCAAGCCTCCTCCACGTCCTCGTACGCCTCCTGCAGAGCACCAGCGCGGCCAGCCTCCTCCACGTCCTCGTACGCCTCCTGCGGAGCACCAGCGTGGCCAGCCTCCTCCACGTCCTCGTACGCCTCCTGCGGAGCACCAGCGCGGCAAGCCTCCTCCACGTCCTCGTACGCCTCCTGCGGAGCACCAGCGTGGCCAACCTCCTCCACGTCCTCGTACGCCTCCTGCGGAGCACCAGCGTGGCCAGCCTCCTCCACGTCCTCGTACGCCTCCTGCGGAGCACCAGCGCGGCCAGCCTCCTCCACGTCCTCGTACGCCTCCTGCGGAGCACCAGCGCGGCAAGCCTCCTCCACGTCCTCGTACGCCTCCTGCGGAGCACCAGCGCGGCAAGCCTCCTCCACGTCCTCGTACGCCTCCTGCGGAGCACCAGCGTGGCCAGCCTCCTCCACGTCCTCGTACGCCTCCTGCGGAGCACCAGCGCGGCAAGCCTCCTCCACGTCCTCGTACGCCTCCTGCGGAGCACCAGCGCGGCAAGCCTCCTCCACGTCCTCGTACGCCTCCTGCGGAGCACCAGCGCGGCCAGCCTCCTCCACGTCCTCGTACGCCTCCTGCGGAGCACCAGCGTGGCCAACCTCCTCCACGTCCTCGTACGCCTCCTGCGGAGCACCAGCGTGGCCAACCTCCTCCACGTCCTCGTACGCCTCCTGCGGAGCACCAGCGCGGCAAGCCTCCTCCACGTCCTCGTACGCCTCCTGCGGAGCACCAGCGTGGCCAACCTCCTCCACGTCCTCGTACGCCTCCTGCGGAGCACCAGCGTGGCCAGCCTCCTCCACGTCCTCGTACGCCTCCTGCGGAGCACCAGCGTGGCCAGCCTCCTCCACGTCCTCGTACGCCTCCTGCGGAGCACCAGCGTGGCCAGCCTCCTCCACGTCCTCGTACGCCTCCTGCAGAGCACCAGCGCGGCAAGCCTCCTCCACGTCCTCGTACGCCTCCTGCGGAGCACCAGCGTGGCCAACCTCCTCCACGTCCTCGTACGCCTCCTGCGGAGCACCAGCGCGGCAAGCCTCCTCCACGTCCTCGTACGCCTCCTGCGGAGCACCAGCGCGGCCAACCTCCTCCACGTCCTCGTACGCCTCCTGCGGAGCACCAGCGCGGCAAGCCTCCTCCACGTCCTCGTACGCCTCCTGCGGAGCACCAGCGCGGCAAGCCTCCTCCACGTCCTCGTACGCCTCCTGCGGAGCACCAGCGCGGCCAACCTCCTCCACGTCCTCGTACGCCTCCTGCGGAGCACCAGCGTGGCCAACCTCCTCCACGTCCTCGTACGCCTCCTGCGGAGCACCAGCGCGGCAAGCCTCCTCCACGTCCTCGTACGCCTCCTGCGGAGCACCAGCGTGGCCAGCCTCCTCCACGTCCTCGTACGCCTCCTGCGGAGCACCAGCGCGGCAAGCCTCCTCCACGTCCTCGTACGCCTCCTGCGGAGCACCAGCGTGGCCAACCTCCTCCACGTCCTCGTACGCCTCCTGCGGAGCACCAGCGCGGCAAGCCTCCTCCACGTCCTCGTACGCCTCCTGCGGAGCACGAGCGCGGCAAGCCTCCTCCACGTCCTCGTACGCCTCCTGCGGAGCACCAGCGCGGCCAACCTCCTCCACGTCCTCGTACGCCTCCTGCGGAGCACCAGCGTGGCCAACCTCCTCCACGTCCTCGTACGCCTCCTGCGGAGCACGAGCGCGGCAAGCCTCCTCCACGTCCTCGTACGCCTCCTGCGGAGCACCAGCGTGGCCAACCTCCTCCACGTCCTCGTACGCCTCCTGCGGAGCACGAGCGCGGCAAGCCTCCTCCACGTCCTCGTACGCCTCCTGCGGAGCACCAGCGTGGCCAGCCTCCTCCACGTCCTCGTACGCCTCCTGCGGAGCACCAGCGCGGCAAGCCTCCTCCACGTCCTCGTACGCCTCCTGCGGAGCACCAGCGCGGCAAGCCTCCTCCACGTCCTCGTACGCCTCCTGCGGAGCACCAGCGCGGCAAGCCTCCTCCACGTCCTCGTACGCCTCCTGCAGAGCACCAGCGCGGCCAGCCTCCTCCACGTCCTCGTACGCCTCCTGCGGAGCACCAGCGCGGCAAGCCTCCTCCACGTCCTCGTACGCCTCCTGCGGAGCACCAGCGCGGCCAACCTCCTCCACGTCCTCGTACGCCTCCTGCGGAGCACCAGCGCGGCAAGCCTCCTCCACGTCCTCGTACGCCTCCTGCGGAGCACCAGCGTGGCCAACCTCCTCCACGTCCTCGTACGCCTCCTGCGGAGCACCAGCGCGGCAAGCCTCCTCCACGTCCTCGTACGCCTCCTGCGGAGCACCAGCGTGGCCAACCTCCTCCACGTCCTCGTACGCCTCCTGCGGAGCACCAGCGTGGCCAGCCTCCTCCACGTCCTCGTACGCCTCCTGCGGAGCACCAGCGCGGCCAGCCTCCTCCACGTCCTCGTACGCCTCCTGCGGAGCACCAGCGCGGCAAGCCTCCTCCACGTCCTCGTACGCCTCCTGCGGAGCACCAGCGTGGCCAACCTCCTCCACGTCCTCGTACGCCTCCTGCGGAGCACGAGCGCGGCAAGCCTCCTCCACGTCCTCGTACGCCTCCTGCGGAGCACCAGCGCGGCAAGCCTCCTCCACGTCCTCGTACGCCTCCTGCGGAGCACCAGCGCGGCAAGCCTCCTCCACGTCCTCGTACGCCTCCTGCGGAGCACCAGCGCGGCAAGCCTCCTCCACGTCCTCGTACGCCTCCTGCGGAGCACCAGCGCGGCAAGCCTCCTCCACGTCCTCGTACGCCTCCTGCGGAGCACCAGCGTGGCCAGCCTCCTCCACGTCCTCGTACGCCTCCTGCGGAGCACCAGCGTGGCAAGCCTCCTCCACGTCTTCGTACGCCTCCTGCGGAGCACCAGCGCGGCAAGCCTCCTCCACGTCCTCGTACGCCTCCTGCGGAGCACCAGCGCGGCCAACCTCCTCCACGTCCTCGTACGCCTCCTGCGGAGCACCAGCGTGGCCAGCCTCCTCCACGTCCTCGTACGCCTCCTGCGGAGCACGAGCGCGGCAAGCCTCCTCCACGTCCTCGTACGCCTCCTGCGGAGCACCAGCGCGGCAAGCCTCCTCCACGTCCTCGTACGCCTCCTGCGGAGCACCAGCGCGGCAAGCCTCCTCCACGTCCTCGTACGCCTCCTGCGGAGCACCAGCGCGGCAAGCCTCCTCCACGTCCTCGTACGCCTCCTGCGGAGCACCAGCGCGGCAAGCCTCCTCCACGTCCTCGTACGCCTCCTGCGGAGCACCAGCGCGGCCAGCCTCCTCCACGTCCTCGTACGCCTCCTGCGGAGCACCAGCGTGGCCAACCTCCTCCACGTCCTCGTACGCCTCCTGCGGAGCACCAGCGTGGCCAGCCTCCTCCACGTCCTCGTACGCCTCCTGCGGAGCACCAGCGTGGCCAGCCTCCTCCACGTCCTCGTACGCCTCCTGCGGAGCACCAGCGCGGCAAGCCTCCTCCACGTCCTCGTACGCCTCCTGCGGAGCACCAGCGCGGCAAGCCTCCTCCACGTCCTCGTACGCCTCCTGCGGAGCACCAGCGTGGCCAGCCTCCTCCACGTCCTCGTACGCCTCCTGCGGAGCACCAGCGCGGCAAGCCTCCTCCACGTCCTCGTACGCCTCCTGCGGAGCACCAGCGCGGCAAGCCTCCTCCACGTCCTCGTACGCCTCCTGCGGAGCACCAGCGCGGCAAGCCTCCTCCACGTCCTCGTACGCCTCCTGCGGAGCACCAGCGTGGCCAGCCTCCTCCACGTCCTCGTACGCCTCCTGCGGAGCACCAGCGTGGCCAACCTCCTCCACGTCCTCGTACGCCTCCTGCGGAGCACCAGCGCGGCAAGCCTCCTCCACGTCCTCGTACGCCTCCTGCGGAGCACCAGCGTGGGTGGCACTGGCGGGTTTTTTGGTGAAGTTTGGGTGGGAGAAGTTTAGCAGCTGACGGTGATGATGGTTGCCTGTTTGCCTGTTTTCTATTTTTTTGGATGAATAACGAGGAACGAGGCGCGAGATCTCGTGTATTTCGGGGGCTGTTTCGCAGGTCTTTTGCTGACTACGGGTCACTTCCAAGTACTGGCAGTACTGGGTGTGCAAGGTGCGTACGGTGCTGAGGGCGCGGTGGGCATCTGCGTCGATTTGTGAGCGCTGGTGCTGCTCATGGTAGAGGAGGTTGTGAAAGGGCCCCTCCATGAGGCACGCAGAGTGACGCCGAAAGCGTGCGTCATGTGCGCCGGTGTATGGAGGTGTTCTGGCGGAGGTGGGGTGGTGTTCAGAGTGGCGGTTGGAGAGGTCTTGATAGCTTACGCTGTGCCAGTGGCGGGGGTGCTGCGGTAGTCGTTTTCCGGCGCGGAAGTGGCGAAGGGCGGTGTTTGCACTGGTCAGGGGTGTGCTGACTGCACCAGACGTGGCGGCAGTCAGCGAAGCGAAGGAGGGCAGTCCTTGCACCTGCGTGGCCGAAAGGCGTGTGAGCTGCACTGCGGGCGTGATATAAAAGGAGCTGAATGGGGCCCCAAGGGAGAGAGAGGAATGCAGCGAAAGCTGAATGGACGGCTGTACGACGAGCCTCACGACACTGGTGAAGGGGGGCGGTTGTGGGTAGAGGCAAGGCGGCGCCGGCTCTTGTGGCAGCGGCGCCGGTGTCTCGGTAGGCACCACGCGGAAAGCAACGACGTCGTGGTCGTCTGGGGTGCTGTAGCCTCTGAGCAAACGGTCGAGTCGCGCGTACTGCCGAGAGATGCAGCGTAGGTGCGCATCCAAGTCCGCAGCGCTCTCCAGTGCCGGTAAGGCCGGCATGTCTGCCAGGCTTTCCCGCGTTGGAGTTACCGCATCGACCTTTTCAGTCAGCGTATCAGCCATTTCATCCTTGGTCCCCGTGTGCACGCTAGCGCCACAACGCGAGGTGGTGGGGTGTGCAGCTGAGAAACAAGAACCGCCACCCCGACAGGATCTCGATGGAGGCTCACGAGTGAGGAGCCTTCGCGGCGATGGTTCTGTGGCGACGAAGGACAACCGGCGAAGGAGGCCAACATTCGAGAGACGCGTCTGCGCGGGTATCACCGCGTCGACATCTCGGTGCGCCTTGGCAGAGGAAGGCCGCTGAACGCTGAGATCGTCTGCGTATTTCGCTTCACAGCAACCCCAGTCCAGTGGCATTGGTGCGAGCGCAAGTCTAGCTCGCTGGGCATCCTCGGCCTCTGCCGCAGCGATGGTATAGGGGATGTATGCCTCTGCCGCCGTCTGCCGTTGCCGCTCCAAGGCACGTAAGGGATGAAACCAGTCCGTGTTGGTCACACGGCGCGCAGCCTGAAGGTGGCCAATCGCAGGTAACGTGTCCACGTCACCTCGTCGCTGAAGGCGCTGGCAGGTTGCCGGTGCCTGTTGCTGCTGCCCTAGAAGTCGAGAAGGCCCTGCTAGCACCCGCGATGTCGACGGCCTAGCTTTTTCGGCTGCCTCCGTAGCTCGCGCTACCGGCAGCGATGACGCGCTTCGATGACCCGAAGCCAGAGCTGAAATGGCATCATGAGCACGCTGTGCGCACACAATTTTCTGTGGACTGTCGCCCCGCTGCAGTGACGACAACGGCGGCGGTTGCATGATTGGCGACGAGAAGGCTCACTGATGCTGCGATACAAGAGACGCACGTAGCGACAGCGGTGGGAAATGTGATCGTGCGTGCGCGCCGGTAGGTATTTGCACATCTATGTGTGAAAACAGAAAGTATCCGCAGTCGTGATTGGTGGATCAGAGAAATCCGTGGAACACGTCCTACGCCACAGGAAGGGGGAGGGGAGGGGAGGGTCGGGCTAAAGCGAGAGAGATAAAAGAGCGAAGTAGACGAGTGATTCAAACTACTACGCCTCTTCCTCCATCGGTTATGGCGGGGAGTGGCTGACGGCAAGCAGCAGCGCGTACGCCCTTCACCTCTGTCGGGTCCTCAAGACGAATTACGAGGTATGCTGTGCGGCTGCGCGGAGCAGAGGTGTGTATATGGGCGGTGTGCTGCTGCTGCTGCTGCTGCTCGTGGAGAGCGGTGCTTGGAGTTACGCCGATGCCTGTCGCCTTCTTTTTTCTCGTAGTAACGAAAGAGCCCGTGTCGTCGACCCGGCTGTTGGATGTGTAGTGCGTGCCGCAGCGTGGGAGAGTTGGACCAACGCGATAGAATGCAAGGCGCGGGAGGAGAGAGTTGAGAGAGCAGAAGTGCGAGTGAGGAAGAAGCTCAAACACAGCCAAAGTACTGAACAGCTGGCACGCACGCACACGCACCCTGCTCCTGCGAAGACGAAGAGGGGGTGGGGTAGGGAAGGAGGCAGCTGCAGCGACACACCTGCCAAGGTGGTATCCTGCACCGCATGCTGGTGACACCCTTGCCCCAACGCAGGAGGCGAGGAGCTGCAAAGTAAGGGCAGGATGGAGTGGGGGAGGGGGCAAAGCGACGGACTCGGACGAGGTGTGGCGAGGGTGAGGAGCGCCCGCGCTTGCCTCAGTGGGCTCTCGCTCTGCCCTACCCTCCACCACCCCCTCCCCTCTGCCGCATTTCGGCCTTTCTCATCCTTTCTTCTCCAGTCCCACTCCCCCCTCGCTTCTCAACAGCCACCGCACACTGCCAACAGGGGGGGGGGACAGATGGGAGAAAATGGAGAGGGGCATGCGAGATGCGACAGGTGATCCAGCCACCGACAGCGACGCTGTCAGAGTGCGTGCAGGCTCTCGCACACTGCTTTCCATGTGTGTGTGTGTGTGTGGCTGCATGTGATAGCATGTGAGTATGTTCACCGATTTCGTTGCCGCTGAGTGCGCACACCTTTCGAGACAGATCAACGCACAGAGGCACATCAACAAAGGGCGAGAGAGTTGGGGGGCTGAAATCGCGCATCCAACTGACACCAGATACACACAAGGGTGCGAGTGGAGGGAGGGAGGCAGGGCGGGACATCAGCGCGCTTCGCCACAGTTACATATACCCTTTCTCACCTCCCTCTCCTCCACGACAGCAGCACCGGCCATCAAGCATAGTACATCACATGCACATGTACACAGGAAGAGAATCGTACAGGGGACAGACCAAAAAAAAAAAACGATGGGGCCTTACCTGCAAATCTAGTTCGCAGCAACGGCGGAACTGGAGGAGGGAAGAGAAACGCGTCGGTGGGGGAGGGGGAAGGAGGGAAGGCGAGGTCCACGGCCTCCGCAAACGTATCAAGACATACGCGAAGGAAGGAAAGAGGAGAGCCCCCCCCCCACACACACACACAGACACCCACCCCCCCCTCAATACCTGGTAGGAAAACACAGAACACTGGCACGTTTACAGATGTGCGTAAATGGGGCGCATCCGCCAGCAATCAGCGAGATCATCAATGCACACGCGCACAGTCCTCGGCCTCTCCCCTCAAGACAACCTCTCTCACCCTCTCTATCGACCAGAGGCAGCACGAGGAAGTGATGCTGACCCCAACGAGAAAGCAAGAGGGTGGAGGAGGGACGGGGCGGGGCATACACACCCAGACACAGACGTGTGTGTGCTTGTGTGCTTACACAGTGAAGCGGGGAGAGAACACGCGATTATAATAATGAGAGAGGAAGGGCTGTGTATAGGAATGGGAATCACTTCTCCTTTGTAGCTTATCCGAGAAAGGCGAAGCAACGCAATCCATGGATGACCCATGCACGTGCAAGAGGGAAAGGATGAGTGGGAGGGGGCGGAAGCGTGATAAAGATTGCAGAACGATATGCAGACTGCGCCTCACCTACGGCATCGCCTGCCATCAAGCTTCCCCGCGCTCGCCCCCGCCCCGCCGCCTTCATGTCCAGCAGACTCATACGCCGCCATGACGACGAGGACTTTGGGCTGCAACAGCATCGGCATAAAATAAAGCGTGACCCAAGACCAGAGAGAGAAAAGGCGGGCGGGAGAGCCGGGCTGGCAGCAGCGACGGGGGAGACGCACGGATCAATGAAAGAGGAGGTGTCCATCAAGACGGATGGCGAAAGGAGAATGCGACGCGGCTTCAACAACACTGTCGCGGGCACACACGCGCGTGCAGAGGGAGAGATGAAGTGAGTGAGGCATAACAATCGATTTTACGGTTTGAAATGAGAATCGCGATGGGCCACTACGAGACACAACGACAACAACAGCGGGAGAGCCAAACCGTTTTCTCCATACCTCGAGCCGAGAACCGCCAGCACACGAGGGGAGGGGAGGGGGGAAACGATGGAAAGCTGGAGAAACAAGCCAGGAAGGAAAAGGGATACGAGACAGGGGGTGGGCGGGAGGCGGCAGCCCTTGCTGGACTGTGTGTGTGCGCCCGTGGAAGGCAATCGTGTCTGAAGTGTATAGAAAGACGGCAACAATCCTGGGAAGGGGAGAAGTAACGGGAGGGAGATGCGGTGGTGCGTAAGACAAGTCGCCTTGGATGCATACGCATATACAGACGGGTGCACCACACCCGCACAGACACAGACAGAGATGGAGAGACCATGGTCATCTAGCGAAGGAAAGGGAGCGCGGAAGGAAGAGAGCGCCAGACATAAAAAGGAGCAAGGCATAGTTACGCGTATGCCTGTGCGCTGCACACCGGGCGTCCCTCCGTGTATATCGTGAGACGCACATGCCGGCTTGAGCCAACAGCGGAAACCAAAGAGGGAGAAAGAGAAGGGGGAAAGACACGACGATAAGATACATGGGAATGTGGGCATGTCAGTGTGCACATGAACCCTTCTACCATGTGTGTGCGTGTATGTGCGTGGAGTCGCGCCAGTGAACTGTAGAAGCGAAGAAAGAAGTGTGGGGAAGAGGCGTGTATGGAAAGCCGCACAGCACGCGAGCACATGGAGAAAGGAAGGAGGGTAGGTCGGAGGCAACCGCAACAACAAAGTAAAGAGTCACTCACCCCCCGATACACGCATTGGCGCACAAAACCCGCACGCATAATCGGCGCAGCCTGTCGAAAGAGGGATGGTGAGACAAGCCAAGTGAGGCAGTGCATAGGAGAGTAGGGATGAGGGAAAAAGAACAATATAAAGACACACACCACACACACACACACCACACACACACACGTACGCAGACTACGAGGCTGTCCAGCTCACCTCCTCCTGTGATGAAAGCGTGGGCATTAAAAGCGGTGACAGACGCTTCGCCGGCATCGCACCCGCTACGCCCATCCTGTGGCTGTGCAGGAGCTGCTTCCTCTCGCGCTTCTTCACCTCGTAAAAGGCCCAGAGAGTTGGATACGCGTAGCTAGACATCTGATCCCGGATGAAGTTCTCACTGGAACTCGCCGGGTGCAGCACATACAAATCGACCATGAGGCTCCCCTTGCTATAGCGCACGTCCTGAATCGCGGAGATGGGGACGTTGGCAGCCACGGCAGAGTCCTTCGTGAAGGCGTCATGCATACCCTCGTAGTGGTGGGTCATGATGAACTCCCACGCCGATCCGGGAAAGCCCAGCAGCACCATCGTCTTCCTCATGGCGCCTTCACTGAGCGGCGGGGACGGTAGCAACGACGGCGTGGGCAGTGATAGTACCTGTGCCGGCGAGAGTGGCAGCGGCACTGCGGGCTTGCTTGTCTGCGACGTTGGCGCAAATGGCCGCAGCAGCAACGGCGACGGCTGTGGGGCGTCGGCCGCACCGACCTCTAACGCCGCTGTGGGCATTGGTATCTTGAGGGTGGCCGCGCCGTCACCGCCAACGTCACCAGACACCTCAAAGAGCGGAAGTACGGGGCCGTCCACCCGCGTCGCGGTGCTTCTGTGCGGCTCCACGCGTGGTCCGTCATCGATGGCGTCGGGCGACGCCTCTGCCTCTCGCAACGCACTCGAGAGCCGATCGCTACCAGCATTGGCGTCCACAGTGGTTCGCACCGTAGACCTGTTCGGCGACGCAACCGGCTGTGACGCCGCCGACGGTGGTGAGGATGCAGATGCGGGCGACACGAAATGCGCTGCGCGCGAGGAAGCTTGGACCCGCTGTGCCACTTCCGCAGAAAACACGGACGCCTCGTTTCCGGCATGATGGCGAGGTGCCTCGGCGGCGACGCCGATCTCACCAACGGCCGCAGCTGCGCCTCCTGTAGCCTTGCTGGCGACTGCGGATGGGAACTCTTGGCGGAGATGGAAGTGTACGTCCGTAGAGCCTATGCCCGCGTCAGGATTAGCGACAAGTGTCACAGCACGCGACGCCAGCGGCAGGCGCATATCGGAGCCGATGGTGCGGGTCAGCATGTCGATCGGGTCTGCCAAGCTCGCCGTCGCGGCGACCGACGTGTTCTCATCGCGTCCTTCGTCGCGGCGGATCAGCGTTGGCGTGTTTGTGAGGGAGAGGGAGTCACGGAAGACGTCCATGGGTACATCCACTGCCCCCTCGATGTCGTCCTCACTCGTCGTAATCGTGGCGGTTGTGACAGCCTCGGATGTGGCACTGCGATCCTGTTGACCTCCCTCCTCTTCATCCCCGCCCACGGCGGTCGTGTCACTGTGGTCGGCGCCACCGGCGTCGTCGCCGTCACCTGTGCCATCCTCCGTCATCGACTCCTCCCATAAACCGTAGAAGGCGTTGGCCGCCGCCGCCGCTGCCGCTGCCGCGGCGCGGTGATGTAGCACCTGCGGCGGCGCATCCGGGTCCTCATCTTTCTCCCGCTGGGTCGCCACCAAAATCACAGGCGCCGGCAGGAACTTCGCCGCAGCAATCATCAAAAATGGGGTTGAATCGCCACCTACGATGACGGGTGCAGCGGCCGCTGCTACATCCGGCTGTGTTGCAAGGGCTTTCGCTTCTGTCGCCGCGCCGAACGGGTTCTTCTCCGCTACCACGCTCTCGCTTGACAGCATGTCCACCGCGACAGCGTTCGCCATCTCGTCATCGCTGTCGGAGCCGAGGGCTTGCGGTGAGTCTGACGCATCACTCGTTCTTTTTAGCTGCTGCGTAACTGAGGTTCCTGCCTCGCTGAGTGCCTTGTTTCCGTCATTGTCGGTGGTAGCACTCAACTCCGCGTTGTGGTCGGACTGTAGCGGCGACGCAGCCTTGCTGCCCTCACCCACGACAGCGTGGTGCTCGTCGCCGTGCACCTCTGGTGACACCTCGAGCGCCGGCTCCGCCAGGCAGGCCAAGTCCACCTCTTCGCCCTTCTCGCGCTTGCCCTCGGCGTTCATTGATATGTCGTCTGCTACAGAGGAAGGCTGCTTCTCTGAGAGTAATAGAGGGACATCATCGGCGCAGGTACTGGCCTCCAACTGTGCCACGCAGACATTGGTATCGGGGGTGTCGTCTTCTGGGGTACAGCCTGCTTCCTCCTGCTGCCTGCCGGGCTGCCCGGCGTCCACCGGCTCGGCGGCTGAATCACTGGCCGGGGTCTTCCCTACAGCTTCCGCTGCCGCGATGTGGGCACCTAGGTCACTCGTGCTGTCAGGCGCGGCAATGTCCACGACCTCGGCGGCGCTCGCGCAATTGCGGATACTCTCACCGGGCGCCTTGGCTCCGCCCGCTATGTCGCCGTCGCCCTGGGCTCGTGGCGCTTCCGTGGGGTACTCAGCTGGTCGAGCCGTGGCGGCCGTGTACGGCGCCTCCGGCGACAGCGTCGCCTGCTCAGGCAAATGGTCGGCCACCTTGTACGCAGCTTGACGAGCAGCCACAGCGATGACAGTGAGAATGGTGTCAGGGTCGCCGGCCTCCACTGGGTACGCATCGGGGGCGGCAGCGTGGTTCTGGGAGTGGCTGCAGTCATTCTTGTTCTTTTCCTTAGCGGCAGCTGATTCGCTGGCAGACAGAGTGCCAAACTCCTCGGCATCGACAGCGGAGGCCGGCAGCTCCATGTCGGTGTCTGTCGGAGACGTCCGAGCGGACTCCTTGGGCGCCTCCACGCCGGCAGCGACCGCATCACTTTCATCTGCAGCAGGAGCTGGAGCAGAACTGCCAGCCGCAGGCGTCGGTGTTGTCTCTGCGCCGGCCAAGCACCCAAGAGCGTCACCACCACAGCCCCTGCTCTTTCTACTCTCCTCGACGGCTGCGGCAGCCGTCGTGACAACAGTGGGTCTCTCTGCGCCATGATCCGTGTCCGCGTTCATGCCGGCAGCGGCCTTGTCTTTCCCCCCGCCCTCCAGAGTTGGTGCAGTGTGCGTACTATGATGGCGCTGTGCCTCCTCCCTGTTGTGCTGATCGTCTTGCGACGTCGCCTCCACTGCGTCCGCGCGCGACTTGGGGAGCGCTGCGATCGCAGCGGCCGCAGCGTGGGCGCTGACCGAGGCATCCGCCTCTACTTCACGCGGTACATCCACCCCGACGGCCGTCGCTGCAGAAAGCTCCTCTTTTCGCGGAGGGGGAGAGCGGTCTTGGCGCATTGGTGCATCTGTGCTTTCCTCCGCTGACGTTGGTGGCGGTGCTGCGACCGCCTGAGGGACGGCGGCGCCCGTCACAAGGAGCGGCAGAGGACGAGAGAGCGAGCTGAGCGAGGGCGTGACGAGCCAGTGAGCAGTGGAGGCGATTCCACCCGTGGCGGCGGCAGCAGGGTCCACCGCGGAGTCTACCGCTGCGCGGGGTGCCTGAGGCCTCGTGGACGCCGTCGCTCGTAGAGGGGCAGCGGAGACAGCCACGTCACCGCTAGAGGATGGTGTTGGTGGTGGCCGGAAAGGCACCCGAGAGCTGGGTGCCTGCTGCCGTGTCTGGGCGGACCTCTGCAGCAATACATTTAGGGCGTCACGCTGCACTCGATTCATTGTTGTTGTCAGCGTCTCCGTGCCACATGCGCTGAATGGTGGCGTCGGCGCAAACCCAGGCACGGACGATGCCGTCGAGGGGGAGGGGTTAAAGTATGGATGCGCCCCAGGCCTGTATGCGCCATGCGCCGGCGGTGGTGGTGGCAGTGGTGGCGATGGTGGCACTGGAACCGCGCACGGCGGGGACGGCACATAGATAGGGTAGTGGCCGCCACTGCCGCCCTCTGCGTTCCCTGCGGCGTGCTGTGGAGATGGTGGTGCCTGCTTGCACGCACTCTCGAAGTAGCGCTGCAGGACGGGGTCGTCAAAGAACAGGTGCTGCTGCGGCGGCTGTAGAGGGGCAGCGGGCAGGGCCGATGGAGAGGGTCTTTGCATTGCCGCGAAAACGCCTACGCGGCTGTAGCCTTGGGTGGGTGCCGTTGGCGGACGCTGGGGCGAGGCCTTGCTATCCCTTTCCAGCCGGGCAGGGTCACCGTGCGTAGTTGAGGGGTTTGACAGCGGTTGCGTCAACGGTTTCGATGAGGGTGGTGCGTTATGAAAGCACCGAAGGTGGTTGGTGCCCTCAGGGCTGCTGCTGCTGCTGCTGATGCCGTAACTCGCGCGAAGTTGATGCTCCGCCGCCTTGGCAGTGCACACGACATTCGCGTCAATGGCCTCTTCTGCCTCCGCTTGTGGGGCAGCTTCGCCGTCGTCATCGATGTAGCCCACGGCGTCATTACCGCATCGGCTATCAGCAGCATCGTTCATCGCCTCCCCCGCGGCACAATCGCCATCCACGTAGTGGCCGTGCGCAGGACCTTTGCACGACGTCGGCGGCGCACGAGAAGACGCGGCACCGTAGACTGCACCACCAGCATCGCTCTCCACACTGTACGAGATCATTGGGTAACTGTCGTCCTCGCCTGTGTCGCCGTCGTACGTAAGAATCACGTCGGCGGAGTCGCCGTCGCCCCGCGCACCTGGCGACATCACCGCCGACTCGTAGGACCTACGAGGGCATTGTGGGTATGGGGACACCTCCTCCACTGGGGTGAGATGGTGGTGGCTGCTGGTGCTCCCGTCAAATGCAGGTCGGTGTCGACTTGTACTGCCCGCGGCGGCAGACGGCTGCGGCGGGAGCGGCGACGGCGTTACGCCCTCCCAGTTATGCGGCTGCAACGAGGGACGCAGCGCATGACGAAGCACCGAGGTACGACGGCCTCTAGGGGGGCGCGGGGTGACCGCAGTCGCACCACGCTCGGCGGCGTCATTCCAGTGGTGGTGTGGCGCCGCGCCATCGTGGTTACATGATGGCGCGGCGCCCGTGAGCAGGTAGTCATCGTGAAGAGCGGGGTATGATGTCGACACCAAGGCTGTCTGTGCCTCATCCGTCGTTGCATCCGACATCTCTGCATAGCCTGCACGACGCTCCTCCGCGAGGGCAGTGTCGACTGATGATGCCACCATCACGACGCTGAACAGCGCACTGGCCAGCGGCAGCGTGTCCGCGGAAAGCTGCACGTATTCGTTGAAATCTGTGTTGAAACAGAAGTAGCCCTGCGGTGCACACGGCGGTGAGGAGGCACCGACGGATGCAAGCGCGATACAGCGCAGAAGAGACTGAGTCATGGCCCATGCCTCGTCTGCTGACGCATCGGCCGGTAGCACCGGTGCCCGGCACTGAACCGACCGGAGCGTGCGCATGTCGGCTGGCGACCGCAACAGCGCTGCCGCCTTCATCGCTGCGGCCTCCTCGTAGGCGGAGCCACCGTGGCACGGAGCAGAGTTGATGACGATGTCGACAGTCCACCACGTCGCTGCGCCTTCATCGATGTCGTGCTCTGCAGCGTCCGCCTCACTGCTGCGTGGATCCTGCTCCGCGACTGTCGACGAGACCTTGTACGACTGCAGTCTCTTTGGAGACCCGGCGCTGAGGGCTGACTCCCCTGTGCCCCTTGGTGAGCTTGCGTCTGCGGGTGCTGAACGCACAGACGCCATTGACGATGGCGGGTCTGCGGACCACCTCGTGGAGTGCGCCGGCACGGCGGAAACTTTGGTATAATCCCCATCGTCCTGTTCCAATGCCGCCGTCGCGGTGCGCTTGTGCATTGCTGACGAGGACAGCGGCAAGTACGGCCGCATCCGTTGCCCCGCTGTCCATGACGTCGCGCCGCTGCCGTTGCTGGCGGCTGCGCTGCGTCGGGCAACCGACGCGTCTTCGGACGAGTAGCGAGCTAGCCCATGGATTGAAGGAGCGACGGGGACTGATGTGCGTAGCTCGTGCTCCGTCGCTCTCTGCGAGCGGGGGGCGGAGGCGAGAGGAGATTGTGACGCAGAGGCGGCTAGAAGCCTTCCAAACTCATCACCCCTGCTGCCGTAGGTGTTCGTCGTATACGCAGCTGAAGGCGCACCGTCCCGCCGGCCGCTTGCCGCAGCCGACATCGCCGAAGGGGCGCTAGAGGGTCGCTGAGTCGATCCCGTGCCCGAAGCTGCTCGGACACCCCGCGCGACAGAAAGCGTTGTCGCCCCCATCGACCCGTACAAACGAGCGCCATTCACGCCGTTGCGGTTGAGGACACGTACGCGCTGGGGAGGCAGGTTGGCGCCACCGCCGCCACCGGCAAAGCGGGTGGACGTAGCCGCGGTAACCCTGGAGGCGTCGCTGGAGTGAACTACTGATGCTGGCGGCGCCGCGGCTGACGACACGCGACATGAACGGGGAAGATAGTCTGCACGTTCCCACACACCGCTGCCAGCCACGGGCAGCGACGCACCTACGCGACGGTGCGCGGCCGGTAAGTGCAGCGCGCCACCTGTTGTTGTGGCGGACGATGGGTTTGCTGTTGTCGTCGAGGGGTAAGGGCAAGAGTTGACGGGTTCGTACGGCGTTCGAGGCTCTACGGCTCCTTCGAGGCGCGTATAGGCACGCGAAGAGCCGCTCTGAGACTGAAACGGCAACGCTAACATCTTGCTGCTGTGCGAGGTGTGGTGGTACGCGTCATTGATCGCATAAGCGTGGGAGTCACCAGGCCCGCCGAGGCTATCACCGCGGTGCCGCAGGAAGCCTTGACGAGAGGAGGTAGGGCTGTATTTCTTTGTAGAGACGTCGAGGCAGGAGGTATTGCCAAGGCGCAGGTAAAATGCGTCCGCAGCATCCGTGTTGAACATGACGCGAAAAGTGGGCGTCTTTCGTCCGGCCCTGCACGAACCGAAAGGGAGGAGACGATCTCGGTACTAAGGGGTGGCGGAAAGGTGTGCGCACAAGTGCGCGCGTTGTTGTCGCTGCGTAGGCAAGTGTATGGGAAAGGGGCAGGTGGCGAGGCGGGGGGAGGGGGAGAGACGGGCGGGGAGGAAACTAACCAAAAGAAACGGTAACCATATATATATATACATATATATACATACATATATATATGTATATATGTATATATATATATATCCAACAAAACACAGACGCAACCACCGCCTTTCCGGCTGTGCGGCCGCTGATTTATGTCAGGAGCAACCGCAACTCCGAGGAGGGAGGGAGGGAGGGCGATTTACGAAGACAAGACGTCAACAGAGAAGGAAAGACGAGGCTCACGCACAGGTCAAAAGGTCACGGTGATAGTCTGGCCGTGCGCACCACGCACGCACGCACAAACCCACCACCACTACTCGTGTCACCTCTCTCTCCCTCCCCCACACACACATACAAGGGGAGAAGGGAAACTTTATTGTCGTGTGACTTGTCACACACACACACACACACAGACGCCGCTTACACACCGCACGCAAGCACAAGATAGAAACAACAAACACAAGGCTGGAACGACCGACAATTCTACACAGGTTGCACAGCAGCATACACTCAACACACACAGAGAGAGGCAATGGCTGCCGCGCAGGGGTGTGCTTGGGCTATTGGGGAGAGAGAATGCCGGCCAAAAGCAGGACCTGCAACGTGTGCGGTGCTGAAGTCACCCTTCCGTGGCTTGGGCTACTAGCTTTGTACCTTGTTTTACTGCGGAGGTGGTGGTTGCTTTCTGCGAACTGCTGAACACGCCAGACAGGCCCCTCGCCCTTCGCTCTCGCTCTCCGTGTCTCGTGGTAAGCGCGCCTGTGGCGACCACGGTGGATGCGACAGAGTGGAGAAGATGAGAAGGTAGCCGTGCACGAAGAGGAACAAATAGTTATAAGAAGTAAGGGATCGGAGAGGGAGATAACTCAAAATGGGCGACTGGAGAGGATGATGTGGATGAGCGGAAGAGGGTTGCTGGCAGAAGCACGCGTGTATGTGTGGGAAGTGGTGAGTGGATGTGCGCACAGTCGATTGTGAGTCCGCGTCCTTGCCTCGGTGGCACAGCTTTTACCGGTCCCTTCGTTGTATTCGTCCCTTTTCTATTCTATGACACACACGCGCAGAGGCGGAGGGAGCCCGGCACGATCAACCGACAGAATGGGCGCTCCTACAACACGCGCAGGGAACTCCTGCTACAGCCACGACAGAGCAGAGCACACGCAAGCGTACACACGGACACGAAAAGCAAAAAAAAAGCATGAGCACACAATGAGTCGTGTTATCGAGGCACCTTTCGACACCGGAGCGGGTGGGGTTGCGGTCGGGGGTTCGGCGCGACTGTTGCGGAGAGAGAAGAGAGGAGAGGAGAGGAGGGAAAAGGGGAGTGGGCTCGCAGAGGGTGCTGCTCATGAGGCGGGCGCGCACACGGATGCCTACGTGCAGGCGTGGACACACACGGGAACGTCTCACACGCGCTGGAGCGCACACCGGTGTACGTGAGCGAGCTTCATTTTTCAAGAGAGGACCAACTCTTTTAGCTTTCTGACGTGCACCACATTCCTCGATGTGGGGCGAAAGGTGGGAGGGGCTCAGTTGCTCCGGCACGGTGTACCGTCACTTCAAAGGGAAGCGACAGCCATGGTCACGGAGAGGAGGGCAGATGCTGGAAGAGAAAACGAGGGGGAGGGAGGGAGGGTGAGGAGTCAGCGGAGACGAGCATGAACGATGAGGATGCGCGCTTGGCTGTGTGCAGATGCGTGTCAGCACACACGTATAACCGTGCCCGACTGAGTAGGCTGCATGTGTAGTGCGACCGAAACTCTGAGCAATGCAGCCACACACGCACACACACAGTCGGAGAGAACGCGATACACATGCATCACTCCACCGCTTGCACCTGCATTTTCGTGGGGTCGCCCCGCACAGAGCTCGAACCTGCTCAACCGTCGCTCCGCATACGCTTCAAGCCCGCCGTGGGCGCCGCCCTCCGGTTACGGCGGGGATCGCCACCGCCGCTGTGCACCTCACGCTCTGCCCGCTCGCGGCGCTGCCGGAGAAACGCCTCCATCTTCCCCCAGACAACCTCGACGAGATGACCGTACCGCTGGAAACCATCCACGGCCAGCTCAAACCCCTCGTCCGACTCGCCTAGCCAGAGGCGCTGCTTCTCGCGTAACAGTGCGCGACTGTCGCCGGTGGCGGTGATAGATGGCGTCGAGGAGGTTGTGCGACATAGTGGAAAGATGCGCGGCGATGTTGTGCTGAGCGCCTCGAGTAGGCACGTCTGCGCATCCTGCAGCGCCCGAGCCTCTGCACCATCAGACAAGTCCTTGCGCGGCGGTCGAACACCCGTCCACAGCAAGTACACAGGCGCCTTTGCAAGGTGCATCGTCTCCAAAACGTGCACGCGGCCTCGGCTCGCCGACGTGGGCGTGCCGGCAGCCACGCCCACGACCTCCTCCATACACCGCATCAGGATGAACATGCTCGCACAGTGCGGGGCACCGTGCACCAGCATCAGCGCACCGCCTGTAGCAACGTACGTCAGCGCCGTTTTCAGCTGCGGTACAAGGAGGCTGAACCAAGGCAGAATGGGTGCCGCTGCTTGCGCGCAGGCTGACGGCGAAGAGTCCGTCAGCGATGTAGCAACGTAATCTGCTCCACCGCTCGCACTCGCGCGCAGCATCACACCACCGCTCAGCACCGAGGCAGACGCCAAGGTCACTTCTTCCGCTCTCTCCCGCCGTTGTCGCTGGCCATGATCGAGCACAGCGCCTCCGTTAACAAAGTGGAAGCGCGGCGCCGCCGCGGAGTTCGACTTGAACAACGATGCGGATAGCGGCAAAACGTCAGCTGTGTAGACAGCCGAGGATGCGCCGAACCCTGCCTGTGCCTGCATTTCTGTCGCACAACTCTCACCTTCCATAAGTGCGCACGCCGCCGAACGATTCCACGTGCTTGGCGGCTGCGTCACGTCGCCGTCAAGCAGCACGAACGACGCGTCGCCGCATGTGCTTTTCCGAAGAAGCAGCGGGTCCATCTCGATGCCGCCGTCTGCGCGCGCCAGTGTTACACCAACACCACGCCATCCTAAGTCTTCCACAAGGTACTTGGACACACCGCCCGGCGCGCAGCCGAGATCTAAAAACAGCGGCGCAGACGACACAGGTTTCTCGTCAGCAGTGCTGCTTTCAGACGAATTCACCTTTGGGGCGGCCCTGAAGAAGGCGCCTGCCACGTGCTGGGTGATGCGCCGCGCATGCTGTCGATAGCGCTCGGCCAGAACGGTCACGTCTGCGTTCACAAAAGCTGTGGTGCCCTCACCTGCTTGAGTCCCGCGCTTCACTGCCAGTTCTGATGCGAGCCGAGAGGGGCTGGCGACGGTGGCGCTAGTTGCCAACGAACGCGTCGTGTCTGCCTGCCGTCGCGCGTACCACTCATCCAATGCCGCCGATCTCCACCCCCGCTCACGCTCCTCCTGCAACCGACGGAACGCCACTGAGTGCTCGAGGAGGTACGAGCGCCACCGCTGCGCTGTCAGGTACAAGGTAGCACTCACGTCTCCCTCCGCCGCTGTCGCCGCCGGTGGCGGCGGTAATTTCAGCGACCCGTTCATCGAGACGGCGATGGTGCTGAGCCTCACGTGTAAGTTTGACGAAATCAAGGCGCGTCAAGCACCACGTGTGCATGTGTGCGTGCTCGTGGGAGTGGGTGGGCGTGTGGCCTGTGTACACGTAGGCATTCGTATGTTCGGAGCGTGCGTGGCAGTGAAGAGGGTATGGGGAAGCGGAGGGGTCGGGGAGTGGTAAAACGAGGCGGGCGATGGCGGTGCTAATCTGTGCAGAGGTGGGTCGGCAAGCAGCTGCGTACACAAAAGTAGCTGAGAGAGCGCGGCAGTGCCCACCCACAGAAGAGAAAGCACAGCAAGCGAGCAGGGCTCTGAGCGCGCCCAATGCGGCACCGTCATCCGACACGCAAACTGCCTCGTCCCGTCCTCCTTTCAGAGAGATACGTGTGCTCGATCGGCATCGCAGTCACCACCACAACATATCGTTGCCAGGGTACCGTTGCGCAACTGCTCTCGCCGATCCCGTGATCGGGGAGGTGGAAGCCTCGACGCTGACAGCTAATGAAGTCATCACTGTCCTCCTTCCTTTTTAGTCGTCGAGGCGCATATGCCCTGGTATATGTGTGCCTGTAATGGCGTGGCGCATCCTGCGCTGCGCCGCAGCTGAGCCCCCTCCCCCATCACGTACTCCTCGTCCTCCGCCCATACACCCACGAGCGAGAAAGCGAGCAACGTGGGCACACGGGAGAGCACAGACTCGCGACGCGCACGCTCTGGCCGACCAACCTACGTGCTCGCCCCCTCCCTCCTGGATGGAGGACGGCAACCAAGTGGGTCCGCTTATTCCCGTAAAGTGGCACGGGCCTTGATCAGAGCTCACTCTCAGCGAGGCACCAACAAAGCCGAGGGCGCACACAACACCAAACAAAAGAGGAGTGGAAGCTGCGCAAGTACGCACACGTGCGCGCACAGCCAGGGAAGGTGCTCTCCTTGAAAAAAAGACCGTGACGAAGTGCCTGCGAGAGAGAAAGAGCCTCACGTTCCGCTCTCGCACTGGGTGGGGGGAGGGTTCCTCTCGCCGTGCGCACGATTCGGGGCACCCCGCCGCTTCTTCTTCTGGTAGCGTGGGTGCAACAAGGGCAGGAGTGGCGTGGGGAAGCGAAGCCAGCGTTCACCTTCGGCTCCCTTTTCTCCCTTCTTGGTGGATCTGCGAGGCCGTCAGTTGGCGCCAGGGCTCTTCTTGTTGTGCTCCAGGTTGTACACGTACAACTGCTTCAGGACGCGGTCGGTGCACTGGCCGAACGCCACGTTCTCCTTGAAACAGTCTGAGGCCCACTTGTCGCCTGCCGCCCTCTGGCACACCACACCGGCGTCGTACTCCCTCTTGCAGAAGATTTTGGCAATGCCCTCGAGGTAGGCGGACTTCTGCCGCTGGCACACAAAGTTGATGTCATCGTTGATACGGGATTGCAGGCACTGCTCCAAGGCGATGCGCTGCTCCGTGTACTCCTCCGTAAACCGGTCGGCCTGCCTGTTGAACTCCTTCGTGTTGCGCGACATGTCCAAGCGGCATATGAACAGTACGCGCTGCGCGTGTGTTTGCGTATCGGGGGAGGGGGTATGACCTGCCTGTGTGCATGTGTGCGTGTGTACAAGCTGGTCGAAGGCGACTGTGGGTCTCCTCGTGCGAGATGGAGGGAGAAACCAGATTCAGGTGGCGGGGGGGGGGGGGGTCGGATTGGCACGAAGACGCATAGCGCAGAGGAGAGGAGCACCGTCGATGTGGCGCGAAGGCGAGCAAGCGCTGCATTGTAGAGCGCCAGAGAGACTCGCACACAAAATGGGGGGAGGGGGGGGGGTCTCAGCGTGAACACATCGCGCGGGTTTCAGGCAAAACGTTTTCCTTTTTTGTTGTTGTGGTTCGTTGTGCAGCCGTTCGCGAAGCTCGAGTCTGTGAGAGCCATGCGAGGAGAGAGCCGGATTCGCACGCGCGCCCACATCGCCGCCTCCGCACCCGAGACAGGACGTGCACATCTTGTGTGACTCTTTCTTGGTTTTTATCCATGAAACACGTAGATGGAGTTACTCTCTTATAAGCGTCACACACACACACACAACACAGGCACGCGCACGGCGCACGCGCTCTCGCATTCGCGTGCACCTCTGCGAGCTACATAGGCCAAGTGACGTAAGCGTAGGAGCAGAGACTGAGAGACCAGGGCAGTCGGCTGCAATCATCACGGGCTTCATTTTTTCTGAAAAAATCACAATACGCAACATCGCCACGCTGCCACCACCGCAACACCACACACGCACGCGCACACAAAGAACAAGGCGGTGGCACCACGGGAGTGTGAGCCAAGGACACAGAATAAGGACTAGAGAGAAAGGGTAGGCCGGGGTGGGATGGCTAGCAAGCGGTGATGGGGAGAGGGTCTCCAAGGCGCCCCATGATTCGTGCACGCCCAACTTTCTCATCCTCGATCCTAGCAGCATTTCGCCTCTTGTGGTCTCTCTCCCACTCACGTCTGCCCTACCTGTCGCAGCAGTGTACGGAGTTTCACCTGATCCCGCCCTCCCAGGCTCTTCGACTACGGAACCGCATCACCGCCACGACGGCACTCGAGAAACATACGCACGCCAGACGTCCCTACCAGGCGTCCCGACAGCACGGCGCGTGCATGCAGCGCACTGCCCTCGTCTGCGAAGGAAACAAGAAGCCTGTGACGCTGCTGGCCCTGGTAGGGGTCCCACTCGCCGCCATCGACGTCACTATCGTTGTCAGCGTCTTGAATAGGCGACGGCTCGGATGCGGCTGCAGCTGCGGTCGCCGGCAGCGGTTCATCCGGTGTGTCTATGAAGGAGAGAAGTCCAGGAATGCCGCTTAGCGCACGCTCCGCCAAGTTTTTCGAGGCCGGCGGTACCAGGAAGCAGTCGACCAGGCACGCCTCAGGGCTGCAGTCCGTCGCTGATGTGGGGACGTACTGTACCTTCCAGCGCCGGCCGTACACCCTGCGGTTCTGCAGCTGGCGGAAGAAGAGCTGCGCGGTGGCCTTGCTATCTACCTCAACACACAGTGTTGCGTTGCCGATCTCCTCGATCAGCCGCACGTCCTTAATGTGCTGCTGCTGCGCCGATGTGAAGAAGCGGCGCACGGTGTGGGTGTACACCTTCTTGTAGTTTACCGGAAGGTTGTTCAAAATGACAGAGCCGTGGTAGACAACAGGGTCTTTGTGCGACGTCAGCGTCGAGGTGGACTTGGGCTTGCCCGTCAGAGTCGCGCCGCGCTTCGCCACCGCCGCATTCGGCTGCTGCTTCGGCGGCGACGAGCTCTTCGAGAGAGGGGCCGAGGTGGCCATGGCAGAGATGAATGTCCGCAGGGAGGTCCGCTACGTTACGTGCAGTCGCATCGACGAGTCGTGAGGAGTGACGAGTTCATGTGTACGTGCATGTGCGTGTGCATATGGGTTTGTGTGCGTGTGTGTGCGCGCGCGGAGGTGCAGCCGAGATGGGGAGAGAGCAGGAAATCCGAAAAGCGAAGAGGAGAAAGAAGAGGGAGGTGAGACCTCTGCACATTGCATTCTGGGCTGCTGGCGAGCGCGAGGGCGCATAGTGCGATACAGGTGGTGGGGGAGGGCAAGTCAGCGCCTGCACAATGACTCCTTTTCGCGTGATGGAATACGCGGTCTCATTCCTAAATGCGAATGTGTGCATGTATGTCTGTCTGTCTGCGAAACACGCAAGCAGACATCGGTGTATGGGTTCCTGTGTGCATTCGCCGCGGTGCTTGATAATGTCGATGCCATTGCCGATGTCCCTCCTCGCAGAGGTCCCCCTCCCGGCACGCGCGTACAGTCGGCGTAAAGAAAAACAGTCGGAACAGAACAAATAGTTGGAGGAGCGCGCTGCCTATCCCCATGGGTGCGGGCGTCGGTATTCGTGTGCCCGACGCCGCTATCCACGAGGCTATGTGCATCGTTGAAGCACCTGATGCAACGCATGCATCCACTTTGCCATCTCGTAATTCTGGAAGGTGCTGGGGCTCGTGTCCAGCTCCGCGGGAGGCAGTGCACCGGCAGAGGAGCGAGACGACACTCTGACGGCAACCCTCACCCCAGAGAGAGAGGAGCTGCCATCGCCTGCTGTGTCTGCTACTCTCTCGCGGCGTTGCGCGTCGCCTTTGCCCAGAGGGTCAGCCGAGGAATGCGGCGGCGACGGCCAGCCGTCCGGTTGCTTGAGCCAGTCGAGGTTTCTCACCCACCCCTTAGGCAGGAGACTCTCGATTCGCTCCAGGACCCGCGCCGCGCTCGCGGCCGTCCGGGGGTGCCGCATCGCCTGCTGCAGCACACGGACGCACCACAGACTTACCGCCGCCGGGCAGTTACGCTGCAGCACCGACAAGCACCGAAGCAGCTCATCGCATCGCACCTCCGCGCTCATCGACGGCCCATCATCGTCCTCGTTCGGCTCTTCACAGCTGGTGCCATCACCGCTGATGACAAAGCCTTGCATGTAAGCAGTCTTATCGTCCGACTCGAGCGGAGTTGACTGGCACACCGACGGCCCCCACATCAGAGACAAGATAGCAGAATCGGACCTGTCGCTGTATCTGGTGCCGTCTTCGCTGTCGCTGCTGCTGTCGATTGTGCTGCTGCTGCTGCTGCTGGTCTCACTCCAGTTCCCGTCAGCGTCAGTGGGAAGATACGCTATCATTGACAAGCGTGCCAGCGCGGTGGCGATGGTGCCGCTGAGATGATGCGCTGGACGAGAGGACGAAGGCGAGGACACTCGGGGTACTGCGCCGTAGTCACCATCATCACCTCTGCCACTGGAGCCGCCGTGCCGCCCATGTCGAGACCAGTGCTCATCACTGCCTGGCGGCCGAAGAGTTGGCGCAGCCGCGCAAAAGGAGAAGACGCCCTCCTTCACAGCAGCGCGGCTGCTGTCCGTCGTGGGGTCGTACACCATCACGTTGTAGCCACCGCCAGCACGCTGCTCCGATGTGCCGACCTTGAAGGTGACGCTGCGGCTAGCTGTGTCGTTGTTGAGAGGCGGCGACGCCGTGTTGAGGGTGTCATTGAGGTGCTGTGGCGGCGTTCGCGTCGGGACCGGCACTTCACCACCCACCTTGGGCATGCAAGCATCATAAAATCTGCCTTCACTGGCGTGGACGTGAGTACCACTGCGCACGACCTGCAGCCCGCCGCTGGCAGTCCTGTCGCTGTCGCTGTCGCTGTCGCTCAGTGTGCTGCTGAAGGGACTACTTTGGCTCGAGCTACCAGACGCCGTTCGCGCGTGTCGACCATGATACTGTGAGTTGCTGCTACGGTCACTGCCTGTACTAGCGTTGCCATCGGGATCGCCGCGGTCACAGTGCAGGACTGGGCGACTGCCTCCACCTCCGCTGACGCTGCCATCCCCGCGCGAAAACCTCTGAAGGGTGGGATACATGAGCGAATTCGAGCTCCCTGCTGAGACGCGCGTGCTTAGCTGAAACCACGGCGGTACGGCACCAAGTGCTGCGGAAGACCGTGCCTGCTGCGGCTGCGGCTGCGACTGGATGCCTGCCATTCCGCCCCACTCGCCAATCGTCCTTGCCGTCCACGGAGGTACCCAGGCATTTGCCGGTGTCAGCATGGGATCACCCCGCGGGTCAAGCAGCGGGACATAAAGTGTAGGCAGGTAGGCCGGCAGCAGTCGCCCCACTCCTCTGCCGACGAACTCCGGTGGTGGCAGCAGCAGCGGCGACGAAGCGCCGCGCGGGGATACGACAGGGACCACCGCCAGTTGGCCACTCAGCGAGGCGTTGTTGCTGAACGCCGTGCTGTGCCCTCCCCACATTGGCACCATCATCTCATCAGAGCTGATCTTCGGGCGCAACAGCTCCGACTGCTGCTGCGAAACCGCGCCTTGGCCAGCTGTCGACGGCGCGCATCGAGGCGACGCTGCGTTGTAGGCCGCTGCGGCGGCAGCGGCACCGGCGGTGGTGCACCGAGGGGAGATGACAGAAAGGAATACAGGGCTGGCACTGTCCAAAGACGTCACCGCAGCGGCGGCAGTGAAGAAGTTGCGCTGAGACGGTGACATCGACTGCCTTCCCTTCGCAGCCCCGTCGTGCGCGCCGGCCGCCGTGGCCAGCGACGGGACCAGCTGCTGCTGTTGCGTTACCCATCGCTGCGCGATGAGCTCTGCAAAGCTCTGTGCAAGGTCGACCGCGCACATTGATGTCATCAGCTCGTCGTTTGCGGAGGCCTTGGCGGGGCTGGCGGATGCAGCGGCAACGGATGGTAGCCCAACAGCGGTGCCGCCACCAGGGCTAGAAACGGTGAGAGCAGAAGACTGCGACGCCATCACGGCGGCGGCGGCAGCAGCGGGCAACGGTGAAGGCGCGTCGGTTCCGCGCAGACTCTGCCCCAGTAAGGATGGCGTTTTACCGACGCCGATGGCGTCCGCAGCGCTTGCTTCCCGGCTGTTGCGCGCCCCCGCGGAAACCGCTGACGCAGATGTTGTGGCTCCCTGCGTCTGATGCGCCAATGGGCACTCTAGTCGCACGCTGGAGTTGCCACTGGGGTGGTGGTTCTCAGCAGCTGTGGCCACAGCTGCAGTAGCCGCAGCGGCGCTCGTCGTGAGCGGGCGAGTCGACTGCGCACCAGACGCGTAGAGCAGCGTGTAGTCGTAGTTCTCCCACTCCGCCTTCTCCTCCGCAGTCAAGCAGCCGACGCCCATGACACCTGGTGGACGCACCGGCAAAAGTGGCAGTGTTGACGGGCTCACCGGCGCGGCACCCCCCGTCTTGCCACCCTGAAAACCTGCCGCCGAGTTCCTTGACTCGACCGGCGCGCCGGCTGCACCGCTGCCGGCCGTGCCTTGACCCCAGTCGCTGCCGTTGCTTCGCATGGCCGTTGGCGGCGACGGCAAGGAGGCTTGCGGCACCAGGGCCACGCTGAACCACGGGTGCCGCAGCAGCTCTGCCGCTGTGCCGCGCTGCTCTGGACTGCGCTGCAGGCACAGTGATACAAAGGCGTGGAAGTAGGAAGACCATGGATAGGTGCGCAAGGCCGGCGCCGGTTCGCGCTGCTTCAACCACGTCATCGGCGGCGGGCCATCGGCAAGCTCACGCGCCATCATACCCAATTCCCAGATATCCGCCGCTGCGCTGACGGCAGGGTACGGGTCGAGGGTGTTGAGCAGCGTCGTCATTGGTGACGCGGCCGCCTCTAGCCGTGCCAAGGCCTCGCGCAGCTGCGCCGCGCCCTCCGCCCCCGCATCAACAGCTGCTGCCATGGAGCTATGACACAAGCCAGGGTGTTCCCCTGCAGCCTGTTCTCCCTCGACCTCGTCCGCCGCAGCTGCACCGCTGGGGTGCGGAGGCCACGGTCGCCGTAGCGCGCGGGCTTCATCGGCAGAGAAACGAATCAGCTCGGGTGCCGGCACGTATTCTGACTCTTGGATGGAAAAAAGATTGGGTGGCAAAGGAGGAGGACTACGAACCACATCCGGCACATGCACACGCAACGCCGGCGCAGACGCTGCGACTCTCGTGCGTCGCTGGGAGGCCGCCGCAGCAGCCGGCTTGGAGCAGGCGGCTTGACGAAGGCCCTGCCTCTCAGCAGCCGCAGTGGCGGGATCAGCAAGGGCGTCTGCTGCGTGACATGCTTTCTCTGAGTGCGATATAGGCGTCTTCGTCGACGTGGCAAGGGCGAGAGGTGACGACAGCGGCGACGGGTGTTGGCACGGTGGATGCCGCATGAGCACGCAGGCCATGGCAGTGCGCAACGCGGCTGCGACAACTGCACCCACGTTTTCTACCAGCAGTACCTGGCGCGACCATTGCAGCGGATCCGGCGTGTACTGGCCAGCGCCGTCACTGGCGCCATGCAGCGCAGCTGACGAGGACGGCGAAGGGCCCGCGGAACTGCTCCGGCGCCTCTCCCGGTGAGCAGTTGCGGCCTCGGGTGCATTCGTATCGTCGCTGCCAATGCTGTCGAACCGCGGGTGCGGCACAGCCCCCATTGGACCTTGGGTTAGCACAGGCTGTGCTGCGACATCGGATGTGCGCTCCAGCACCGTTGCAGCGTCCGCCGACAGTGATACGCCATGGTCGACGCTCGGCTTCTTGCCTGCAAGAGCAGCTTTGTCTACGGCAACTCGAGGAAACCACACAGCCGCTGGAGGCCGCAGCTCCACCCCACATACGTAGCGCCGCGGCACTGCAGACGCAAGCCACTCCTCCGGATCCTCTACTGCGGATGACCATGAGCCGCGCCCTTGGCGGCTTCGATGAGGACCGCAGCGATAGTCCCGATGCCGCGGTACAGCTGCGAAGGAAGCGCAAGGCCGCATCACGTTCATCGGCGGCGTCCCCCACAGGCCGTTCTGCAGTTGCGTCTGCGGCTCAGCAGTGCCGGGCTCCGCCGCTGAGGTGCGCAGCACAGTAGACGACAGCGTCAACACCTCAGCGACGAGGGGCACAAGCGCACTATCATCCTCATCCTCGGCATCGCCGTTGGAGTCACACACGTCGTCCTTGCCGCCGACGTTGGTCCCGATGCTGCCGTGTCTGAGCCGCGCCGCGGCACCTCCGCCGCGGCGCAGACGCGTGCTGTTTGACATCATGCCAATAGCAGGGGAGAACGTGGTCGTGCTCCTGCTGCAGCTGTTCGGGTGGTAGGGCTGGATCGCGTCTGTGGTCAGCAACGCCGCGCACGGACTGCATGCTGAGGCAACCGTTGGAGTTGGCATGGGCTCTGAGGATAAGACGGCGGAGGGGGACGACGGCATGGACGACTGGGGCGATAGACCCACAGGCATGTGTGGAACAGTGCTGGGGTCAGCCTGCTTACTGTCGGTGCACAGGCTGCAGCCGGTACTGGCACTGAAACTGCTGGGGCGGTAAACAGCCATGGCGGTCGCCAGCCCGGTAGAGGATGCGTCTGCAGTGGCAGCACCAGACCTTCCTGGCAGCGCTGCGGATGCAGAACTCTTTGCCGCACTTGGTGTGCCACGAGCCGCGCCAAATCCGCGAGCAGGCTTGATTCTGCTCTGCGCCCCGCGGTTGCGGGAGCGCATCGTTTGAGAGAGTCTGAGATGCGCTGCCGCCGTGTGTGGCGCCAGATGTCGTTGCCGATTGGAGAGGGAGCGAGGATTGGTGGGTGAGGTAGACGTTTCGGAGGTACACCACTGTGGCACAGTTGCAGCTTGATTTGTCGCTGGCGGCACAGCAGCCGATCCGCCACCTGACTCACAGGCGCCCTCACCTTCAGCGTTGGAGGCGGTTCGCGGACGCTCACCTTCCGCTTCATTCGTTATCGTTGCCTCCGCCTTCCCCCCGCGTTCGTGCATCGGCTCTGCCTCATATTTCGCGTGCGCCACCGCGAGCGGGGATGGGGACGTCGGGCGCTGACGTGGCCGCGGCGGCATCATGAGCCCCGACTCTCGTGTGCCTTCCATGGCATGCCATAGCGGAAAAACGTTGGTCGACTTGACACTCCCGTGCGTACGGCCGGCAGCGTGCAGGGTAGACAGCTGCACCAGCACAGCGTACACGATGTTGCGGATAACGGCTTCCACTAAAACAGGGTGGGGTTGGCAGGTGCCCTTCCACTCCGCAAGAAGCTCCCGCACGTTGCCGCGAGGCAACCGCGGGTACGCGAGATCAATCTCGAGTACAAGGCTGGAGTCTTCATAGGCGCCTAGATCGAGCCCGAGTTGCTTGGGGACACGGCCGGGAGGCAAGAGCAGCTGAGCATGCTGCTGGGCTAGCTTTTGTGTGTAGGAACAGCGATGGTGAGGGGGGCAGCGCCGTCTGCGCATATCAGAGCCCCGCGCGCTGACTGGCACGCCTGCTGCAGGCCCAGCACCATCTCGTCTGCTCACCGCAGCAGCAGCAGCAATAGGATCTAAGCCCTTGCCATAGCGCCTCTCAGTCTCCGATAAACGGGCTACTGCGGCGGCCGTGGTGTCGCTCCTGCTGCCAAGCCGCTCTTGGCGGAAGATGCGCTTCATGATACGATTTTTGATCACGGCGTCCAGTGGGGTGCGTGGGTTTACTTGGATGCGGTGTTTCTCACTGCTGAACGTGCCCTTCATTATGAGCGCCTTCGACGCCGCTGCGCTGTGCATCCTTGCAGCATTGGGTGGGCTTTCCATAGAAGTGAGCTTCGACGCTGCAGTGCTGGTGCTTCGGCGCCACCCCTGACGCGGTGGCGTGTCGGGATGGATGCGCGGCCCTTGCCGCTGCTTGCTGCAGCTGCGCCTGCGACGTTGATGAGAGGCGGCAGCGTCGCTCATGAGCATCGTGGATGGCGTCAGTCCCCGTGTTGCCGCGTCCTCGCGCATGCGTGGGATCACTGGCCGAGAAAGCGACGCCAGCGTACCAAAGCTCTGCCGTGGTAGGCGCTCAATGCCGATGGTTTTCCTGATTGCATGCCTCCCCCGGATCAGGTGTTTCTCCGTTGTTCCTCGGCGCTGGATGCCGCTGTGACTGGCCCGTTCTTGCGTCGCCGCAGGGGGCACTTGCGGCTCCACGTACGGCAGCACACTCACGGTCAGCCCGCGGCACGGAAGCGAAAGGCGAACGGGCGAAGAAGCGGCCGAGCAGCAGCCGCCCTCCCTGTCCGCTGCCGTCGACGAGCTTTCCAAGGACGTTAACATAGACGACGTGGATGAAGACGACGGTGCAGCTGATATGGAAGGTGGGGCCGTGGGTGGTTCGCGTTGCTGCTGCGTGAGCTCGCCTTCGGTGTCACCGATGTAGCTGCCGATACGTTCGAAAGAGACCGCGCCGCCGCCTCCCATCGCCTCTGGGCTCTGCTGATGCGGCACACCGGGCGAGAGACACGAAAGGGCGCCCACATCCATCGCGGCGGCTCTGCGCACCTCACCTTCGGCGTCGGTCGCCGCTATAGCTGTATCCTCCGACGAGTGCTGCAGAGGTGCGTCGGTTTGGTGCACGGGTGCACTCGGTAAAACGGGATGGAGGAAGCCATTCAGGTCTGTGCGCGCCGCCGACGTTCTTGGTGACCTTTTTCGACTTCTTTTGTGCGGCGCCGTCGGCAACGGCGGTGATAGCGGTGGTGGCTCTCGCGTTGACGGCATCATGAGCAACTCGCACAAGGCGGTGTGCAACGCATACGTGAACGTGTCATCCTGCAGGAGGTCTTCGAACGCCATTACTCCGATGTCCGCACCCACAGTCTGCTCGGTCCTACCGTCGTCCACGTTGGCATCACCGCCACCGCTATTGGTGTTGTTGTTCGTGTGGTGACTGTGTCGTGCAGCTGAGTGATGGGCGTGCTGGGAATGGCGATGCGACGAGCTATGGTCGCTGATCGAGGTCAGAAACGACTGTTTTGGTATCACGTCGCGGTGACAGCCGAGGCACACGTAAGACGCGCCGCCGCTGAGATCGTGGTCTCGCGCCGTTTCAGGAGCGTCCGTGTCGCACCAGCGCTGCGCTACAGCAGGGTTGTCCCCGTCGTCTTCGCCTGCTTGGCTCTGCAGCGGCGTCGGCCAGCGCGCCAGTGTCGGCAACGCCGGCGTCAGGGTCGACCCCGCCATCAGGCATAAGAGCGAGTTGGTGCCGCTCATGTTGTTGGTGTTGGGGTTGCTCCTCGAGCTGCTGCCCATGACCCTCACTTCTGCGTTGAGGGTCGTCATGACGGCGGCCGCCGTGGTGGTCGCCACACTCGTCGCAGTAGGGGGCGCACACTTTGACGGGGAAGAATCAGCGGATGCCACCAGCGCTGACAGCGCTGCCGCTGTATCGTGCGTAGCCGTGGTGTCGCGTGTGCCTGTGGGCGCCATCAGCATGGAGCGGTCCGGTGAGGTAGCCGTTGGTGTGGTGAATGGATGCGAGGCCGTCGATCCTGACGTGTGAGGCGCCACAGAGCCGGCCCGCCCCCGTCGGCCATCCTCGGCGTCGCTGTCGATACCGCCGACACGGAGGCTGTGGCTGTTGCTGTTCGCGAGCGCCGCGCGTGAAGACGACTGTTGCAGGGCGGCATCCTCACTAGTGGCACGGCCGCGCTCCTCAGCAGTTTTGCGAGGCAACAGAGCTGTGGCGGACTCGTCGAGAGGGCGCGCCTCGTGTGCGCCGCGTGCCAGTACGGTGGTCGGTGGCTGCTGCCGTAGTGCACGCAAGTCGTTACCTGAAGCGCCGGCGTATCGATCAAAGGCCGCCCGCGCGCTTGGTTCGTACGATTGCGAATTCATGTGAAGAGACTGCGAGAGCTCGCCGCTCACTGCGAACGTGTCTAGGAGCGCCTCGACGCGGGTGTCGCTGCTGTTGGTGGTCCCGGCCGGCGCCGCCCCTTTCGTGCCGGGGACAGGCGGAGAGGTGTGCACCTTTGCCGGTGCCGGTGATGCCGTGGCGCCCACAGTAGGAATGAAAAGTGGCGGCGGCGGCAGCGGACTCGGAGAAGACGACAGCAGCGCCGTCCCGACACCGGGCAGCTGAGGCGCCGACGTCGACCGGATGTGGCTCGACTCCTGTGACGAGCGATCCTCTTCTTGAAGCCTTTTCTGCGGCTGCAGTCGCAGCGGTGGAAGGGAGGCAGACCGAGGCAAGGGCGGAAGCGCTGGGGACGACACGGATGTGCCACTACCACCCCTCGTCAATGGTGCGCATGCCACCCGCGAAGCTAGTGCGGTGGCTGGCGACTGTGGCACCGCAGACACCGGGGGCGTTGCTACGGCATCGCTTACCTCGTCGACGACCACGGCGCGATGCGCGCTCGCGCACTCGTCAACTTTAACGTTGGTGTTTTCGACGGCGACACGGCTACCGCCTTCGGTCGCACTACCCATCCCAAAAGCCGAGCGCCGTGGCGGCTGCGGGGGCAGAGGTGTCGGCCGCGGCGATGGCGATTTCGACGCCGACCATCCAACCCTCTCCGTGTGCTGCTGCTGCTGCTGCTGCTGCTGCTGTGCTACCGGCAGCTCTAAGGGGGCACTCGCGGCTGGTGTACTGCTTTGCGGAAAGAGCAGCGGCTGTGGTGTAGTGGTGGCCGAAGCCAACGGGGGATCGCGCGACGCGCTTGAATGATGGTGGTTGTGGTGGTGGCGCTTCCTGCCTTGATGCAGGTGCTGCGATTGGGTCAGCGTTGAGGATAGGAGAGGGTTTGACAGCATAGCCTCACTGTCACATCGCGCGGCAGAGCTTCTTACTACCTTCCCGACGACACCACAATGGGGGCAGCGCAGGTACCGCTGGGCATCGCGCGTCAGCCTACCGGCGGCCAGTTCTTCGCTAAGGTGTTCTTCGCGTTTTCTGCGCCGACGCTGCAGCTCTGCATGTCGCTTCGCTACACACATGTACGCGACGTACTCGTACACGCTGCGCAGCATCTCCCGCGAGACAGTGAAGACGTGCACCACGCACGAGGTGTTCGACGTCGCCGACACGCCCTCAGCTGTCCAGGCATGATAGCGGGTGTTTTGTTGAGGATGGCGCAGTGCCGCGTAGGGGGCGATAGAGGGCGGGTACGCGGACCGCTGCGGTGTAGGGTGCGGCCACGCGAAGAAGCGCGGCATGGCGGCGGAGGCGCTGCTCGACGTGCCGGCCGGGGGAAGGCTAACGTCGTACTCGTCGGCAGCTCCGCGCAGGTAAACAGCCGCAGGCCATACGCCGTAGCATCCGCGCACCGCCTCATCCTGCCATGCAGCGGCGATCGGGACTTCGTCTTGGCCCTCTCCACCCCTCATATGGAATGCAGACGCACTGCCGCGCCAACGCCACGGAAAAAGGTCGCTGCTGTCCGACATATCCGCCGCCGCTGCGGGCGCTGCTGCACTGCTGTAGCCGCCGGCAGCAGCGGCCCCGCCGCTTTGCAATCTCCACCATGAGCGCGCGCAGTCACCGAAACTGAGTGACGTCGCCGTGTACTGGTCTGAGCTGCGGGGGCCGCTCACATCCAACAACGCCACGCAACCGTTTCCGCTGCTCGCCACTGCGGGTGGCGCCCCTGCGTTAGCGTTGCCGTCACGAGCGGTGAGACGAGGGCGCACGTCGCAAAAGCGATCCGTCTTGGCGGGCCGGCAGCGCCTCACCTGAGCCGAGTCACCCGCCGCTGTTGCCGCGTTGTCCACTCGCGCCACGCCGTCGCGACTATGCAGCGTTTGCGGCGACAGCGACGTGGCTGAGGGATTTCCATCCATCACCAGAGAGCCCGGGTTGTGCACCTTGGCCGATTTTTTGTCCAGGAAGCCAGGGCTGGCGAGCTGCCTGCCCTGCGGTGGCGTCGCCGTGGACTTGAGGGATGTGCCGAATGGATGGAAGGATGTAGGCCGACGATACGCCGCAGATGCAGATCTGGCCATGTGCGGAGTTGTCGACGTGTACGGCGCCCCGAAGAATGCACGCAGCGAGCCTTCGTCAGACACAGTAGCGGTTCCTGCAGGCGTAGGTGCCGGTGGCGGATTACTAACATCCAACACATAGGCGGTGGGCACAAGTCGAGAAGGTGTATCGGGCAAGGCCGAGGAAGTCGACGGCAGAAACGCTACGGCGGATGGCCGAGGCGCCGTCGGATCTCGAAAGAACTGAATTCCAGCGGCGCACGTGTGCACTGCCACCGCCGTCTCCGTCCTGGTTACCAGTGGCGTGTAAGCTGGTGCGATGGCGAGGCCCGTGTAGGGGTCATGCAGCGTCATCATACGCTGTTCAAAATGTGTTGCCGTCCCCGCAGCAAGTGTTGTGCTGTGCATCGCGCCGGGTGCACCTTCGCCGCCAGAAATGCCCTTACCATCGCTACCCCGCGCTCTTGCGGCAGCGGCAGAGGCGGGGTCTGCCCGCACATACACGGAATTCCCTGTCGTCGTCACCGCCTGCAGTTGCGTGGTGGCGTCCTTGGAGCGCAAGCGGGCAGAGCGTAGCGCTGCCAACGCAAAGGCTGACCCCGCCCCCGCCTTTCCTGCGTTCAGCCCGATGCTCCGATTCAAGTTCTTCTGAGGCATCGGCAGTGGGCTGAATGGCCCCGCGCCGCGAGCGCGCTGTGAGGCGAGGGCACCGCTACTAGTGGCGGTCCTGCCAGTGCGGTCACCTGTGCGAGAGGAGGCTACCACGCGCAAGGTGTCTGCCGCCGCTGTCTTCCATGCGCCTCTGTCGCTGCCGACCGTCGCACCAGTGCTCGCGGTCCCGGCAGAGTTGCGGCGAGCCGCCGGATATCGCTTCTTCACCGCCGCCTCGCGCGCTAGCAGGTACTCTCGCATTCGCACGACCTTCTCCGCCTCGGAGGGCCCGACGTTGATCGAAGCACCGGCGGAGAGAAGGGTGCTGCGGCCGCCATGGATGCCGGCGGCCGCAGCGGCACTGGCGGTCGCCGCAACATTCCCCCCGCCTATGTTCAGCAACGGATTCGTGCCGAGCAGAGCGGGGCTGCTGCCTGACAGACGGGTTGGTAAGCAACCCGAACTGTGCTTTCCACTGTGGCTTCCGTGGCGGCCAACGGATGAGTGTGAGGCGGCTGCGGCTTTGGTGTTCCGCCTTCCAAGTCGCCCGCCACGAGTGCCACGACGTCGAGCGCGCTTGCCGGTCTTGCGACTGGGGCGACGCCGCTTCGCATTATGAAGCCTTGCTTCCGCGCTGGAGGCAGCCCCAACGAGGCGGCGACGCCGTGACACGATGTGGTGATGACTGGGCAGCGCCGCGTTGATGGGCACCGGCGCGCCGTCGTCATCGTACGGTGCAGCAATGCCAGCGCTGCCGGCGTAGTGCATCTCAAGGGGTGTGTATAGATATCTGGCAACCGCATTCGTATCGGCGCTGTACCGGTACCCATGAATAGAGGCTCGGCCCCGCTGTTGATGGGAAGGTTCGTAGTGCTCCTCGTAAAGGGAGGAAGAGTACGAGGAGCTGCCGGACACAAGCGCGCCATCAGACGTGCCGGAAGACGAGCCGAGCGCGGCACCAGCGCCGCCATGATAGGAGTTTCTGTGACCACCATCGCCCTCGCGAGCGCCGTCAGTGGCCGAGTCCGCCTCTTCAACAGCATCGTAGCCAAAGGCAAATGGGTCGCGCCGGCGGTGTCCAGACACCTTCATGACACCGTCTTCGTCCACGTACAATGGAAAGCCGTCGAAACTGTCGTTGAAGCCGACGTCTCGACTCGTGCCCATGAAATCATCGCCGCCTTCGGAGCGCTGGGAGGGCGGGACAGGAAGCAGCCGCTGCTGGTGAGCAGCAGAAAATTGACGCTGGTTTCTGGATTGACGGCGGCCGTCGAAGGCTTCACCGAGAGAAGTGCCCGCAGCACCACTTAGCACCGCCTCGGAGCTGTGGCAGGTGCCTCCTACCGTGACGCCGCCGCGGAGGGCGGGCACGGGCAAGTGCCTCCCTGAGCCCGCGGGGTCGACGCGCTCTTCACGGGCTTCGACCTCCAGGATGCTCCCCTCATGACAGGTGTTAGAAAAGTCACTACCGAATGTGGCTGAAGACGCCGTTCGCATAGTCACTGTGCTTTCTCTCTGTGTGTGGACGTGTTTGACTGTGATGCTGCTACGGAAGGAGAATCAGAGGAAGGTATGAAGGGCAATGTAGGCGAGACGAGGATGTCCGCCCCTGCTCTACGTCGCCTGCAAAGAGGACAAGGAAAGGAAAAGGAAGAAGAAGGGGCCCGAGGGCAGGCCTGCACCGACTCGCAGACCAACATACGCGCCCACACGCGCGCAGAGAGAGAGAACGAGAGGGGCAGAGAAGAAGAAGAACGAAACGGTGAGGGAAAAGGAGATGTGCTGTCAATCCTTCTCCTCTTGACGACGATGAATGATTCGCAGGTGGAAGAGTGCGGGAGCGGGTGGGAGGTCGTGTGCATGACTCGTTTTTGGATGCCGATAAGCATGTAGAGGTCGGGGAGAGACAGCTGTGGTGCAGTGGAGGGTCGGGGATGATTGCGAACGTATGTCCTCAGGTCAATGGAAGGAGCAGGGGGGCATGGAAGCGCAGAGGCGCGACCACGTGCAGCAGCACACGGAAGCTGCAGAGAAAGGGGATGAAGTACATCCAGCCCCAGCGTCTTCTCCGCGGTGCCCCCTTCTGCCAGATGCCGGGAAGGCTCGAGTAGAAGCTAAAGGTCTTCCCTATCCCCCTCACGCAGCCGCGCGGAATGCAGCGCCCACTGATGCGCGCAGTCGCTTCTGCCTCTTCCTCTTCTGATTGCCCAGACGCTCTAGCAGCATGATGGAGTTTTGCCTCCAGTGTGGCTGTGAAGCCTTCACTCCTTCGCCTCCTGAATACATAACCTGTGCATCGGTGAGCAGGGGGGGGAGGAGGAGGGGGGCGCGCATGTCTGCTTCTTTTTCTAGCGCATGCACGTACATGAAGGACAACATTGATGCGGCGGAGTGGAAAAATGTACGGCACCCCTCTCGCTGGCTCTCTCTCTCTCCTGCTGCGGTGTGCTCCTCGGGCTGGCGTATCCATGCTGAGACCCCCGGTCGCGTTTCTAAGCAACACGGGCCCCTTCCACACACATACACACCTGCCCTAGCACGTGCAGACATACACACACGTACATAGGCGCGTGCCGTACGCGTTGGGGGAGGGGGGACCGGGCTGAAAGACGTACGGATACGCACAGAGCAGCACACAAGTACAGCTGGTGTCTTGATTGAGCATTATCGCCGTCGCCCGCTTGTGTCTGTCGAAGTTCCCCTCCGCTACGGCAAAACATGACGGCTCCGGTGCAGAGGGAAGAGAGAGAGAGACAGGAAGAGACGGGCACTAAAGAAAAGGATGCACACAGACGCACAGAGACGCGCGCACACCGACACAGATACATCCGCTTTCCCTATGTATATATATATATACATATATACATATATACATACATATATATATACATATGCATATATATATGTATACATATGCATATATATATATGTATATTTGTATATACATATGCGTGTGTGCCTGTGTGTGGTCGTGCGTGTGTGTCGGAAGGGAAGGGAAAAGAAGTAAAACGGAGGAGAAGGGGCTGCGCTGCCCAAGATCAAGAAACGGCAGAAACAATTCCACACACACACACACACACACACACGGGCACATCTGCACTCAGCCGTCAAGAAGAAGACGAGGAGGGTAGACCTCGTGGAACAACGGACATGGGAAAGGGGGAGAGAGAGACGGTAGACCACGACGAAAAAGACGCAAGCGACAGCGACGGAAGAAACTTGAGATGGGATGATGGCACGCACACACAGAGAATGTACACCGCGAAAGAACAGTCAAGAAGAAAACACCCATCCAGTAAGAGGGGAACTACAACCAAGGAAGGAAGGAAGGGGGGCGAGAGCAACGAAGCGACCACGGACACCGACACATCGCATAACACATTGGGAAGCGAGAGAGAGAGAGAGAGAGGAGGAGAAAAAGGCAGCAACAAAAAAATGAAGAGAGACGGAGTACGGCATCCGACGCCTCCTTCACTCGTCTCTGCGCAGAGAGCCCATCCACGTCCTCCGGGAGAACGCGACGTCACTAGAATTCCTCGCAGACACGCCATATCGAAGTGCGAGCATCATCGCAAGTAAAGCATGCCCACCTGCATGGACAAGAAGCACCGTGAGAGCCACACAAGCGCACTCCGCACGAGCAGGCAGACGCTGGCCAGACGCTCGTGCAAAGGGCCTCTACGCAAAGACAGCGAGAAGGGGAAACAGGCACGTGTCGCATTTGTGAGGAGGAGAGGTCCGCTCCGCATCAGCCGCTGGACATGATGTTGTTGTAGAGAGACTCGAATAAGTCGTCTCCGCCACCCTCCGTGGCCCTTGCCGTGCTAGTCGTAGCGGCCGGCAAAAGAGAAATAGACCGCTTTACGGCTGCTGCATCCTTACTGCCCGGCGCCAGCGCTGGTGCCGATGATCCTGCTGCGGCAGATTCTGGCTCTGGCGGTGTCGCCCTCTCCGCCCGACCGCCGTCGGCGGACGCTGCCGTGCCCGTCACGGTGAAAGAAAGAGTAGAAGACACTGAGGGTTTCACTGGATGCGCCGCCAACGAGGAGAGGGTGGGCAGCTCGATCACTGCTGCCCTTGTCAGCGCTGCCGTGCACAGTTTAGCCAACGTCGGCGTGACAGGCACCGATGGTCTTGTCGGGTATGGACTCTCTTTGGAAGCCTGCAGCATTGGCTGCACCTTTCCAGGCACATCACATGTAACGGAGGCGCGCGCATCACCTTCCTCGCACTCGTCACTGCTCCGGCACACGCGGGGTGCGTCGGACAGATGACATCCACTGCTGGCCCTAGTTGCAGTTGGCGCAGTGCCACCCTCCACGTGATGACGTAGCAGCTCGCCGCTGTGGTGTGCACCGCTGCTGCTGCTGCTGCTGCTCAGCGGTGATGGCTCATCTGCTGCCGCCAGCTCAAACGGGCCGCCTGCGTGGGGGCGCTGAGAGTCGTAGACGGCGAGGCTCACGCTGCCACTCGGCTGCGTCGACACCCTCTCGATCGCAGCACCAGAGTGCGTGTGGTGGGGGTGCGTCGGCGACGGCGCCGAGCGCGGCAAGTTAGCCGGTGCCGTGGTGCTCGTAGCCCAGTGCGACCGTGCATGCGCGTTGGCGTCATCTTCGTAGTGGCGGCCGGTGCCGCCGCTGCTGTAGCGGTGGTGGTTGTCCATGTGGTTACCGTCCCGCCAAGTCGACGGGTGTGACGCCTCCTCTCCCTCTCCGTGCGGCACGAGCGACAGCTTCTCGGCGAACTGACGGGCCTCTTGCAGGAACGGATGCGCAAGAGCCTCCTTCGCCGTCATACGCTTCCGCGGGTCGGGCTCTAGCAGCTGCTGCACAAATGAGATGGCCGCGCTGCTCACGCCAGCCCAGCGAGCGCTGTTGCACCGCGGCACCCGCTGCTGCTGCTGAAACAGCGTTGCCCGCGAGGACGCGTTGAAGGGAAAGCAGCCGCTGAGCAGCACGTATGCAACGATGCCAATCGCATACAGGTCCATGGCGCGGGCGAGACCAACCGTCGTCGAGCGCCGCTCCCAGCCGTGCTCCAGGATCCAAGAAAGCACCTCGGGCGGGAGGTACTTCTCTGTGCCGCACGGAGTGAGCAGCAGTGTTGCCTCGGTGTCATCCGGCGCTGAGCTCACACCAGCCGCGACGACCGGAGGCGCCGGTGACAGCTGCTGATGGAAGGTGTAGATGCAGCTAGCACACCTGTTGCGCAGGCCAGCACCGCCCGCAGCGGGGCCGCTGGTGTTGCAGCCGCTGCTACTGTTTTCCGCATTGAAGTGATCGAGGGCGAAAGCGGTGGTGCTGGACAGGAGCATCGGGGCCGGAGGCAGAGGAGGCGACACAATTATCGCTGATCCCGGTGGCGTCTGTGGCTGTGCGCTCAGCACGCTGGGAGACATGAGCGCATTGCGCGCCATATGCTCCTGCTGCGGTCCTGATTCGCGGCGCTCCTCCCCGTTCGGTGCGCTCCCTTCCTTTGGTTCAGCGGTGCTGCCACCTTCCGACTCGTAGTCCGTCTCCGACGCGCTCACGTCGGTGCTGAAGGCGCCGCTGTTGTCCTCGTTCTCGGCCATCTCCTGTCGACTACTTCGACCGAGGTCACCGGCTTTCGTGGTTGTGTTGGCGGTCGTGTTCGATGCGCCCGCTGCGCCGCCGTTTTCCTCCTCGTCCATCTCCTCCTCGAGGTCGAGGAAGCGGGTGAACATGTTTGCCGTGGACGGCATCGGCGAAGGCATACCAACACGCGGCGCGCTCCGTTCCATGGCGCCGATGCCCGCATTACTTAACCCAAGGCGTGCCGTGCCAGCACCGGCAGCCGCGCTGGGTGGCCGACAAAGCAGCGGCAGCCTCGGTGGAGCCGGTTTGGCCGGCGTGTAGCTGTTGCCGCCATGGGCGAGCGTCACTACACCGGCAGCATACCCCGCGCTGGGCGACGCTGGCGAACCGAGGCTGCCACTGTAGCTGCTGCTGTTCGGGTTGTGGGGGGCTTGCGGGTGGCCGGCAGCGAGGGATGCACTGGTGGGTGGAAAAGAGGCAAGGTGAGTTGGCGACGTGATGGTCGTGTTCAGGCTGCCGTGTCGCGCCCCTGCACTGCGCCCGCGCGACGCGGCAACGATCGGTGACAAGGTGCTTGCACGGGTGCGGCGAGCGAGTCCAAAGTCGATGAGGGTCACTCGCAGCAGCCGTGCCACGTTGCGGGACAGCATCGAATAGCGGTGCTGTACTGCTGTCCGGGTTTCGGCGGCGGTCGTCGTCGAGGCGCAGCCTTTTCGGCCACCGTCGTCCTCGGTCATCATGGTTGACATGTCGGACTTGTGCAAAGCCGGCCCAAGCGCCTCGCGGATGCGCGCGTCGGGAACGCCGGCGCCAGCCTCGGAAAGGAGGATGTTCTCCAGCTTAATGTCGCGGTGAATGAGTCCAAAGTTGGTGTGCAGGTACTGCACCGTGGAGACGAGCTGGAAGAGCAGCAGGGCCGCCCGCGCTTCTGACGGTACCCCGTAGCGGGAGAGGTAGCGCTGTGCATCCATGCTGCCAGGGAAGATGCGCATCGCGATGACGAAAGCGTCTGGGGTGCGGATCGCCTCGAAGAACTGCGAACAACCGGTGTGATGAAGACTGCGCAGGATCGAGACCTCGCGCTCGATCTCGACGAGTTCGCGACGCACGCTGTTTTGGTCGTTCTGCGCTGCTTGTCGCGCATTCGAAGCGACGCTTCCGGCCGCATCAGCAGCAGTGGAGTGCGTGGTGGCAGGCGGATCAGGCACCGCCTTCAGCTTCTGGCGTGCCTTGCGCGGGATCACCTTGAGTGCGACAACGGGAATAGAGTGTGGAGACACCGCCAGTGACTGCGTGTGCGGTCTGCGCCTTGCCGTCTCATCATCATCTCTCAGGGACACAGCCGCGTCGCCGACAGCCGCGCCGGCGGCAGGATCCATACGCAGCGCGGGAGAGGTCGAGTTCCGGCGCACTGGGCTCACCTTCCTCATCATTGAAACGCGCCTGACCCTCTCCCGTGGGCCACCGCCACTGAGCTCGTCGCTGCCGTACGGGGCCGCCTGCCCGTCCAGCAACGGCGAGGCGAAGCGCCGGAGTCCCTCTTTTCCGCGAAGAATAGGAACCGCCGCGTACACCTTGGAGAAGGCACCCTTGCCGATTATGTCCACAACTGGGTTGAACACGTACACATCCTGCAGGTCATCCACACGGAGGCACAAATGAGCACCGTCCTGCGGCGCCTTGCTGGAGCGCAGCCCCGCCGAGAGAATTGGAGAGGGACGATTCGAGCTCTGCTGTTGCTGTTGCAGCCGCGCGCCGGAACTGAGGTGGTGATGCGATGCAGCGACAGTCATCTGTGGGCATCCGTCCTTGTACACTGGCGGCAGGGTCGGCACTGAGACAGCACGCAGCGCTGCCCGGCCTCCCCTCCTGCGATTGCTGCGGTCGTCTCGACCACGGCCGCGATACTGTACAGCTTGCCGGGCCGCAGCGTCTCGTCCTTCTCGACCACGTGCACCGGGCACCGCAGCTGCCCCAACCGACGACATCGGCACAACAGTTTTCAGCGAAGACGCTAAAGTCGCCGTCAAGGGCGACCCGAAGAAGAATGCGTCATCACCGTTCGCAACGATGTCGTCGTCCACGGAAGTGTCTGCCGCCGCAGCAGCATCAGCAGCAGCACCCTTCGGAGCGGAAGCCGTGTAGCTCTCAGGGCCGCCAGCGCTCTCCGCTCTGGCGGCTGTCACTGTCGACGATGCTGACCGCATCCCCAGCGTATGGCTCCGCCTCGTCTCCGCTAGCCCGCGGAGCTGCTGCTGATAAAAGAAGCGCTCAAACGCGCACAAGGGCAAGTTCCTCAGCGCGAAAACCTCTGCCGAGCTCTCCGCCGCGGCACCGTCGAGACTTTCGAGGGTGTCCGACGAGATGCGGGCGGCACGCAGTGCCGCCTTCGGGTTCAACCCCTTCTCGTACAAGACGAGCCGCGGGGCGTGATGCAGGACAATCACGGCTTCGGCTGCGCCGGGGGCGCGGCAAACATCTGTTATCTCGTCAGAGGCGGAAACGGGTGTCATGTGCTCATGGTGCAGCCCAATGGCCTCCACGGGTCGCCAATCACGCTGAAGAGGGGGCTCACCGCTGAATTCACTGGACTTGACATCAAGATGTCCTGCGGTATACCGATACCGACGTGATCGCAGCGGTGCCGAGGCGGCGCGCGGCCGGAACAGCATGAGCAGTCGCTCCGCAGCGCGCGCCTCCTGCTCCGAGGGAACATACAACGCACCCGAAAGCGTATCGAGACCCTGAGCAGACCCAGAAGCTGCTCTGACGAGAGGTCGGGAGGTGCCGGCTGAACCTGACGCCGAGACCGAGGTGCGGGCAATATTAGCAGTGGCCGAATCCCGCTGCCCCGCCGGCTCCCCGAAGCAGGCGATGGCATCCTCGTTGAGGGGGCGTGGCGACCGCGGCCGGGATGCGATGACAGCGGCTCGACGCTTGTTGTTCACCTTCTCCTTCGCATCATCATTCATCTCACGGAGCTGCAGCTGCTGGCGCTCGCCATACTGGCCCTCCTCCTCTTCTGAAATGCAACCCGTAGTGCGCTCCGTCTCCCTCGCATCGCTGCCCAGACGCTCACTCGAAGCACTGCGCACGGATGCCCCCACTGTGGGGGTCATTAGCAGACGCGAGACTTGTCGGCTTTGCTGTAGTACCTCCTGTTGTGGCTGTTGTTGCGTGCGGAGGTACTGCTCCCGCACCGTGCGTGCCTTCTGCAGCAGTCGCGTCACACCGGGAGCGAGGGGGCGCGTGCCGAACGAGGAGTAGTTGACATAGCTGCCGCGCAGCACAAAATGATCGACTGGGATGGGCTGCTCACGCACACGATGGGTACGCCACCAGCACAGCCGGTCGACAACTTGCACTGCCGTCATCCGCTCGACGGCGGCGTGGCTGCCGCGCATGCAAGACTTCCGCTGCTCCTGATGCTGGCGCTCTTCCTTGGCGGCATCATGGTATGCGCTGTTGCTGTGTATGGTGGTGTGCCCGCCATGCAGGGATCTATCAGACATGGCTGCACAGTGTGTGCGTACAGAGAGAGTCGACGACAACGTGACCCACAAGGTCCGAGATGCGGAAGAGTGACCCTCCTCCTCTGAAGCACCCTCTGGAGACGTGGTACAGGAGAGGAAGTCAGAAGAAGTGCGCGCAGAAATCAACAGAATGAGCACGATGACCGTGGCAACAACAACAAGACAACGACGATGAAAAAGCACTGCAGCGCGCGTGCGTGTGTGTGTGTGTGTGGACAACAAAGGGTTGGGGAGGGAGAGGGAGGGAGGGGGAGTAGAAAGTCACGGCGAAGCGGCACAACGCGGAAAGGAAAACGAGAAAAAAAAATAACAATTAGGCAGCAAAGACAGGACAGAACAGAACAGGACAGGACTGGGCAGGGCAGGGCAGATCAAGCAAGCAAGGTATCACAATCTTTTGCTCAAAAGGAAAGAGGGAAAACAGAAAGAAAGAAGAGAACACTCGCACGCACACACTATGCGTACAGAAGCCGCCCGCGCACGCACAAGAGGCGTACAAGGCGAGAGAGCAGGAAGATTTATATAGATAGCTATACAGATTTGTATATAGGGGCGTGTGTGTGTGTGTATATATATATATATATGCGCAGACAGCGGACAACAAAAAAGAGAAAGAGGAAGAAGAAGAGAGCGAGATGGAACACCAGCCCAGAGACGCGGAAGTCCTGGGTGCCCCGGGGTGCTGGGGTGCCAGCCTGTGTGTATGCCAGAACAAGGCCAAGGGCGCTGGCGATAAGCGCAGTGACAGCAGAAACAATACAAAAAGAGATAAAACGAAGTCAACACAAAGGCAAGCTAAAACGCCGAAAGGATGAGGCGTGTGGGTGTGATATCACCAGCGTCGTGTGTGGAGGAGAAGTACAGGAGGAAAGGAGGCCCAGCACTTTCGTTGTCGCTCTCTCTCTCTGCGTGTGTGTGTGTGTGTGTGTGTGTGCTCCCTCTTGTTGGTTAAGTTGGTATGTACAATGAATGGAGATTCTACAGCTGGCAGGCGGGGAGCAAGACACAGATGGCGCACGCCTACAAGCCGACTAATATGGTGATGTCGGACGTATGGCAGGACAAGAGGGAGGAGGAGGGGAGAGGGGCGGCAACACTGGCTGGGTGAGGTGTGTGTGTGTGTGTGGGGGGGGGGGGGGGGGGGTATGTCAGTGCAAGATAAACTGCTGTGCTGTGGTGATGAGAGAGCAGGCGGAGTGCAAAAGGCCAAACAGAAAAAGGAGCAGGGAAGATCGAAATGGTTGACACGAGAAGAAGCCCACAAAAAACATGCAAAGTAAGCAGAAAAATGTGAGGCAAGGAAGCGGAACGAAGTAGAAGAGGAGCACAGAGGAACTGTCCACGCACGGACGCGTACAACCGGGGATGTTGGAGAGGTGCACAGAGGAGAAGGAGGCAGCAGCAAATTGCCCAAACTTTACAGAAAAACTGGAGGAAATCACAGAGGCCTCCCCACACACACAGACACATACACCTTCAGCGAAGAAGCGAGAGCGTAGACTTAGCACCACGACACTTGCGCCTCCTTTCCCTCCCAGCAGCAACGACAACAGCAGCGCGCTCCTCTCTTACACACACACACACGCACACGGACGGGGAGGTGCGAGGGAGGAAGGAAGGAGGCGACACGAGAGGAACACAACGAAGGAATGGAGAAAACACTAATAAACGAAAAGAAAGGAAAAGGACACACGTGGAAAACGAAAGAGTGGTGCAACCACAAAGAAAAAAAAACGAGAGAGAGAGAGAGAGAGGTGTATGCACAGTAGCAGCAGAAGACACGGGACGCGAAAATAGAAGCGGACGAGAGTAGGGAAACGCGACGCATGCAGACAGAGCGAAAGGAGAAAAGTGAAGTGCGCACTCGCAAACAAAAAAAAAAAATCGATGACGACAACTGTGGCAGCAGCAGCTTCAGCGGTGGTAGTCGTTGCAGTGAGATACAGAACACACAATGGAACCGAAAGAACGAAAAGAGTTGTAGAGAAAGTAGGCAGCGCTGAGGGAGATGGTACTCACGGTTGATGTGTGCGCCTCTCAGAGGGAGAGGAGTCGCGGAAGATAATGGGAACGCACTACAAGCGCACGCGCACCAACGAGGTGCAAAGAACCCAGCCCTGCAAAGACTCGCCGAAGCGGTTCAAGGGATGGAGAGGAGGTGTGGGTAGGAATGCCGCAGCGCCCAGCGAGCTGTCTCGTCTGCGAGTTGCCTGACAGCTAGGTACGTCCTCTTTCCTGCGCTTTAGCAGCTGTGGGTGCCCGGCGTGTGTATGTGTGTGTGTGTGTGTGTGTGTGTGTGTGTGTGTGCGTCACTGTGCAGATGCCTGTCGTGGCCCAACGCGGACGTGCTCACAGCGGCACACAGGCGAAAAGAAAAAATGTGCACGCTCGTTCTCCGCCTCCCTTCTCTCACGTCACCGCTGGCCACTTTCCGCTCTCCTGCGTCTTTCCACGTCTACGCCAACCCTCCGTGTGCACGCTTCACTTCGTGGGATGAGGCCTGTGAGTTGCGCAGCTGCGGAGAGTGAGCAGCGAGAAACAGAGAGCGCGCGAGCGAGCAGGGCGGGGAGGCAGCGGGGCAGTCCTTCTCAGTGTCGAAATTGCGTATGTATGTGTTGCAGGTGCGAGGCAGCCACGACACAAAACCAGATGCCAGGAGTCGAAGTAAAAAAGGGAGTAAAGACCAAAGGAGGGAGAAAACGTAAACGAAAAGTGAATCACAGAAGCAACATAAAAACGACTGCTAGCGTTGAGATGATGATGCAGGCGTGGTTTGTATGTGTGTGTGTGTGTGTGTGTGTGTGTGTGTGTGTGTGTGTGCTTGTGTGTGGACGGAAGGGGGAGGGGGCGCGAGATGGTACAGGTGAGGACGAGGGCAGACTTGGTCTCTTGATTGTGCGGGTTCGCATTAATGCGCCGGTGAATGCGGACTGCCTCTGCAGGTACGCGCGTGCGTCGGGGTGTCTCTGTCTTTTCACGCACGCCTCTTGTGAGGCAAATAAGAAAACAAGAAACCGTGAACGATCGCGCCAACTGGCACAACACACGCGCAAGCGGAGAGAGAGGGGGAAGAAGAGAGGGAGCAGGACGACTTCACACGGCGAGTCGAGGAGACAGAGATGGGGGGGGGGGGGAGGGGGCAACGAAGAAGAAGACCAACACATGAAAACAAAAAAAAAACATAACAATCACTTGAGGACGACCCAACAACAAGACCAAAAGGACGCACCCACGCACGAGGAGGAGGAAGACTAACAGACAGCGAAATAAAGAGTGGGTATCCGTGATATCGTCAGCGAGTGAGCGTGGAACGGAAAACGTCAGCAGCGGAGCAGCGGTGGCTATGCAAGCGAGCGAGATGCCGCAAAAAGAGGCAACAACACTGGTGGTGAGGACTGGGAAAATCGGGGCGTACGACGAACAGGACAAGACACACGCAACCACAACAATCAAACGCCTTGACGGCTGGCACACACACACACACAGAAATACAGATGCGCCGCTGCAAGCACAACGCCGAGACCTCTGCACAGGTTGTGTCGAAGTGAAGAGTGGCGGTGCGGGTTCGTAAGAAGCGGACAGAAGCAGAGAGAAGAGAGCGAGAAGGCGCCTCCGTGCGTGCGTGTGTGCGTGTGTGTGGATGTGTGTGTGTGGATGTGTGTGTGTGTGTGGATGTGTGGATGTGTGGATGTGTGTTCCGCACCACTGGAATGGAGGCACGCGTCTGCTTCCTCGTGGCTGCTCTTTCGTGGCCGCACCGGAATTACGAGAGTGAAGGAGGGCAGGAGGGTAACAAGAGGGCAAGTGAGGAGCTCGTGGTTGCTCTTCGTGCGTCGCGCCTTGCTGAGAGGCACAGAAGCGGCACTACTTCGCGTTTCTTGTTTGCGTCGCTTCCCTCTCTATTACCGTGCGCTTCTTCGTGCTTCGTCTCCTCCTTCGTTTGTGTGTGTGTGTGTGTGTGTGTGTGTGTGTGTGTGTGTCTTCGTTGTAATGAATTCCTTTAATTGTCTCTCGCTCTCTCTCGGCTGTACGCTTTTGTATCCGCTGGAACGTGTGCGTCCCTCCTCACGTGCGCCATCAACCGGCAACGAAGGAAGGAAGGCAAGGGAAGGGAAGGATGGTAGTAGCGAAAGAAACCGTGACAGGGTTTGAACACAGCACAGAAAGCAAGAGAGGGCAGATGGAGAAGGGCCAGCGTGTAAGGGATACGTGAGAAAGAGTGTGTGCTCGAGACGTGAGTTTCGGCATGACATGTACGCCTTAAAAAAGGGGCCCAATAGACGCAGGCACGGGCACACGCAGACGGGACTGGTGTCTTCATCCGTATGCATAGAAAGAGGCTGGAACGCAGTGAGAAGACGCTCTCCAAGAGATCGCACCTCTCTCTCTCTCTCTCTCTCCATCCCCTCCCCCTTTCGCCTCTTCAATACCTCTGCGCCACGCACAAAGAAAACAGGGCGAGAGGTGACGGAGCACACCCCTGTGCGCCGCACATGCGTGCGACCACCACGACGAAGAGTAAGGCAGGGGGGCGTGAATGGTAGCAGCGCCAAGTCGTCACCGACCACGAACAGGATAGCGCTCCCGCTGCAGCACAGATATACAAAAAAAAGACTCGCATGCATGCATATACCGCGCCGCCCCCATGATTAGAGAGTTTCTTTTTCTGCGTTTCTGTTGTGAAATTCATCTCACGCAATTGCATCGTAAAATTTACCCGTGGTTATTTAGCGCACAATCACACACAGACACACGCAAGCACACGTACACGCACGTTCACCTACATAGATGCTTCCATCTCTTCGCCAGCGTGCGAGAGCGGGAGGGAGAGAGAGAGAGAGATGCACCGAGGCCGTCAGGCGAGTCCGGCGTATTCGTCCCATTCGATCCGGCTGCTGGGGAGGTGTGTGCACATATATATATATGTGTGTGTGTGTGTGATCGTGCCGCCTACACACCGAGAGGGCCGTACCGGCAGGCACACCGCGTCCTCGATACAAGGGCACAGACACGCGCATATGACTGCGCCTGTGGGCTGGCGAGAGTGCGGTGCCACCCGTCCTTCCTCCTTGCTGCCTCACCGGGTGCAGACGCGAAGGGGGTCGTGGGTGGGCGGGGCCTACTCTGACAACGCGGACACTGACAGTGACGGGAGAGGGAGAAGGGGCCCATGAGGTCACTGGAGCCCCTTCTCAGAGAAAAGGGACGCCAGAAGCAACGCATACAGGCACGAAAAAGACGGCGCTTGCACTGAGAATAAACAAGTAAACTCGACCGCCCCCCCCTCCCCCGATCTCGTCTCGCGCCGCCATGACCCCCACGCAAGCGCACAATGATAGACGAACCAAGGAAAAGCAGTGCTTCCGCGGGCGCCGGCGCACACGCATGCGCTCGCGTAGGCGGGCGCGAGTGAAAAGGTGCGGAGGGGAGAAGAAGCGGCAGCGTCAGTCGCCTGTACGCAGAAATGCACCCCCCCCCCCACACACACACACACAAAAAAAAAGGTGCGCTTGTCGCATAGAGCATGCACATGCGTGTGTGGAGGAAAGCAGGAGTGGACTGAGGCAGCACATCGGTGCACAGCATTGCTTTCTCTCTCGCTTGCTGCAGCTCTCCGCGTGTTGTTCGATCACAGCGATGAGGGTACGATCCGCCGCCCCCGGGGAATGGAAGGGAAGCGCAAAGCCGCGTCGTCACTGTCGAGGAAGACGTGAGAGGACACACACACACACACACGGCACACTAGCAGCCGCACCGGTGGGCTGCGGAAGTACAGCGAGGTGACAGAAGCAAACAAGCATCACAACGGAAAGAAAAGGAAAAAAAAAACGAAGGAAAAAGAGACAAATGGAGGGGACTCTCTCTCTCTCTCTCTCTCGGCGGCTCGTCCTCTCCTCCGCCCACCTCCGCTGTCCCTCATTGGCCCACACACGCACACATGCAAGATGCCTACCCGCTCACGTGCCATCACCGGCATCGGAAGCAGTGAAAGCGGCGCGGGTGGCAGGGGTGCTGGGCAACAACAAAGGGACAGAAAGGAATTTGAGGTCGAGCGACGGCCACCACGAGAGCTGAAGGCTGAGGAGGAGGAGCAGCAGCAGCAGGGAGAGAGAGACACACAGCCAACACCACGTCTGTCGCGCGTGCGCACCTCAACATGCGCACGCACGCGCATAAACCAACGCCCACGTAGCAGAGCAAGTCGGGAGCGGAGGGGACAGCCAATGTGGGTTCCAGCTGGAACTGAAACCAAGGGAGAAGGAACCGATGAGGAAGAAAGATTCGACAACCGCGGGCAGCACAGCCCGTTGTGAGAACACATTGCCCCACCAAGCCCACAGAGACATGGCTGTCTGAGGCAGTGCGCCGAAGCGTCGCGATAGAAAGAAATCAAAGTGCTTGATGAGCGTATCTGCGCATGCGTCTACGGGTCTGTGGTTCATTCTTCTCCCTTGCTGTAAACCAACCCAAGAGTCACACGGTCACCACTTTCTCAATCATCTGCACCTCGCCGTTCGCGGCGACAACGACGCAGCCGGCGCCGTTGCGGTGGCCCATGTAATTGCTGCTGCTAAAGATGGTAAGCACCTTGCTGCTCTTACTCCACCGCAGCCCATGCGCCTTCTCCTGATGAGCGCGGAAGAGCATCGAGTAATGGTATGCCGTGAGGAACGTGTCCACCGCCTTGGCGGAGAAGGAGACGACGTTGCTGCCGCGGGTGTTGACGGTGAAGCCCCACTCGTTCACGTGCACGCTTGGTGTCGACCCTCTAGCGGCGGTCGCCGAGGAAGAAGATGCCGAGCTTCGGTGAGCGTCGTGTTCGCCGCCAGCGACACGAGAAGATTCCCAGTCGGCGCATGCGGCCTCCTCTTCCAGCTCCATCGGGGTCGGGTCCGACCACAGCAAGTCGAACATGGTGTACCAGCCCTTGCGCACGTCGTCCTCGGTCAACTGCGGCAAATAGTCACTGCTGCTGCGCATCGCGGGTGGCGACTTGTGGCCTTGTGGCTGCTGCTGCTCGCTCTGCACACCGGGCACCAGCGTCGCCGTAGGGGTCACGGAGGACGCCGCCGAGCACGACGAGAGGCGAGACGATGCCTCCGCCTCTGGTGACACTGCCTCTACGGCAGCTTCGTGGCCGCTCGCGCTGCTGCCGGCGCTGCTGTTGCTCGCCTTTCTCTGCAGCTGTAGGGAAGAAGGCAAAGCATTCAAGGACCTGGACGCCGCCGGGGTACCGGTGGTGGCAGTTGCGGCGCCGGCGCCAGCTGCTGCGGCAGCTTCTGCGGCCTCTCGTCGGCACGCCGCCGTGAAACCAGGTGGAGCGGCGGACGGGTAGCGGCGCCATAGCGCCTCCAGCTCCTGCTTCACAAAGTAGTCTGGCATGCACTCGGCGTCGTCCTTCGCAACCGGGTTGTTCGGGAACAGCGTGAGCATGCGGGGGAAGGAGAGACTGCGCAGAAAGGCGAGCGAGTTCTCCTCACACGGCGAGCGATCAAAGCGAGGAATGCCGCCGTGGGTGCACAAGATGCGCTCTTCGTGAGCCTCGTGCCGGGACGGCTGCCCACGTGCAAGGGAGGCGTCCGCGATCGTGCTGTAGCCAGTCGGCAGTGGGGACGCCGCCTCCATGCTGGCCGAGTTCTTGGAGAGGGTCTCGTCACCTTCCTTGTCACCGCTAGCCACTTCGCCGTCGCGGTGCAACGTGCGGTGGTGCTGCGAGCCAAACGGAGACGCCCTCGTCGCCGAGGCGGATGCCAGCGAGGTCGTTGACGCGGTCCGCTTGGTCCGATTGCCGTCGTGGAGCAGCACTGCTGGCTGGCTTACGTAAAGGTTCGGGTGCATCACGGTCTGCTGTGACCGCAGAAACGATAAGTTTGGTGTGCTCGGGATCACCAGCTCCGCCGCCAGCGGGAGGTACTTGAACAGGGCCGTCACCTCGCGGAACAGTTTCGTTCCCTCAGCGTAGCCAAAGACAGTGTGGCACTGAGCCAGGAAGCAGCCGCGGCCGTAGGTGCGCAGGTCACCGCAGACGACGCGGTCCTCGTGGTTGCCCCGCAGCATGACGATCTTCGATGCGTTCATAATCTTGAGCGAGAAGAGGAGCATGACGCACTCGAGCGAGAAAGGGCCGCGATCGACATAGTCACCGAGGCACAAGATGTTTGCTGGGGTGAGGTTGAAGTCGTGGAAGATCAGCAACCGCTTCAGGAAGAAGGACAAGTCCTCAAAGTTGCCGTGGATGTCACCGAAGACGAAGGCCGGCGCGTTGATGCGGGGGAACAGACCGTGGTGGGGCGACAGCGTTTCCTGCTCGAGTAGAGGCCGCACCTGCGCCACAACGCGGTGGCATAGACGCAAAAAGTAGTCCTTGCTCTCTGGCGTGCTATAGTAGAGAAAGGTCCCGCCAATGTAGTTGCGCATGATGTAGTGATACGGGCTCTCCTCCAGTCTCGCCACTGGGGCAGGGTACGTGGTGCGCAGCGGCACAACAGCAGGCCGTGAATGCTGCTGTTGCGGCCCATGGGTGTAGCGGAGCTGGTGCGGCGAGCTGTCGCTGGAGTCGACGTGCTTGCCGCCGGTGGTGTGGAGTTTCCGTCCGTCAGGAGGCGTGGAACCTCCGGCAAAGGTGCAGAAAATGCCGCCAGATGAGGGGGCCGGCACGGTGCCCTCCTTCAAGTCCGACGCGTGCTGTGGGGATGCATTTGAAGCCGCCGCTGGAGGGGAGACCGCTGCGAAGTGCCGCGGTGTCTCCTGAAGCGCAGACGCCTCGGCCTTGTCACGTGTGGAGCAGGGCAGGAGCTGCACACCAGCCTCATCTTGCTTCTCGGTAAGGTCTTCTGGGTACGGCGCGAGTGCGCCTGAGCGGCCTGCGTAGACAACATCAATCACCTCGGAGTCTCTGTCCTCTGACCCCCCTTCAATGTCCTCGCCTTCGTCGGCCTCCGCCAGCATCATCTCCACTGGCTCGCCAAAGGGCATGTCTTGATGCCGCTCGCACCACCGCAGGCGCTTCGTGAGACGGGACAAGATGCGCATTTCGTGGGTCTTGACCGTGGCAAACGTGTTTGGTGTGGCGACGCTGTCGGCGGTGAAGGTGAGCACCGGTGACGGATTGTTCGCCGCAGGAGCGCCAGCGAGCGCGGGGTCTGCGTGGCGTTCGAAGGTAGACTGGCAACGAGCCGAGGTCGTCGTCGCATGGCCGTCGTCGAAGCTCGACGGCTCTGGCGCCTGCGGCCACGCCGCTGTCGGCCCGTGGCTCGGTCTAAGACACGGCGTATCTGGTTCCGCGGGGTCTGGCTGGATCTTCTGAGAGAGAAGCTCCTGGAGGGAGCGAATTTTCGGCACCCCGCTATCGTGCACGCAGCGCACGTATGGATTCATGCGTATGGTGCTCGTGTGGGGTCCGTAGAGATGCTCGTCTGCCGCCGCAACCTCGACGTGCACAACGCCATCGCTGCCTCTGGTCCTGTTGGCAGACATGAGAGTCCCACTGAAGCGCATCGGAGTGCGGTGTTAGTTGCGCGGCGTCGGCAAGAGGCAGAGGAGGGAGGTGTCTGTGCACCACACTCCTCAAGAGTGCAACGAAACGTGGGTAAGAAGCTGAAGCACTCGTAATGGTTTCAGTAAAGCCCACCGACAATGAAAGAAGAGGCGGCAGACAGGGACCGATCGTGCGCAAAAGCACATGCGCACCCTCAGCTTCGTGCTCCCTAGCAGAGTAACGAAAAAGTGCAGGCGTGAATCCTCGCACACACACACACTGACACTGACACTGACACTGACACTGACACTGACACTGACACACACATACACATACACACATACACACGATTTGGACCGACCCACACGGTAACCAATAAGCGAAACAGAACCGAAAATAAAGGGACAGCAGCAGCATCAACTTTCTCTCTCTCTCTCTCTCACACGCCTGTGCTCTGTCGTTGTTGTCGTCACGCAGATGGAGCGGTCACGCAGACGCGAGCCGGCACGCATACGGCAATCACAATAAGATAGATATATAGATATGGTCCTCTACGTATACTTCAATCGCGCAGGGGTGGGGAAGGAAAAGGGGGCAGAGGGCGAGGAAGTTAAGCGGTGCAGAAGGGTCCGAGCGGCTGGCCAAATGAGAGGAGGGGTCGAAGACAAGTGAATATAAGAAAAAACACGTTACTCGGAAAAGCAGGCAGCGAGTCGAGAGACAAACGAAGCGAGCAGATTACGTTAGAGAGTACTGCCGCAGAAACAGCGAGACACGGCGCGGTGGAGGGCTTGGGCAAGGGAGGCGGGGTATTGGGGAGGATGAAAAGGCAACGACACAAGAGCCAGGGGCGCGCAAGCAAGCTCGCACACAGGCTCTTGGCACCAGCGAATGCGCGCGTGGATGCGGTGCGAAAGCCTTTTCGAGCCCTTGCTAGCTTTTCCTCGTCGCTTCAGTTTCGCCTGTGTTTGTTGAAGGAGGGCTGGGCTTGATCCGATTATGATTGCGTGGCGTGTACGGGTGTCCCTTTTTCTCCGGTAAAATTCTCACGTCGATCTTGTCCTCTTCTTCTACGCTTCGTTTCGCTAAGATATTCGTTTAAAGCAGCTGATCAACACACACACACGCCGCGTGTGTGTGCCTTACGTTATCCGTATTTTTAGGTGGTTATAGATTGCGCTCCCTCTCTTCGTCTCTCGGGTACAGGCGCGTGCGCCTGAGTGGGTTTCAGAGAGAGGGAGAGAGAGGGCCGGAAGAGAACTACCTCCCTGCCCCTATTGTCGGTCGCTTGTAACTCTTCGCCTTGTCGGTGTGGAAGAGGGGGGAAGGCAAAAGAAGGGGTCAAGTGCTTTGGAGATCTGCGCGGGCAGGTGTGTGCATGCGAGAGTGTGTGGGTGCGCACGATGTGCAATACATGTGCACAGCACGCATCGTCCATGATGTGTGGATTGGAAAGACGGGAGTAAAGGTTGAGAAAGGGGGCGCGGCGCAGCCAGCGAGAGCGAACATGACAGGAACGCCATTGAGAAACAAATGGCGACAATCACCACCACAACACGTAGACAAGGAGAGGTATGCGGATACACGGGAGGTTGGAATAGGCGGAAAATGACGAGTGTGCATTAGAAGAGCTGGTCGCAGGACCCCACGTGATGCGCACCAACACCTGTGTGAAGACTCGACAGGACGGCGGGGCCATCGACAACGCATGATGAGGGGAAGCAGGGGCGTGTGAGCTTCGCCACCCGCGCACTCAAAGACTTGTAAAACACCGAAAGACGGGCCAGGGTGCCTCTCTCTTATTTGCGCTACCGCTGCTGCTATCGGTGCGGTCTTGCCGCCTCTGCGCATGCGTGCCCCGTGCCTTGCACACACACACACACACACCTCCCCTCTCAACAGCCTCCCCCTACTGCACTCCTCAGTGTCTTTCTCCACCCCATCCCACCCCCTGTTCTTGGCAAGTGAGGGAGAAAGACAGTCGGGATTGTCAGCCACGATCGCAGCTAAGGAGGAAAGGAGAGAGAGAGGTACACACACACACACACACACACACACATACACACGAGCACATGCACAGGGCATCTCCTGCCTCACAGAGCGGACCTCCTCCCCGATGGCCCTCTCCCTCTCCCTTCGTTCGTTGGCTCGTTGGTTGGTTGGGTTTCGTTGACGTTCTTATAAGTGGTGTTCCAACGGGATTGCATCAATGATTCAGGCGTAGACTCATTATGGCAGATCGACGGCGCACACGTGCGCGCACACACACACATACACATACACACACACAGACAGCCGCGACCACCCGGGAACCATAAAAGGGGCTAGCACGCGTGCGTGCGTGTCGAGGGGGAGAAAAGAGGGACAGCGAAGGGTGCTCATCCTGCTTACTCTTGTTGCTCGTGTGTATGTGTCTCTTGTGGAAGGCCGCTAGAACGGGTGAAAAAAATATATAAAGGAGTCGTACACGCACCCCAGCTGCCAGTCCATCCTTCCCCCTTCCCCCTTCCCCCTTCCCCCGCCCCCCGGCCCGTCCTTTCCCCGCTCGTCCATCTCCACCCTCAAGCCTTCGTCAAGCGTATAAGCAGCACAGCAAAACGCCCTTTTTTATATGCACCCGCTCGTACACTTGCAGTTGCCGGTCATCCTTCTCTTCGTCGTCGTCTCTCACACCCTGCTCGCTACCACTGCAGTGGGATGCACGAGATAAAAGCTTGCATGCCCCCCCCCTCACACACACACACACAGGAAGACGTGGAAGTGGCGTTAGACACGTCGGCGCACCAGCCTTTGCGGGGTGGGATGGGTGATGGGGGTTACGGGAAGGAGAAGGGAGGGAGCAAACAGTATTTGAAAAGGGGATCACAAAGCAGAAAAGGAATGAGAAGAGCGGCAGGACGAAGAAGGAAGGAAGGAGGGAGGGAGAGGAGTGTGGAGGTTTACGTTATCCATACCCTTGCACCAAAGCAACAACACGAGCTAATAACAAAAAGAAAAACAAATACACCGTCATCACCGTCATTGAGCGCCACCATCACATGCATTCAGCACAGGAAATAGATAATGAACACGAGAGCAAGGGCTGCCAGAACACGTAAAAGCATGAACACGCGCGCACATACCCACTGCGATAACGCAGGCAGTGCCACACACATACACACACACACACACACGTACGCGCACGCGCAAGCCGGGGAAACGGAGACGGAGACGGAGGGGAAGGGGGAGGAAGGGGCGAAGAGCAGAGGGTCTGCACTAGACACGAGTTCAACTTGCACTCGAAGCAAGACGAATTGAAACAAGCCCGGGTACAGTCACGCACAGACACGCAGAGATATGCGCTCATATCGCTCACTTCCTCTCCCCATCCACATTCTTCGCCTATGTTTGCCGCCACCCTCTACCCTCTCCCTCTCCCCCTACATATACACACACAACTGTCCCCAACCACCCTGATTCGTCTCTAAGGTTTCTTCTTCTGGGATTGCTGCGACAGCGACTCCTCTCGCCGCTGTACAACGTCGTACAGCCCGCTATCACGCCAGTCCACCGTGAAGTAGCTAATCATGAGCCCCAGGGGCACCGGCGGGCGTAGCTCCTCGTAATCGGAGTCGCCAGAGAGCATTTCGTCGATGTCGCTGAGGTTCACCTCCGACGCCGTGGCGAGCGGCGGCAGACTTGGCTGCCGCTCCGGAGTGCGAGACCAGGCCTTCTGCAAAGCCGCATAGTAGTCGAATCCCACAGGAACACTCTCCATCACGCTCAGCGCCCGGTCGCCGCGGTCTGGCAGCGACGCCGCGTTCATAGTACCGGCACCACCACCATCGACGCTACTCGGCGGCAGCGCGAAGACCACCCCGCTGCTTCGATGGAAGGGAAAGGGCGCGTGATCGCAGTGGAGCGGAACCAGTCCCTGTGCACGACGCTCGTCATCTGAATCGTCCTCGGAGGACGAGGACGCAACGCGAGCGCAACGCAGCCCGGCTGCAGCGGCCTCTGCCAACAGCTCATCGACCGTCGTCGCCGGCTGCTGTTGCTGCTGCTGAACCTTCCGCTGCCGACTTCGCTGCTGCAGCTGCGCCTGTCGCACCTGCTCACCCTCCGTCCACTCGAGCACAAGGACGGACTCGGCGTGCGAGAGCCACGAGACGGTTAGGTCGCGTGCCGCGCTGACGTCGATGGGGGTCGGCGTACACCCCCACGAGTCGTCGGGCACGCGAACAGCGGAGGACTGAATGCCCGTCGTTGTTACTTGCGGAAACCTTGAAGGAAGTGATCGGCTAAGAGACCACAACACGAGTCCGTTCTATGAGTGTGCGCGTGCCAGGCGCCGTCAGGGGGCGAAGAGAGAAAAGCTTGCACACACGCACACACACACACATGTATACATGCACGAAACCACACAAATGCCTTTGCACGCGAGTGCAGCGGTAGGGAGGGGAAGGGGGACCTGTAAGCGTGCGGGGAGGGGGCGGGGTCTCAGGACAGAAGCCAAGCAGCAAAAAAAAAAAAGCAAAGGGTAACGCGTGATGGAGGTGAGAAAGCAGGAGGTGACGACAGAAGAGAGTAGCGGTAACGCATCAGCTTCGATGAGGGTCGTGAAGGGAGCGAAGCGCAGGAAGCGCCGCCAAGAAGCACAGCCACACACACACACACACACACACACAAAACAGCAGCAACACGTCCCTTAAAGCATTATTATTTGTTCTTTCCGTCAGTGTGTGCCCATTTCTCTGCCACACAACATGAGGTCAAGCCCCACTCTTGCCCCCGCCCTGCCACAGGCCCCCATCGCACAGTGTGAGGCAGCCCTAGACACGCGTGCTACACCGATGCGCCGACGCAGCCATCTGAGAGCACGGTCCCTGCCTCGAACGCCTCCCACCCACCCGCCCCCAAAAAATGAGCCCAACATCTCGTTTCATTCCGAACAGATGGTCTTTGCGGTGATGTGAATTCGCCTTCACGTCTCTGAGCGGCAAGAGAACCTGAGGAAGGCAGAGCAAGGAGCAGAGGACATCAACGCGACACCAGAGAGGTCCAGCAAGCGAGTGGGAGAGAGGGCAACGTGCTGGCGCATGCCGCCGCCTGCAGAAACGAGGGAGACACAGACGCACGCGCGTGGAAGTACTTGTATGCGTACATACGACGTCGCCCATGAAAGCACTGGAAGGAGATACACAACGAGCGAAGGACAGAGAAATCCAAGCACAAACACAAGAAAAGAGGGGCGGGGCGGGGGGAGGCGCAGCCTCCACGAACACATCTTCCCTTCCCCCCCCCACGACACCACAAAAAAAAGCACGTCAAATGGCGCGGGGTACTCATCGCTCTCGATGACTGCGCCGAAGACGCTGACAGAGCAGCACTCATCACAGGCAGTCATCTACGTGAAGGAGTGCGAAGGAGACAGTGGAGACATGTGAAAGCGAAGCCAGTACACACAAAAAAAAAACAAGTGATGAGAATAGGAGCGCGCCTGTGGCTCAACAGTGCCCACGTATAAAAAAACGTCACAAGAAATGACCTCGCGACACATCACGTGCTGCCTCGTGGCCGCTAGTCAGATGTGCCTCCTCGTACCTCTCTTGTTCTCTCCATCTCTGGCATCTACCGTCGTCATGACCATCAGCACCGCAAAACGCACTACATAGCAACCCATCCATCGCCGCGACATGCATACACGCGCATGCAGCGGCACACTTTCATGCATGCACATGCAGACCCGGGCAGACCGGCAGGCAAGCAAGATAGGGTGAGGCGAAGGGAACACTGCGTCACAATCGGCATCATCGCAAAGAAAATAACGAGCATTCACACGCACGCTCACGTACACGCACGTTCACCTACATAGATGCTTCCATCTCTTCGCCAGCGTGCGAGAGCGGGAGGGAGAGAGAGAGAGATGCACCGAGGCCGTCAGGCGAGTCCGGCGTATTCGTCCCATTCGATCCGGCTGCTGGGGAGGTGTGTGCACATATATATATATATGTGTGTGTGTGTGTGATCGTGCCGCCTACACACCGAGAGGGCCGTACCGGCAGGCACACCGCGTCCTCGATACAAGGGCACAGACACGCGCATATGACTGCGCCTGTGGGCTGGCGAGAGTGCGGTGCCACCCGTCCTTCCTCCTTCCTGCCTCACCGGGTGCAGACGCGAAGGGGGTCGTGGGTGGGCGGGGCCTACTCTGACAACGCGGACACTGACAGTGACGGGAGAGGGAGAAGGGGCCCATGAGGTCACTGGAGCCCCTTCTCAGAGAAAAGGGACGCCAGAAGCAACGCATACAGGCACGAAAAAGACGGCGCTTGCACTGAGAATAAACAAGTAAACTCGACCGCCCCCCCCTCCCCCGATCTCGTCTCGCGCCGCCATGACCCCCACGCAAGCGCACAATGATAGACGAACCAAGGAAAAGCAGTGCTTCCGCGGGCGCCGGCGCACACGCATGCGCTCGCGTAGGCGGGCGCGAGTGAAAAGGTGCGGAGGGGAGGAAAAGTGTCAGCAGGAAGAGGAAGAGGAAGAGGGAGCGGTGTCTCCTCTCGCTAAAATTTCTTTTCGTGTGCCGTAAAGCATGGGGCGAAGCCCCACTCTACGGCGCCCTGTCACAGGCACCCATCCGCGTGGTGTGAAGCAGCCTTAGGCACGCATCACAGCAGTGCGCTGACCCAGTCTTCTGAGCACCGTATCTGGCCCCAACTATACCCACCCACCTCTCGCTCCGCAGGTCACTTAACAGCTGCTCCCATTGTGCTGGCCGCCAGGTGGCGCATCTCCCCCTGAGGGTGGCGCTGGCCCCCTTCATCAGTGGGCAGCAAGGGCCACGTAGGATGCGTTCAAGTCACCATGGCACTCTGTTGGTCATATCTTTGGCACAAGCGTGTTCATGGTCGCACACCGCTTCGACGCAACGCCACCCAGGATCTGGCCTGGTCACCACCACAAGTGGTTCGGCATTTGGCAGAGGTATAGAAGGGGGGAGAGGGTGACTGACTTTCCGGATGCAGATTGGGTACTGGACCCTGCGATGCCACCACACACTGAGGGGTGTGTCTGCCTATCGACAGGGATCTTAGCTCGGGGACAGAAAAAAACATGAAACCACGCTGAGACACAGCCACCACACCGTTTGGGGCGCGTGGGAGACACAGGAGACAGGGCCCCGCATGAGGGACCAACGAAAGAAAGAACAGGGATAAGAGAAGAGCGGTACATCGCCATCCCTACCTCCCTCTCTCCTGTCTTCTCTTCTGTCTGTGCCGGCACCATCGCCGCATAGCGCGCACGCACATTACATGAGCACCGCATGTATCTGAGACGGGCAACAATCACAAACAAACGAAAAAGGAGGTCCTTCCAAGAACATATGCCCGAAATTGTTGGGACACTAGCGCATCTGGTGGTCCTGAGCCGCTTCGAAGAGCCCCTCAGACCGCCATTGCGGCACGAAGAGATCGATCATGTACCCCAGCGGTACAGGCGGGCTCAGAACGTCGCCATTGGACTCGGAAACGGCCTCGAGGATGACCGAGTCGTTGAGGTCCTCCTCGTCCGTCGCCGGTGGCAGCGAGCGCTGCTCCTGGACCAGCCACCGCGATTGCAAGGCACGGAAGTAGTCGATGCCAACCGGCAGCGACGACACGACCAGCGGCGACGCTCCCTCTACCGAGTCGCTTAGAGGCTTCGGCAGTGCCTTGGGACTCTTCGGGCTGGTCGACTCCTTTGTTGAAGCTTTGGCGCGTGATGAACTCTGTTGCGTCCACGTCGTCGTGACGCGCAAGGTCAACCCTGTGCTGCGCCCTGTCCTCACGTCCACCGAGTCACATGTCAATGCGAGACCAGAGGGAGACTTTGCATGTGTCGGCGACGGCCATCCTGACAGCGCCGGGAATGTGGACGAGGAGGTCAATCCCGGCGTGTTGGAGGCAGCGGTGCTCGGACCGCTCTTTAACGATGTCTTCGTCCATGACAGCGTTGATTCTTCTGCTGCTGCCTCACGCCCTCGTGGCACCCCGCGTGCCCCGGTACTTGGAGCAGCAACCTCCTGCAGATCACGGTTCCACTCTGTAATGAGTGCCGCCTCCGTGTCGAGTATCCACGTCAGCGACGGATCCAGTGAGCCGCTCAGCGGGATTGGCGACGCAACGCACTGGACCGGCGACGGCGGAATGGAATCCAGGATATCTCCATAAGAGGGCCTCAAATGGGCTGTGCGCTCGTGGCAAGAGTCAGTGCGGCAGCTGTCACCCGCCAGGGCACTGGAGACAGCTCCCCGCTTCCTTTCCCGGCTGCGGACGTGAGCCGAGGCGTTGGAATGCTTGCTAGACTCACCACCCATCTTTGTTTTTGTTTTTGTTTCTCTGCTTTCCGGCTTCGGCAGAGCTGCCTTTGTTGTGTTGCGTCGCTTCGTGTTTTGTTTGGCTTCCTGCGAAGAGTGGCGGGGGTGGGGTCGGAGGGGAGGGGAGGGGTGGAAAGTATGTTTGACGGTGCACGGTGAAGGATCACGGCCGCACATAAATGACCAGATAAGGCAGACACACAAGGAACCACAGCAGCCGTGAAATGTACGACGAGGCACACACGCAGAGAGAGAGAGACACACCGAAGAGGAAGGGAGGAAGAGGCACAAGAAACGGAAAAAAGCAACTCGACTATCGAGAGAGAGAGAGAGACGAGGGAAAAGGAAGGGAGCTGCCCACGCACAAGCGCACCAACTCGCTCTCCCCGCGGACTCGATGAACGAACTGGGGAGAGGCAATGTTGGCTTCGTGCTACCGGGATCCGCAACGTTGATTCTACGCAGTGCACCGCCCTTTTACGAAAGCAATGACGGACAAGAAAATAGAAATACAGCGTGAACCAAAGTACATGCATACCCACCTTACCACGACGCGAAAAGGAAGAGAAGACAAGACGATGATGGAAGCGAAGCCAAACATGTGAGCAGAGGCTCTATGTGTCGAGGTGCCAGAGAAGAGAACAGGGAAGGGAGGGGGCGGCGCTGTGAAAAGAAGAGATGGAGGCAGCCGGAAACAGCACCCGAGGAGACTCTGCAGAAGAAAAGATGACGATGCGAATATCACTCTTCTGCTTCCTTACGAAGCCCAATGCGGCAGCTCGATTCCGTCCCTGCTTGGCGTCTAGCTCAACTTCCTTTGATGCGCTGGCTTACTCTCCTGTGTGGCGCTGTCCGAATTCTATGAGGCAAGTCTGTGGCGCCGTACACGTGCCAACGTGACTTGGGATAACTAATCGGTAAATGGAGGTGGTTGGGAGGGGAGGGGGAGGTGTAAGAGGCACTTGGATACGGGGATTGAAGCTTGTGCAAGCCACTGCGCTTGCCATACCGCTGTTGCTTGGCCTTCAGCAATGTCGGTCCCTGCTCGAGGCGACGCGGAAGCGACGAACAAAACAAACAACCGGCTTACAAGCAGCGTCGGAGAGCAGAGATGAGCGGAACGGAGCAGCGGTGGAAGGAGGAAGATGGTGTGGATGGAAAAGAAGGGAGTGAGGAAGGGAAGGGAAAGAAAGGAGGAAGCCACCGATGCGTGTCACTCTGCAGAAGTGAGGGTGAGTGGGTAGGTGGTGAGTTTGTATGTGTGCAAGATCGATGTGTGTGTGTGTGTGTGTGTTCGCGCGCGCGCTTCGGTCTCTGTGGAATTGGGTTGCTATGCCCCTTCTCTGTCGTCTCGGCGTTGCGCTGCGTCGAGGGGGGCAGAGATGGAAATAAGAAAGGAGCAGTCAAGCACAGCAAAGGCCCACCAGCCCACAGATGATGAAACTATATATATATATATATATATATATATGAAGGCAAAAACGAAGCCGAAGAAGGGGGGAAGAAAAGGCAGACAGTCAGCTAGATGAGGTGAGAAAAGGCACAGATGATCATGACAGAAGCAGGCGAAAGGGGAGGGGGTGGGAAGAGAATGAGCGGACCGCAACGAATATATACGAAATCACGCGCACGCGCGCACGCACACGTGACGCAGCAGCAACCGCAAAGGAAAACCAAAACTGCCTGAGGTACAGGGTGTAAGACAGAGAGCGGGAGATGCCTACGGGAAGACACATGCAAACTCAGCTACGCCGAGGAGGAAGAATCGCTGTTGATAGGAAATCCGCAGGGGAAGGGCGGAGAAAGGACGTGGGACGGCGAAGTGTGCAGCTGCTACCGAAAACAGAGGAGATAAAGACAACGCCACAAGACGAGGCAAACACAGTGAAGCGGGGAGAAATGAGGAAGAATGCATTACATGAAAGGGAAGTGGAGAACATGTCTGAGAAAAGCAGCAGAAAGAGCAGGCGATAAGAGGCACCGGTGAGAGGCGCCTCTCATCGTCTGTGACATCTCTGCCCCCCCCACACACACGCGCGCGCGTGTTAAATAACCATATTAGAAAGAGCTGAGCCGAGGGGCGTTCGGCAAGAGCAAGGACTCCAGGTGAAGGGGGGTAGAGAGGGGAGGGCCCTGGACTGTGTCGCTTGCCATCCACTCCTCACTTTTCGCGTTATGGTGCTCTCCTCTCCTTATCTTCTGTGGTTCTACTCTTCGGCAACCTGCGTTCCACCCGTCGAATATATCTCTCGTTTTAGCTTACCTTTTCGATCATTCACTTCGCTCCTCAACGAGTACCAGGAGGAGGAGGAGGGACAGCATCTGCGTTGACCTGCCGACCAGCAATCTTTCGTCCGCACGACATGACGCCAGCTAACGCACTCACGCACGCAAGTGCCCTCACCACAAGAGAAACATAACGCCACAGTGAGTCAAGCACGCGCACAGTGGCCAAAACAGGAGAGAAAAGGGAAGGAAGGCACTTTGTGCGTTCCGCATGCCCATTTCTCTGCCACACAACATGAGGTCAAGCCCCACTCTTGCCCCCGCCCTGCCACAGGCCCCCATCGCACAGTGTGAGGCAGCCCTAGACACGCGTGCTACACCGATGCGCCGACGCAGCCATCTGAGAGCACGGTCCCTGCCTCGAACGCCTCCCACCCACCCGCCTCGGAGGGCGCCTCACAGCTGCCCCCCGCCCCCGCCCCATCATGCCGGCAGCCGCCTGCTGCATCCCTCTCGGGGTCACACCCAGGCTCTCTGCATCAGCAGTGGGCAGTGTGGGAGACGGGCAGGCTACGCATCCGAGTCACTGGGACACTCCGCCCATCACATGAATGGCACAAACCTGCTCACATGCTCGCGGGGCGAGCCGACGCAACGCCATCCAGAACCTCACAGCAGACATCAACAGGGATGCATCGCGCTGCCCCCCCCCTGCGTCGTGGGTGATTGACCCTGTCACCACCAGCAGTGGTTCTGGCATTTCGCGGGGGATGGGGGAGGCTTCCTGGCTTCCCCAGACAGAGTGTGGACATACTGCGCCCTGTGGCGCCACACGGAGGTGCGTCCGCTCTTCATCAGGGCGGAGGAGAAGACTGTACATGGAAAATGAAAAAGGACTGAAATACCACTGAGCAATCACATCGCCCTCTCTCTCACGTGCGCCTCCCCACTAACAACACCTCTCTCCATATCTTACGGTACAGAGTGTTCATGTGCTTCTCTCTGTGTCTGCACGAGCGCATGTGGAATGCATGTTTGCAAATTTGTCTTGACCCGTCAGACGCCGCTCGACGACGACGTGTTCGCTGTTGGATACCGTCGCAGAAGTCGCTTGCTGAGCAGCTCCAGCAGAATGACTTCGCGCAGCCGGCTGACATCAGACTGGGTAAAACTCACCGCCACACCCTGGGCAACGCACCAGGCCACTTGGCATACAAAGACGCCGCAGTCATTGCCATTCGCCTGTTGCGGGATGTGGTCGAACCCACCTGTGAACCACTCCACCTCCGTGTCGCTCAGCTGCTCGGCAGGAAGAGCCGTCGCGGCGGTCAACGAGAGAGGTGGCGGTGGCGGCGTTGGCGCAGCCCGCACTGCGAGCGCTGCGCCAACGCCGCCGGCATCGCTCCCTCCCTGTAGCACCTTCTGTGATGTTTGTTCCACGAACAGCGCCTCTTGATGTCGTATCCGCTTCGCCGCGCGGTGCAGCTCGTCCAAGGAGTCATAAGGCTGTAGGGAGTCGAGAGGTGATATGGCAGTAGAACTCCCCTCCGTCACCAGCGTGTCGGTGAAGGGCACGTACGGCACGGCCACCACGCACGCCGAGGTCCACGGTGACGGTTGTGGTGCTGCAGAGGACGGCGAGTCCTGTGCAACGACGGACGCCGCCGCAGCGGGCGTGCATTCGGTGTTTACGAGGCCAAAGTGGCGCTTGCACTCACGCCACACATGCGAGAGATGTGCCAGTATCACAGCACCGCGCTGGCGCGCCCTGTCTGATCGGCTCATAGAGTCGTACATGACCCACCGGTCGTCCGCGCAATCAAGGACCGCCAAAGCCCAGTGCTGCGTCCCAATGTTCACGGGCACTAGCACCGCACGCACGCTACGCGGATCGGAGGGGCTGTACGGCTCTAGTAAATGCTTGCGATGGCGGAGCCAGCGGAATACGGCGCTGCTAGAGTCGAGCTGCGGCAGGCGTGGTGGAGGGCTTCGAAAACCGTCCACGCTCTGGCTCAGTTCAGATTCCACCTTCGTGTAGAAGTGCGTGCCCAGCGACGCGATACGGTGGCGGCATCGGGCCGCGGGCAAAGATGCGGTGGCCGCGCCTTCGGCTTCCACGCACAGCAGCTGCAAGTAATTGTTGATGACCTGGTCGTTCAGCCACGACCGCGGGCCCAAGGAAGCGAGCTGCCTGTAGCTGATCTCGTAGCCCCCAGTGTCGAACTTCACTGCAATGGCGTTGCTCGCACCGCGCGCGTAGACGGATTCGAGTACTTGGCGATCAGCGTCGTCCAGACGCAGGTGCTCGAGCGACACCGGCACACCACTGCGGATGTGCCGCATAACACCAGTGCAGACGAGTGGCTGCAACGTCGCTGCCGAGGACGCGGCAGAGCCGTCATTCAACGCTGTCGCCTGCGCCTTCGTTGGGCGCGGCTGCGTCAGCTCCACCATAAGCTGCCGCTCGATCCACTGCGTCAGCGCACGATCTGCCGCGCTGCTGTTCACGTCCATAGCGTGCTGCACATCACGCTGCACAAGGGGGACGCACACCTCACTCATTATGGCCTCATACACCGCCCGCACTGCGACATCGTGCGGGGTGTGCGTGGTGTCCGTCAGCAGACTTCGAAACGCATCTACTGCAGTCTCTGCCGCTACCTCGTGCACACAGCTCCTCCCGTCACGCGTGCGCGTCTCTGCACCACGGACATCTTGTGCATTGCCGTGGTACGATCGGCGGTGCTGCCCGGCGGAGATGATCGACGAGACATGCACACAAGATGGCGACCACGCGGGTAGTGCAGCGTTCGTTGCCTTGCCTACTGAAGGGTGCGACGGTACAGCTGCCACGTTCTGCTCCTGGTCCAGAGTCATCGGAGATGCGCGCTTCACGTCCTCAGGGTTGCTGGCCCTGTGGGCACGGATGCCACTGCCAGAGCCGTCGGCAGCGCCTCCGTCGAATTCCGTGAGCATCACCAGACTCTCGGTGAGGCGCGCTAGATCGTCGGCGTGCTCACGCGTTCGCTGAGCCGCCAGAGAGAGCACCGGCGGTTCACCACTCGACGACTGCACCTCCGATGTCGTCTGCCGCGCCACCAGCCCTCCCTGCTCTGCGCTGCACGCCGCCATCCCTGCCGCAATCGCGGCTCTCAGCTGCTCCAGCACATGCGCGCGAGTAGTTCGCTTAGAAGCAGCCGTAGCACCCTCAGTCACCTCTCCATCCCTGAGCATGTGGTCACCACCACTCCTGTCTGCCCACGTCGGTGGCAGCGCTGATTCCCACGGCGACGGCGCGGCGTCAGCAGCGCTGCGATACAACTCGGACGCAGTCGAGAACGGCGGAGAAGCGGCGGCCGAGTGTCGTGCACACGAGGACGCATCGAAGTGCTCCGCATCGGCCGCCGTCGTCGGCTTCGGCCACACACCCACACCGCGCAGGGAGCGCTTTGCTGCCACCAGATGCTGCCGCCGGCGCAGCCACCGCGCCACGCGCACACGCGACTGCGCAAGCAGTCGAGGCGCGCTTCGGAAGGAGTCCTCCGGGGCGTCTGATAATGCAGTCGCGGCACCGCCCAAGAGGTGCATGCGGAGGCCGCCAACCCGCGAGAAGGTGAAGCTGCCACTGTTCTCGTGCCGACCCGTCCGCCCCGCCTCTTGTCTGGGAATCGAATCGCCCGCAGCTTCAGTGCTCTGGAGAGTGACTCTGCCTCCTCCACTCACGCGGCTACCCCGACTCGAGCACGTCGAAGAAGCTATGGAGGTGTCCAAGTCTCCCTCTTCACCGTCGACTTGCCGACGATGGAGGGCTCCACCCCTGCCCCCCGCGCCGGCTTGCTGACGCGCACTCTCGCAAGGATGCGCCAGGAGAGCTTCGCTCCCCATGCGAGACAGCGACAAGACAGGTGTGGCCACGCCCGCTGGCACCGCCTCTGCCGTCATCTCGGCCATCTCTGCTCCTGGTGCCTGCTGGCCCTCCATCACGCTGTCGTCTACTGTGTCGTCTCGGTGGTCTCTGCGCGCACCACGTGGCTGAGCAGCGTCAGCCGGCCGCAGGAGCTCCAGCCTAACCGACTTTCCCCTGTCACTGGACAGGGACAGCGAGTGAGAGAGGCGACCAAGTATGCTGCGACCAGCTGCATCCAACCACGACAGCGACGAAAAAGGCGGAGCAGCAGGAGGAGCAGCAGGCGCTGACGGCATTGCCGCGGGCATCGCGTAGCTGGGGTGCTGCGCCTCCGCGCCTGCAACCGCAGATGGGGAAGCCGATAGCGTCGCTGGGTGAATTCGCTTGCTCACCTTGCTTGACATTCGTTGTAGCTCTCTTCTGCTCCGCCACCAGGCCTGTGCAGCCCGCACGAGGGCAGTGCGTTGGACAGCGCTTGTCAACACCCCTCGAAGACCACTATCTGCAGCGCTACTTGTGTGGCCGCTCAGGACGCGCCCAGTAGTTCCGCGCAAGCCTGCGCGAGTGAGCTCCTCCCCTTCGACAGCACCTCTCGGTTGTCGCCGCGACTGCACATCATCTCGCCGGAATGCGGCAGAGGCGCAGACGCCTCCACCACCCTGCCGCCACTGGCTAAGGCGGTCCTCTTCGGCGCGGTAGCGGCGCACCAGCGAGTCCATCACGAGGGCATACGGTGGCGGCGTCGACGAGTGCCTTATCGCCATGCTAGATGTTTGAGCGGATGCCGAAGATGCCGCTGCCAGCCCCTGCAGCCGCCCAGAACCAGTTTCAGCAGGCGCCGCCACGCTTGCACTCGATCGATGGATCAGATGAGAGTGTCGATGGTGCAGATGCCCAGAGAGGACCATGTTGGGCGGTGGCCGGATTGTCGGACTGCGCACGGGCCCCCCGACAGCGTCGGGCCTCGGCAGCACCGACCCAGGTCGTGCCACCGGATCATGCGCTTGTGTGTCCGCGGTCGCCGACGACGCTGAGGAGCTCATGAACGGTGTGAGCGACTGAAACGCATCACCGTTCGTGCTCTGAGGTGCGGGGCAAGGTTCCACGGCAACATCGGCGGTTACCGCGAAGGAAGGCGACGAAGAAGAGTTGAGGGACGCCCCCTCCGCGGCACAATGGTGGCGAGTCGACGGCTGCAAGTTCATGAAATAACACACATACACGCGCGCATACACACGCCGTCTCTGATTCTTGAAATGCGCACAATAACAACGAGGGCAAGAGGTATTCTCCTCTTTTTTGGGGTATGTTTGCGTGTGTGTGCGTCTGTGTGTGTGTGCTGCCCATGTTGCAGTTGACACAATGGTGTGGTGGAGGGAGAGGAGGAGGAGCGAAGGGGTAGTGCAGGGAGGTGGGAAAGGAAAGGCCTAGGCAGAGATAGAGAGCGCACAGGCAAGTCTGTCTGTGTACTGTTGTCCGTGCGTGTGAGTGTGCGTGCACATGCGTGTGCCGCGCCACCGCGCAGCTCGCCACGAGCTAATCGGCGCGTCTCACGCACATCGCACCATATCGAATGGGCGATGCGCGCCATCAACAAAGTCGACTGCTGAGCTCCTTTTTCCTTCGTTGCCACATTCATGTCGCCTTTCGTCGTCGTCTCCCCCCATTCCCCGTCCCCCTCCTGTTTTACCCTCGTCTAGCACTGTGGTGTGCGTGTGTCGCGCACGGTGATCCTCGTCTCGTCTCTAAGAGGCGCCGGGTAAAGCAAAAATTAGGGAAACAGAGGGTGCCTGCACGCACACACGCACAGAAAGAAGGTGAGGCCTCCGTGTATGTGGGGGGGGGGGAGAGGGGGATGTCTGCTCATGCTTTGCTTCGACCCCCTTGTAGCAGAGGGAGGCGAGAGCAGAGAGGGGTTTGGGGTGCAGATGGGTGGATTGGGGGAGATGGGGGAGAGTGCGCTCCTTTATCCCCGGCGGAGCACAGATACGCAGAAGCGCCCTTGGCTTCTGTGTGTAGGTATGTCTGTATAGGGTGCACGTGTCTCATCGGCTGGCAAGAGAATCCGACGGCACGCGTGTGCAAGCACGACGACGACACTAAACGCAAAACAATATCCAACGCAAAGAAAATAGAGCACGCAAGCAAGGGCCCGACCCAGAGGAGGGGCGAGAGAAACGTAGTGAAAGGGAGGAGGCGGGGTGGGAGCCCGGAGAGCACACAGATACGATCGGCCCGTGGGGTGTGGAGGGTGATGGGCCACACGACATCTGAAGAGGCCTTGAAGAGAGTAGGGAAGGCAAGAGCGGCGAGTGGTCACACGCGCATGCCAGTGCAAAGCAGCGCAGACGGTGATCCGTTGGGTAGTCGGGACAGAAGCGGGGAGGGGGACGAACGAAAAGCACACGCGTTAGCTTTGCACTTCTCCCACACGCACGCACGCACACACACACACACACACACCAACCACCACCCACAGCTTTGCGACAACTTCCGTCCATCTGTGAGCGGGTAAGCTATCGCTTCGCAGAGAGCACCGGCAGGCCGGCTGCTTTCGCTGCGGCGTCGAAGCTGATCGAGGCCATCCACGGTGCTTCGGGCATCTGCACTGTCTTACCCTCGGCTTCCGCCACCGACGGTGCCGCGATCCAGTCACCCAGCATGAAGTAGCGAGATCGAAGTAGCTCCGCGGCGGTGGGGCGTTTTGCGGGATCGGGCTGCAGGCACCAGCGCAGCATCTTCTTGCACTCATCCGAGAGGTGAGGAGGCAGGCGCACCGCAATCGACCCGGCGTACGGTGAGGCGGACTCTGGCTGCTCCTTCTCCTTGCTGGCGGCGTCGTGGTTCTGTAACAGAGCAGTGATGCGGGTCTGGTACCACTTATTGAGATTCTCGCTTAGGCGAGCGCCGTACACATCCTCGTCGCGACGCGTCAAAGGCTTGGGCAGATTCTCTGGCAGGCATTCCTTCATGATGACACCTCCCTCCGAGACAAGCTCGACAAAGGTCATGGCAAAGGCGTAGATGTCGCTCGCAGTCGAGAATAGGCGCCGGTGCAGCACTTCTGGTGCCGCATGCGTGACAGTCACGTACTTGTGCACGGGAACGTCTTCTAGCCGTCTACAGTCAGCGAAGCCCAAGGCGCGACGAATCAGTGAGGTGTGATTCAGCTTCACCAGCGGCGCGCCGCCACGGCAGCGGCCAAGCGAGCCGGCCGCTTCAAACAGTGTCGTCCCAGAGCTCAGAGTCTGCGGCACGCAAAACTGCTCGGTAGAGAGACTCCCAACCACCGTCGGGGTGGAAGAGCTCGGTGCCTTATGCGTGACCTGCCGCTGGTGCAGCGGGCCCCCGCAGAAGAAAGTGGCGCGCGAGGTGGGTGGTGAAAGGAGGATGGGGAGGCGGCCGCGTGAGTTGTGCAGCGGCGTTTTGACGGGTTTCACGACGTAGTGGTCTGACGACAAGATCGCAATGCCGCCGAGACTCGTGTTCTTCAGCGGCACCACCCGCATCGGCGGCACCTCGAGTGCCTCCTCTGATAACATCGTCGACGCAAGCATCTCTGCATCCGCCTGGCCACGCACTCCGTCATGCGGGGACGGAAAGGGCACGCCGTCGCCCTCGTCGGTGTGCGTGAACTCGAACTCGCTCATAAAACGGCGGTAAGTCTCATGTAAGAGGAGCTGGTGGGTGCCGTCGTCGCCGCTCGCCTCGGATATGCCAAAGGCACGCACACTATTGGCCCTGGTTTGCTTGCCCAGCGTGTGGGTATCGGCGTTTGCGTGTGCCGTCGACGGGCTACCCGAGGCCACCAGGCCCCCGCGAAAGCCGGTCTCCGTCAGGGATGCTGCCTGTAACGGTGAATCGAACAAGCCGACCTCCCCGGCACTCGTGAAGGAAGCGTTGTTGCCGTAGGACACCTCAACGCCGTTTCCACTCTCTATCATGCCCGTGTTACCGTTCCCCTGCTTGCAGGCCTGTGCGGCCACCGCACCTTGCCCACCCAAGGTTTTGGGGCTCTCATTGGGGTTGGCAGCGATCGCAGACACCTGCTGCGTACAGCTGTTCTTGTGCGCCAGCATGGAGACGCTGTGTGTCGGGCGGGCCTTGGCGCCGGCTGCCTTACCGGTGCGCCGAACCGAAGAAAACGCGTTTTTCCGCTGCTCGCCAGGAACGCCGCGGCGGTGCTTTAACAGCGGCGACGGGGTGCCGTTTGTCGGCTCATTCTCAAAGTCCTTTCGCTTCTGGCTGATGCTCGCGCTCGTCAGCGGCGGCGGCGGCCACTGCAGGTCCAGTGATCCCGGTGGCGGGTTCAGCAACCCCAGCGCCTTGCCCAGCTGCGACGGCGTCACACTCGTCAAGTCGCCGGTCGGCAGGTCGGAAATGTAGGCAGGAAAGTAGGTGTAGTAGACACTCTGAATCGGCCTGTGAAGGAAGATGGCCTTGGCGCACAGATCGTACTGCATCTCGCCCCTGTCGTGTATCTGCAGAAGCGCCAGGAGGACGTCTCGCATGTAGGCGCGCGCGGTCAGCTCATGCAGCCGCCTTCGCTCAAAACGCGACGGCATCTCCTTTACCTGGAACCCACGCAGAGTGCCATGCTTGGCGTACTCGAGATACAAGCGCAGTTTGCGCGGTGTGCCACCGACCGCGTTTTCCTGCTGCGACTTCAGGCTGGAGTTCGAGTGGCGATTCAAAAGGCTGGTGAGTAGGTGGGTGCCGCTGCGAGAGAGCAGCTTCCTGTGATCCTCTCCACGACCAGCGGAGCCTGTAGCGAGATCACCGGAAGCGGAGAGCCCGCCAGCAGCCGCGCCGCCATTGCCGCCGTGGTTTTCCCGTCCGGGAAAAAACTGGTACGATGCCTCTGGCACAGCCATGGAGATGCCTTCAGCAAAAACGTACTCCAGCTGGTAGCAGCGGAGGAGGTGTGGGCAGTACGTCGACAGCCGCGCCCACCGTCGCACCTCGAGGCAGACCTGCTCCAACACACAGCTAGAGGTGTAGTTGTTGTACAGAAAAAACTCTTTCATTGCTATGATGTAGTGCGACACAGCTGTGCAGGTCGGAGCAGCCGTCGGTGTCGAAGCGGGAGCGGAGACCGGTCCAGCAATCGCGCTGGCGTCGATGATGTCGCCGCCGGAGTTGAGGCTCTTTGCCGAGCTCACGTCCCCACCAAAGCTGGGGGAGGAGCGATCGCGGCCGGCTGCGCATGCGGCCGCACTGCCGGTGTTGCCTCGCCGTGCCGGGGCATACCGCGGCGACGTCGCATTCACCGCCTCCTCCGAGAGCCCAGTGAAAACGGAGAGGTGCGCAAGGTGAACCTCGCTGTACATGCCCTTCGCAATACATGTGTCGCCGGCTAGCGGTTGGAGCTGATAAACCGTCAGTGTCCGCGCCGGCGGACTGACGTGCTGGCCGCCGGCGTTCGTCGAGTCACCATTCGTGTTGCGGTGAAACGCCGGGCCAGTCGTGCCTTTAGTTCCTGCCGGAGTGCCGCCTTTGTCGCCTGTCACATCCGGTGCGAGGACAGCGTCGTCGGTCACCGCTGGCAGAATGCCCTGCGCCACCGCGACACAGCGCAGCTCCATGACATACTTGTGGTACGCCTTGGCCGTCTCATCATCAGGGCGGAACGCCGAGATGCCCTTGTCGCCTGCCTTGCCGTTGTTTTGCGCGGGGGCGCCGACGCCACGAAAAACCACGCCGTTGACGTTGTGGAGCGCCTTGCCCTTCTTCCCACTCGCCAGCGGATCATCCGGACCGCTGGCGTCGCCGCGGTGCAGCGGGCCCAGCCGACCTTTGAAGCTTTTACACCCCATTACAGTCCACCTGTCGAGCACGTGCAACTTTCCGTTCCCTGCGACTACGCGGCAGGGCAGGCGACAACAACGAGCAAGCGAGAGAGCGAGAGCGGCAACAACAACACCAACAACAACAACAAAAAAAAGCGAAGAGACGTGACGGAAAAACGACGAAGAGCAGGCGGGCGAACAAAGTGAATGCGCACGGAAGACGGACACACGCACACGCACGAAGCCGCACGGTACACATCCACCGGCACAGAAAGAGAGAGAGAGAGAGAGAGAGAGAGACAGACTCGCAACGAGAGAAAGACAGTGCCGAGGCTCAATATCGAATTTCCTGTCCTCACGCCGTATCGCCGCCTCGCTCGCTCTCCTCTTTTTGATCAGTGCACGTGGGTCGGCACGTCTGGATCTGCCAGAGTTCGTAGGTGCACCTTCAATCACGCAACTATGCGGGTGTCGTAGCTGAGTCTGTAGATACACGGGTAGCGACAAAATCGAAGCACACACAGAGAGAGAAATAAGGACAGCAAGGCACACACACACACACACACACGGAAGCGAAAGAAGAGCGAGCGGGCACAAGAATGAAGAATGCAAGAACACAACCGTCACCCAACGTTACGCTGCTCAGCGTGAGGGCAACGAGAGCGAGCGAACGAGCAAAAGAGAGATAAAGGGGAGGGGGAAGTACTGAATCCTCGGCTCTGCTTACTTTACAGCTTCCCCTCACGCTGCACTGCACTGGTCCCTTCTTCGTCGGAGCACGCGAGTACAGCAAAAAGTGGGCGGATATGTTCTAGCCGGATGAGCAACTCAGCGCTGCACCTAACCTCATCCGATACGACACGCTCTGCAGTATCTATGTGCATGCACACACGTGCACGCGATCCACGAACGCCAGCTCTCGTCTTCCTCTGTCGTTGCTCGTTCGCGTTGCTCGTCTTGTTGCGTCTCGCTGGCGATCCGTGGTGAGCGCGCAGAGAAACGGGGAGACGCAAAGAAAAAAAGCAACAGAAAGAAGACGAAGTGTGCGCTTTGTGGTGCGGTATGCCGTGCACACGTCTGCGTGCGGAGGTGTGGGTGGGTGGGTGCTGCGTATTACGGAACCTCTTCACGCGTGCGCCAGTCCCGAACCCTACCCGAATCTCCTCTTGACGCGCGACAGAGAAAAACAAGCGGTGCAGGGGGGAAGTGGAAGAAAACGCGTCCCAAATGTGCTGCACAGTCAAAGAAAGGCATTCACGGGCATACCCGACAAGCGCACGCACACTCGCACGCGTGTACGCGACAACCTTTAAGAAGAGCAGCAACCAACGGGCACAAAGCAGCACAGGAGCCGGCACACGTGAGGAGATGAAGGGGAGAGAAGACGAGAAGGTCTAACACGGTAGCGGATGCCACGTGTGGTCGATGCTCTCGGCGCAGCACTCCTTTTCAATTCCGCAAAGGAGGTGCAGAGGGAAGGAGAGGGGTGTGTGCCCCCCTCCCTGCCTGTGTGTGTGTGTGTGTGTGTGTGTGTGTCAGTGTGTGTACCTTATGAATAGTCGTATTCTCCGATCCGCAGAAAGCCGTGCCCTCCTCCTCTTGCCTCTTGTTGATGTGGTTTGCCCCTGCTACCGTGCACGGAAGGCCCGCGCTCACACGCATACACACACACACACACAGCGGGAGTTGTAATTTCTCCTACTGTGTTGTTGCCCTTCTTCTCACGCCGGGAAGAAAGAAGGGTCGCAAGTTGCAGGCAGGGATGACGAAGAGGAGGCTGGTGGTGACAACTGCCGCAAAGCGAGGTGGAGAACGAGGAGAGAAATGCCAATGGTGAGGAAAGAGGGCTGCCACGTGCAACACCAGCGTTTCTGCGAAGAGCTTCTCGTCCGACCTACCCTGCAATGAAGCCACTTTCAACGCCAATGATGGGTCGCCCTCTTGGTCTCCCTCTGTGTTCTTCAGTGCGAGCGTGACCGATGCCTCCGGCAATCCCCGCACTGCGTGCGTGTGCACGGGCGCCGTTGGGTAGCCTCACGTCACCTCACCTCTGTCCTCCGCTTCTCGAAGGAAAATTACCCGTTATAATGGTGGCGTTATGAGCACAACCACGTGTGCACACGCGCAGACAGACACAGCCGCGGCGAACGAGAGGCAGCTATGGCGGGAGGCCCAAGGGGAGAAGGGGGAAAGGAGAGAGGAGAGAGGGAGGGGGGGGGGGTAGCAGCAACAACAAACGACACAAAAAAGAGAGGTGTCCTTAAGCGTATGTGTATGTGTATGTGTATGTGTATGTGTATGTGTGTGTGGAGGGGGGGGGGAAGGGGGGAAGAGAGGAAGGGAGGAAGGGGGGGGGGGGGCACAGAGAGCGCAATACGACGGATACCTAAGCAAACGCACTCACACGCAGGCACACAGAAGGTAAAGCGCCGCGGCTGCCCTGCAGAAGCGGTGGGGCTGAGCGGGAGAAACCGGGGAGATGACAGCTGCCGACAGCCGCGACGCGAGGGGTAGCGGTGGCGAGCGGCAACAGCCCGGTAGAGAAAGAGAAAGAGACAGCGGGAGAATAAGAGGGGTGTGCGCGCAGTGAGAAGTGGTGAATGTAAAACTATGAGACGGTGGGTAAGTCGCGTGTCCATGTGAACAGGGACAAGGAGCGGAGTGAGCGGAGAGACATGGATAAAGAAAGCAGCGACATGCGCGCGCTCTCGAGGGCGGGTAGGGCGGGGGAGGGGGAGAGGGCGAGCATGACGAGGGTGTTCCCTTATCCCGTGAAGCTTCTCACTATGAGCGCGACAACGGGTAAACCCACTCCGCTGTGAGGGTCGCACACTTTTTTGTATGCTTCGCTTTATTCGAGTTGTCGAGCGGATGCGCGCTTTAATAGCAGCACTGACGGAGCAGGAAGAGGAGCGAGAAGGGTGGCCCCCCACGAAGGAAGGCGGAAGAGAGGAACGGTAAAAGGCGAGGTCAGCCAGTCGAGACGGTGTGCGAGAGCACAGAGCACAGACGCAAGAGAATAATAGCAATCATGCAAGCGGCATCGGCGCTCGCAAGCCCGCTAGATCACCCGCCTCGCCGTCGTCGCGTGCAGCCCGCTTGAGGGCCGCCGCTGCCATGGAGCGGGCGACGGAAAGACTCGTCTCAATGGACTGCCATTGCTGACGCGTCTGCAGCTCCATCTGGCGCAACGAGCTCAGCCGAGTCGTCGCCGCGAGCGGAGGCGATGAAGCAGGAACAGCACGAACAACATGATGGGCTGCAGCGGTGTTGCGCTGTGCGATGTGCAGCTCATGTATCGCCAAGGTGGATGGATCCGCTCGCGCGGTGGTGAAAGGGGTCGGTGTCGTTGGGGACAACACCGCGGAAACTGCCCCGGCAGCAGGCTGTAGAAGCCTCTCGCCACACTCATCCTCAGCGGCATCCAGGAGAGAGCGGAACAAGGACCCGACACGCAGTGCACGTGCGTAAACGGAAGGCACCTCGGTGAGTGGGGCGCTTGGCGGCGACAACTCGGTGGTGAGCAACGAAGAGGCGAACGACAGCCACCGCCGAACAAAAGCATCACGGTCACGGGCCGCGTCTCCCACGGTTGGCCAAAGAGCGGTGCCAATGGCGCTATCCTTTCCAGCACCAGCGTCTGCGAGGCTGTTCGTCACACGAAAGTGATCCCCTTCCGCCGACGCCGCACACGGTTTCGGCGCAGTGGACTCATCCGTTTCGGCAGCTTCTACCTCGCTTCTTTCTTCCCGCTGCGCACCGCTGCTATACTCCGCGCCACCCCTTCGCTTCTGAAGTGCAAGGCCCAACTGCGAGAGCAGACAGGGCAAGGTGTGGTAGACCGCCGCCAAGGCCTCCGCAACCTGTCCTTCACACGTGCGTTGGGATATGGAAGGGCTATCCGTGGCCCTTCCATATCCCAACGGCTCGCGCGGACGGAGATGCACCACCTCCACACCGCCGATGCCGTCATCTGCGACGTTGTCGTCACCAGAGCAACCACCCACGTCACCATCATAAGCAAGTTGCGGTGGCGGTGTCACGTAGCACAGAGGTTGGCCTGCACGGATCGCGTTGCACAGCCTGGCCAGAGAGCAGAGTTGCATTGCGCAGCAAAGCAGTGCAGAAAGGTGGGAGTGGGGGAGGTCCACAGTGGGAGAGCCTGTGTCCGATGACAGACGTACTCGCACAAGGGCAGTTGCACCACGACGCCCATCGCCAGCAGCGTCATCGCAATCGTCGTGACAACCCACTTCATGCTCGTGTTCATCATGGCTGCAGAGCCGCAGCGTCGACTGCTGAGGAGGCAGTGGCGGGTGAAGTAAGGGACATCGCCTCACAAGGTTGCTGAGGTTTCGCACAAGTGCATCGATGTGGCCGCGCTGGTACAGTCGGCGGCCTGGGTGCGGCATCGCGTCGCCGACGGCGTCTCCGTCGGCGGCAAGGAGAACGCTAGGGGGTTCCATGGTCATCGAGTCGCTGACTGCGCCGACATCGTTGCTGGTCAAGCCTTCCATGATGACATGCCACACATGTCGGAGAGAGCGAGGTGTGCGCAGGAGCGGCGATGGTGGACTGTAGCTCTCTTCGCCCGAGTGACGATGCTCGTCGTCCATAGCATCTGGCTGCGACACCATCTGAATGTACTGGCGCCAAAGAGAGCACACGGAGTGGCGGTTGCCGTCTGCGCTGTCAAGCTTGAGAACGACATCGCTGGTGCGTCCCTGTTGGCTCGGCGGCGCCGAAAGGCTCGCGACCTCTGCTGCGCAGCTACACTGCTGCGCTGCTTGTCCCTCTCCGCCACCATCGCTGGCTGAGCGGACTTGTCCATTGACGCCAAGTAACCCATCTGATTGCCCTCTGTTGCACCCGCCCCTCGCGAGATGGGGGCGCCACTGTGAGCACGGTTGGCAGCCGTGGAGATGCCCCTCCTCGCCCACCATCTGACCGTGCGCACACATGCCCCTTCCTATCGGAGTTGTGCACTGGTGGCTTGGTATGTACTGAGGTCGATCCAGCGCCAACCGCCGACACAGCCGCACCACCCGTCGATTCAGCATGTCTAGCCGGAGAATCACATGCTGGAAGAAGCCGCGATGCACAACCTTCTCGAACCACGGCTGCACTTCTCCGACCCACACCTGTGCAATCTGCAGCCTGGCCGCGTGCTTCACGTGTTCGCGGTGGTAGTTGGAGCATTGCTCTCCCAGCTGTTGTGTGCGTGCCGCCATAGCCGAGTAGAAGCTAGCACACGTCGATGTCTGAGGAAGAGCGCGTGGCGAGGGCATCGGCAGCAGGGGCTGCTGTGCTAGCAGTGTTGGCAGTGCTGATACTCGCTCTCGTGCAGCAGCGGCAGGACTGATGATGATAGTGTCTTCGACATCCTCGGCACGATCGACCTCACAAAGTAAGCCATCGTGGCGAGGAGAGCTGCCAGCCGCAATCGCCAATTTGGTCGATTGGCCACGCAGCAACGGGGTAAAAAACGTGTCTGTGGCACCACCAGGCGAATAGGAAGGAGCCGGCAGCGCTGATTCAGCAGGATAAAGTAGCAGGAGCGGCGACATGGCCCGCACCAGCACGAGTCTGTTTTCATCCAGCGCGGAACGCCGGGTCGCCAAGCGAGCCCGCGCGTCGCTGAGGCGCTGCAGTGCGTTGCGGATGCCGTGCTCGACATTCTCCAACGTGCTCTCCATCGAGGCCACAAAGAGGGAGGCGTCGACAACCGGCGTGAAGGAATATGAGAAGGGGCTTGGTGGCGTTGGGCTGAGACTCCTCTCCTCTTGCCTTCAGATAGAAAGTGCTTGACGAGGAGGGGGGGGGGCCTTCGATCGTGTGTCGGTGTGTGGGGTGCGGTTGCACATGTCGGGAGAGGGAAGAGAAAGAGGGACGAGAATGGGAAAACGAAAGCAAAAGATTTGCCGTTTTCAACCCCCACGCGTCGGCACCACGCTTGTGCACGACGTGCATGCGGGGGCGTGTCTATGGTGCATGTTTGCAGGCGAAGTAGAGAAGCTGTTATCTGAAAAAAGAGTGCATGAATGCCGAGGCACAGACAAGCACCAAAACATGCATGCATACGCACTCGGATGTACTCGCGCATGCGCAGCAGCGCTGCAACTGGTCCAGCGTTTGCCTCGCTCCATTGCTCCAGGCTCAGGCGTCACGGGGAGACGAGCTAAAAGGGGAGGCGTGGAACCAACTCGGCCGCGCCCCCAACCCTATCTCGCTGCCTGCTTGATGCCCTCCGCACATGTGCACAGAGATATACCCACACAACATACCGCACAGGTGTCGCCAAGACTTTTGATCGTGGCGCATAGATGAGTATAAAATAGATTAAAACAGAATGAACGGAAGCAAACAACGGCAGAGAGGCAAGAAGAGCAAATACAGGGAGAGGGAGAAGGGAGAGAGAAATACAGGCACAGACGCAGAGGGGGGCCACACGCACGGTCGCCGACGAGGCAACGGAAAAGGAGCCGGAAAAAAAGAGGTAGCCAAGCAAAAAACATGTGCGTAGGCATAGAGAGAGGGGGGAGAGACTTGTACATATGTACGTATATAACTGGAGCAGCCCGAGGGGGGGGGATGCGGGGTCAGCAGGAGGGCGACAAAACTAACAGAACACGCAGAGGGGAGTGTCACTGTACTTGTGGCTGGGTATGCCCATGTCACAGCGCGTGTCTGTTTGTTTATGAAGGAGAGGGGGAGCAGATGAGGCAGCAACAGCAAAAAAAAAGGAACAGGGAAACGACGGACACGCACTGCAGCACACCACAAAGACGCACACAACATGGAAAGAGAAAGGGATAAATCGATCCTAAGGAAAGACGAACAGCAACGAAGCGATGCGCTGGTGTGTGTGTGTGTGTGTGTATGTGTGTGATGCAGCCAGCGCCTGAGTGAAAGTGAAAAAGGAGAGACACGCGCGAGTGAGATCGTCGCCGCCGCGCTCGCCGAAGAGCTGAGAGAGAGGGAAGGGGAGATTGCTGCCTTGCTCGCTCAGCAAGCGTGGCACTCAATATCCATGTGCCACAGAGCCACCTCGCGCCCTCCTCACCTCCTCCGTTCTTGTCTTCTGCTCCCTACAGAGCCCTTACACTGGGCGTGTTTTGCAACTCAAACGGGTCCGCCGTGGGCACGGCACAGTTGTGGTATTGCCCCCGCGCCGTCGTCGCCCTCAATGAGCACCTCGCTCTCCCGCTTCACAATCAAGCGGTAGTACACAAGCTGTGCCACCACCACAGTGTCCAGGAAGACCTGGAAGCAGCCGCACACAATAAAGGGCAGTGCCTGTTTTGCATAGAGAAAGTAAAGCACCTTGATAACATCACCGCCCACCCACGTGAGGATGAGCAGCATAGTAAGGCCCTCGGTGCTGCGCCGCCGAGCGTTGCGGAGAATCTGCGGGAGCACGAGTAGGGCCTCGATGCCGAGCGCCGTATACCCCACCACCTCGGCCGCGTTCTTCCAGACGCGGCCAATGGAGCCATAATAGAGCAGCACCGCCACCAGCGCAGCGGCAGCGGTGATGACGTAGTTGTAAACAAGCTGAGGCGGAGTGTTCCAAAGCAAGCTGGCTTCGATACAGTCCTCAATACGGAAGAAAACCTGCAGAAACTTGGAAGTCACACACTCGACGTCAGCCGATGCGGCAAGCGATGGCGGCGTGTCGCCCGAGCCCTCGTACCCGTGGCGCACCGCGCTCGACGAGGCCGGCCAATCCGCAGCGGGCACTGCGGCGGTATTTGGTGAAGGGACCGTGTCGTCCCTGTCGCCGAATGCCCGGTTTTGCCTTTCCGCCGCTCCGCCAGCGCCGGCCACAGAAGACGACGGTGCCACTGTTGGAGCCCCTTCTGCCGCAGTCTCGATAACGGCGGCGCTGTCCTCGTCGTATATGTCCGTGACCCGGGCGTCCAGCAGCTGCTGCACGTGCACTTCCAGCACCTTGCACAGCAGTACCCCGTGCACAGCAACGCCGAGGATAGCCTGAAAGAGGAGGGCTAAAAGAAAGTGGTGGCCAATATAATAGTAAATGCGCAGTGTGTTGCTAGTCAGTAGGATTAGAGAGACCACGGGGGAGTAGCCTTCAATCGACTGGGTGCGGTGAATTTCCGCATGCTGCGCACAGTAACCAATGTGGGGTGCGATAACGAGCGCAACCTGGAAGCAGACTTTCAGCGCCTCCATCGTGGACACGCGCGTGGCGGGCTACGCGTGAGTGGGTGTGCGTTGACTGCCTGACAGGTGCCCGGTTGCGGAGATCAGGGCTACGGTGAGCAGATACGGCGCAAGGTTGGAAGAAGCAGAGACCTCGTGTGCGGATAACGAGAAGCACAGCAAAAGACGAACAGAGAAAGCCCCAAAGCAAGGAGAGTGGCGCACCGACGCTGAGGACGGAGCCAGATCAACGGACGGCGTGCTTAGTATGTGCGTGCGTGATGAAGAGGAGGTGGGGTGGTAGTTGGCCGAAGGGAGAAGACGTCGAGGTGCGTGACGAAGCTACCACAACGTCAAAGAGAGAGAGAGGGTAGTCGCAGAAGACCACACACACACACACACACATGGGCGCAGTCCCGCGCACATGCACACACATAAACTTATTCTCCTTTTTTTCACTGTGAAAGAAGGAACGCACACACAGACACACGAGAGGGAAGAGGGAAGACGTCATGCCCGTCTGCGGCCGCTTCTCGCAGGCCTGCAGACTCCACCCATCTTCCCTCCTCCCAAAAGCTACGCCTATGATCGTGCTGTCGTCTAAACCTGCGGCCTCGCCGTCCCTTTTCCTGTACACGCCTGGCACGTGTGTCTCTCTCCCTCGGAGTATGCATGTATGCATAGGTGTTAGTGTCAGTGCCGTTTGGGCGCACACTGCCGGCGGCCCTCCGCCTTGTGTGCGCCTCCGTTGCGTCTTCGCCGATGCATGCTCGTGCGTATATTTGTGTGTATGTGTGTGTGTGTGTGTGTGTGTATCACAGAGGTGTTAGGAAGGGTGGGAGACAACGACTGCACCCGGCGTGCACTTAAGACGCGAATCAAAAGAACGAAAAAGAAGGCTGCAAAACGGGAACGCAGAGAAAGAGCGCGAGACAGACGCCAACAGCAGCTTGGGAGGGGGAAGAACGGCAGCGTCGGCAGCTGACGCACCTCACACCGGGGTGTGTTGCGCACTTTCGGACAGCCTCTGTGTGTTGCTGATGAACTCGTCCGACAGCTTCAACAATCGGGTTACCGTCTCCTCAGCCGTGTTCGCTACCCACGAAACGGCCGCCAGGTTCGCTGCCTCATCACCAGCGCCTGCGGCCGGGTGAGCGCCGAACCTTTCCCTCGCCGCTGCCAGCGCCGGCAGGTACGACTCCCGCAGCGACGTCTGCACCCCCTTAGCTGTCTGCATCACACTCATCTGCGACACTGTCGCCACACCCTGAGCGGTGCGCAGCGTGCTCCAGAGCACCGCATACACCTGCCCCACCAGCGCCGCTTGCTGCAGGAAAGAGAGCCGGTCCTCGGGGTGAATGCCTGAGCCGTCACGCGCCTCAGCCTTGTCCTCGGCGTTCTCGGTAGGTCTGAAGAGCTCTGCCAGCTCAGCCCCGTACGCTGGCGGCAAGGACATGATGCCTTCCGCCGCATCCTGCAGGATCGACTGCAGAGCCGCAACCGCGTTGGCCGACGTCGCCGCCTCGTCGCCAATCTCCGCCACATTAGCCAATACCGCGAGCGACTTAGAAAGCAGCGTTAAGTCGCGGGCGGTGTACGGAGTAGGGACGCCGCGACGACACTGCGAGTGCGCGCTGCTGGTGCCATGGCGATCCTGGTGCTCGCTCCGGCTGCAGCGCTCTTGGTGCTCGATGTGGAGGCGGACGGCACACGCCAGTGCCATGTTGCTTACCGTACCAGCCGTCAGCACGCCCGTCACGCCCATCGCCGCCGCCGTCGGGTACACAGCGGAAGTTTCAGCCGTCGCGCTGTCTCGCGCCTCTTCCTCGGCGTCCCCACCGGCGCCCCCAGCACTTGCTGAAGCAGCAGCGGCGTCCTTGCTTGCCAGATCCTTCCGCGACGCTGTCATGGCTTGCATGGCGTCCATCACGTACAGCCGGATATCGTTCTGGAGGCATGCCAACTTATCCGCGCTGATCGCCTCCAGCCCCTCCAGCTCTGTCGTCAAGAACAACGCCGCGTCGACAAGACACGACAGCGCCGCGACGTACTGCCGCTCCGTCTGCCCCGTCACCTGCAAGACCTCCTCCGTGCCCCCGTCCGCCTCGTTCGCCATCACCATGCTCTCCTGGTTCGCGTTTGCCGCCTCGTAAATGACGTCGAAGACCATCGGTAGGTTGGCCGGGCAGCTGCACACCGACTGCAGCGCCATCCAGCCCTTGTGCAGGAGCGGCAGCAGCACGGCCACGGCCGCCTGCTGCGTTTCAGATGCACTCGAAAAATGTACTGTGCCGCAGCGACGTGACAAGAGCGAGGCGTCGTACGTACCGTCGTTTCGGCCGTCCCGAACCATCAGCGCCGACGCAACCAACAGCGACCGCACTACAGCGTCAACGGCAACGTAGCTCGCTGCCTCGTAGTTGAACGAGATACCGCTGGCATTCTCTGGCGCCTCGGCCGATAGAACGCCAGTCAGCGCTCCAAGCGCGGCGTCCAGAGCGATGGTCGCTTCCTCGACGAGTCCGCAGATCGGCGCCGCGGTGGAGGCAGCGGAGGCACGCGACGCGTCCTCCAATACAAACAAGATGAACTCGGCCAGGCGATCGACAGCACCGGCAGCTGTGGCCCGGGCGGCGCCGTTGTGAGACATGCATGTGAGGTTGAGCATCGCCATGGCTGTCCAGCAGCGGCCCTTGGAACTGAGACGACCCGCTATGGCCAGAGTCCCAAGCACCAGCTCCACGGCGCCCTCTTCGACAAGGGTGTCGGCCAGAGGCAGTGTGTTGGTTGCAGGGGTGCCACTATGGCAGGCCGCAGATACGAGCTGACTGCTGGTGGGGGTATCGGCGCTGAGCTGGCACATATTGGCAATGCAACGACAGCACCGCTCGCGCACTTCCGGTGTGTGCGGGTAGGCGCGCAGCACCTCCGTGATCAAGTGCGGCGGCGCTTCCGGAGGCGTGGCGGTGTGTGGCTGCACTCCGGTCACATCTGTAAGGAGACGGCTCGGTAGCAACGGCGCGGCAAGACGCGCGGCTGCGATGTGCCTCGTGTCCTCGTCCGACTGATCGAGCTGCACAACGTGCTGCAATGCGGCTTTGGTGAACGTCTCACAGCCAGCCCGATAGTGCTCTGCTAGCGCCGCGAGCAGCTGTGGAAGAGGCGCTCGCGGAGTTGGGGTCTGCTGCCCCTGCGCGTCGAGTACCAAGTGCTGCGCCTCCGTCAGCGAGATCAGTCGCAGCCACGTACGACGGAGCATCCTCAGCTCACTCCAGAGAGCGTTTATGTGTGTGTGTAGGTGGTGGATGGGTGGGCGCGTGGCCGTTCCCTCTGCGTCTGTAGGAAGAGAAAAACGTGTGCAGCATTGCATCAGAAAGCGAGATGGAGAGAAAGACGGAGACGCGGTAGCGCATCGCCGTCATGGACGCCTTCGCATACGTGTCAGGGAGGGAGAGAGCTGGTGGGGAGTCCTCATTGTCGAGCAGCACGGATCGAGCAGGCCGCTCCATCGATGCGCGCATCCCAGCCGCAGGGGAGAGGTATGGTGAGAGAAACAGCGCCGTTTTCGGTGTTTTCCCGTGGCGTTGATCCTTCCGCCAGCGATTCGGCAGCGACCTCTGCGCTGTGCCTCTGCGGGTGTGGGTGTGTGCTCCTCCTCTCCCCCCCACCCTTCGCCGCCATCCTCTCTCTCTCTCTTGCTGTCCTACGTTTTTCATTGGACTTCCTTGTCCCTGCCTTCACTTTCCATCCCGCACACGTTTTCGTTTGGGGAGGTACGCGTTGCTTCTTGTCTTGTGCGTTGACAGTATAGTGTTACACGTGATGCACACCCACCCACCCAAGCGCTGCCGCTTGTCACCGCCTCCACCTCTCTCTATGTTCAGCATGATCCATCGGGCCCATGAATCATAGGCTGTTAGTCGTCGCCAGCAACGTCGCTCACGCAACAAAGGAAGCAAGCACCAGCAGGCGAGGAGAGAGAGAGAGATCGACCCCGTACAAGACGCAGCACCAAGTCACCATCGCATACAGCCCCCGCACACACAAGCCTTACCGCTTCGCTACTCCAAAGCGCTCGAACTACTTTATCTTCCCCTTCGCGGTGTTCCGCTTCGCTCCAGCCGCCTTGCCGAACTTGCCGCTGTGGTTGTAGCCACCGGACTGGAACTTGCGCTGCGTGATCTTTCCCGACTTCGTTTGGACCTTGTCGTAGGAAAGCTTCTTGTGCAGCCGTGGGTCCTTCTTGGCCGCCATAATCTTCATACGGCGGTTCTGATTGCGCACCTTGCTCTTCACTGTCTTTGGAATGAACGGCTTTCCGCGTGCCTTGGCGGTCCTGCGACGCTGATTGTTGCTACGCCCCATCCTGCCAAGACCCGAAAAGAGGGCGAGGGTGTGATGGCAGGTGCTGGGGGGAGGGGGGGGGGACTGGGGAAGAAGACTGCGAGTGGCCGTGGGGGAGGGTTGCGTCACTGTGTAAGCGGAAGCTTTCGTGCTCTCCCCACGAGCAAAAACAAAAAAAGAGATGCCGTTGACGCGCACGTCCACGTCCACACCGAGGCACGGACGAGGCGAATCGGGTTGGTTGCGTGTGTGATACCACGTGCTCTGTAAAGGAAGAGGTAAGGAGAGCCGTGCACAGGCTTGTGATGGGGGGGGGTGCACAATGAAGGGGAAGGTTGCATAGAAGCGTGCCATTCTCATGTGCGCTTCAGCTCATTCTACGGACCCGATGGGCTGCTGTCACCTGGGGCAGGCCGTCAAGAAGGGTACGGGAGCGGCGCGAGCGCATCCGCAACGCATGCGCTATCTCTGCTTCGCCTCTGAGGCACTCCCTTCGGTGCTGACGCTAGACAGTCTTCCTTGTTCATGTGAGATAGTGCTGGTCGGCTCTCCACATGCGCTTAGGCGATTAAGTGACAGGGTGTGGAATGGCCGATACCGTGGGAGGCGTGCATCCACCAAAGGGGGTCACAGCGGCAGACACTTGCAGCCTACCCCACCCACACCCACACTATGGTTTACCGAGCATCCCGTGTGAGCGCACGACACTCGTCCAGACAAAACCGAACGAGCAGTTCTGTAGTTCCGCTTCATGTTGCACGCAACGAGGGTCGGGTGCGCGTATCTGCCTGCGTGGGATGCGCGTGTTGGGCAAGCGAGGCTAGTTCTCAGCTCCCCCACGGGAGGTGGCAACCAGCTCTGTCGAACTCGTCATTGCCACCATCAGCCGCTCCTCAGTTGCTGTCGTCGCTAGAGGACGAAGACGAAGCAGCGTTCATGAGGCGTTTGCGGCCACCACTTCGGTTAGCACTGCAGCTTTGGCGCCGCTTCGACGACGACGGTGGCGGTGGCGGCGGCATCCCGGATGCAGAAGATGAAGCGATGCCGAGCGCGCTGAGCTCTTCCTCATCTTCCAGAACCGCTAAATGACGCGACTGAGCCGACGGCGGCTCTGCTCGGCGGCGGTCTACAGGCGAGTGCGTCGTGCCCTCCTTACTCGCACACGTGGGCACCCGCCTCGCGTCTTCCTGCCGCGGCGGTGACGGTGGCACCTGGGCGTTGCTCTGGTGTTGTGAAGACGCCTTTTTTTTCGGTTGCCTCAGCAGCCGCACCTTCTTGGTCGACAACGATGACGACCCCGAGGACGTGCTCGACGTCAGTGAAGAGGCATCACTGGCCTCAGCAGCAGGGCGCTTCCGCTTGTGCAGACGGCGTCCACTCTCCTCATCCTCGTGGCGCGCGCGGCGTCGCTTCCGTCGCTGCCCCTCGTGACCCTCATTCCGCGGTGCCGAAGCCCCAGCAACACTTTCGTTATCAACAGCGTGCACTTTATTGGCTGAGTCGTGCTTCTTGCTCCTTCTCTTTGCAGCCATTGCGAGGGCGCGGTCGAGCGACGCAGAGCGGCTCCAAATCCGCGATGATGACCCCGAGGCGGCTGAAGACGCCGACGACACATCGGACGCTGCGTCTGTGGCACCTGCGGCAGACCTCTGCTTCCTGTTCTTGTTGGCGTGCTGGCCTTTCCGCGGTGGTGCCGACGCGCCCCTTGACTGATGCTGCCTCTGCCGCTTCTCACCTTTCTCAGTGCCCTTGGCTCGTTTCACATCGCTGCTACCGTCGTCCTCAGCGCTCTGGTCGTCCTCCTCTGCCTCATCATCATCGCTGGTGTTCACGATGAATCCGGAGAGGCTGCTGACGTCGTCGTCAGAGCTGAAGTACTTGTCCAGCTCCGCTCGCTCGCTAGAGGAGGTGGTGCTGCGAAGGCTCGACGAGCTGCTGGACAAGTTCAGCGCGTTCGCGCACCGCTTGCAGACGCTCATAGTGGACACCCTCTTCCCGGCCATTCCGGGCTCTGGCGGGTGCGGCCCGCCACAGGCTTCGTGGCGCATCTCCTCACATTGAGTGCAGATGAGCAGATCACCGCCCGCCTCGTGGCAGCCGGCACAGCGGCTCATGGCGATTAGCAGCGGTGCGGTATCGGCGCAGGCGTGAAGTAAAGGGGAGTCTCGCCAAGTGCTGACTACGGATGAGCCATCCACTGACACACACGCCGCTGCCGGCGTCTCTCGTGGGTGGCTCTCGTACGGAACGTTGGCTAGCGCGCTCGTAAAGGCACGACTGGCATCACAGCTGTTCGCGCCACTCGCAGTCGGGGCACATGATGAGGACGCGGCTTGTACCGCACCGGCAGAGTTGCCATCGCCACTGGCCGTTGCGCGCGTCAGCGGTGACCATACCGATAACTTCTGGTCGCCAGGAAAAACAACGCTCCCACGAGTGGAGGCGGCCAGGCTCTCCCCCGCTCCCCGCTGCGACGCACCCGCGCCTCTTTGCGCGTATGAAAGGATGGAACTGCTCACTTCCTGCAACGCCTGCACGGCGAGCTGGGACGCCGCAAGCAGTTGTTGCTGAGTGCTCAATACGTAGGTGTACTGCTCTTGCTTACGGTGGTAGAGGCCCAACAGCTGTTGCTCGCGGCGTGAGAGGGGCGTGATGAGCGACGCAAAGCATGCGGACGCGACGGGTCTGCGCTGCTTCGTTGATGAGCCTCGCGAGAGCGCCGAGGTGGTGCAGTCAAACAAGTACACGAGCAGGGCATCCACAGCCTCTGCTGCGGACCGAGACGACGCGCAACAAACTCTGTCACCGTTGGGATGGGCTGGTTGGCCGCCACAGCCGCTGGCCCGTTCGTAGGCCTGCAGCTCCTCGGAAAAAGCCTTCGCTACTCGTGGCACAACATACTGCACAAACTCGTCACTCGACGACAGCGACGTAGCCGCAAGCTCGCTTTCAGTCAGACCAGCTTGGCGATCCGGCGAACGGTCACTAGCAAGGCCTCCGACACCCACTTCGCCGGCAAGGTAAAAGGGGTAAGCCTGCGCCAGCGCCCGCCACTGCCGGTCCGACAGATCTGTCATGGGCAACTTGTGATTACGTGTAAGCACGTATGTGGGCGTGTGTCTCTTTCCTCGATTGTATCGCTTAGGGCGGCATCCATAGAGGGTGGGGAAGGGGGGCGGCTTGGCAGCCCCGTCTCGTCACGCTTCTATGGTGTCGCTCCGGAACCCTTCACGGACGGGAGGAGACTCGCCAGCAGACGGCGAAGAGGGTGTTGTGAACGGAATAAGTGAAAGAGGTGAAGGAGGGAAAGGCATCACACGCAAAGTCAGGCGTTGACAGCGGAGACAGAAGAACGCCCAAAGAGAGGAAGAGGTAAAGGGTGCAGAGACCGCGCGCCTTGCTACATTTTCCAAGGTTGGAAAGAAGCACCGCGGCACTGCACACGCCGCAGAGGCCGCGCTTCGTGGCGGCTGCGTTTTGAGAGACACACCAGAGCGGTGCCGAATTCAGCCGCCTTGCTGCGTGTGCCGCATATAGCCTCCCTCACTGTCCGGGAGCACATATGTCAACAAGCGGACAAAAGAGAGTAAGTGCCATCGCCCGGGCAAGTGGTCGAGTGCAAGGGGTCTGCTCCGTCCATGCGGTCGCTTGCCCCTGTCTTTGCCTCTTTCGGTTTGACATATCTGATCGTCTTGTGTGCATGCATATGTGTGTGTGTGTGTGTGTGTTTTCGCGGGAAGGGGAGGGGAGGGAGCTCACCGTCATGTATGTCGCCTCATCACCACACAGCAATGCCCCTCCCCCCTCCTTCCAAATCCTCCTCATGCCATTCGCACTGCATGCCGCCCGTGTATCCCACTCATTTCACCACCAACACCAACGAGAGATGCTCGCTGTGTGCTGCCGACTAATGCGAGCAGTAAAGCGCGCCCGCACGGGTGTAGTGGACAACAGAGACATAGGAGGCGGAGACGGAGGCGGGTTGAAGGCATGAAAGAGGCGCGCCCACCAACGTAGCACCTCACCACACAGCAGACACCGAAAAGAAAACAAAGAAGAGCTTACAAACTATGTGCGTGTATATTTGTGTGTACGCGTGTGAAGGTGCCCAAGAGACTAGCGTGGCAAAACGAGAAACAACAACCAAACACAAACGATATCACGAGTGGAAAAAGAGAGGGGGCCGCGTGTGAGTCCGTGGGCGCAGGTGAAGATGTTGCGTGTGTGTGTATGTGCGTGTGTGTGTGTGTGTGTGTGTGTGTGTGTGTGTCGTCTCCCTGCGCCCGTTCTCCACAAACCTCTTTCTGAACTGCTAAAAGAGGGAGAGTGCGAGAGCACCAAAGAAGAGAAAGAAAAGAGTGCGCCAGCTGCACTCAATAGCGGCAATCGCGCTCATTTCGCTCGCACGCCACAACTCTACTTCCTGCGCCACACAGTACAGTGGGAGAACCCCAGCTGATAGTGGCGAATGTGATCGCGGATGAGGAAGGCCTCGTCCGACTCGCTCAGGAGCTCCAACTTGCCCCCCAACGCCGCCTTCACTGCATCCTCGCTGCGCACGCCGTCGTCGTTGCGGCCGCCCAGCCAGCGTGACTTCTCCGTCGCATCCTCCCACCACGAGTACGGGTCTGCGAGAATGAGAATTCCATCCTTAGCCAGGAGACGTACAACGCTGTTGAGCAGGCGCTGCGGGTCTGGCACGCGATCAATCAGGTTAAGGCAGAGCACGCCGTCAAAGGTCTCGCCCTTCTTTGCCTGCCAGTACTTGACGTCGGGGTACAGGCGCGACGTCGTAGTTGCGATCTTGCCGTCCTCCTCGAACATGTTCATGGCGTCACCGGCGTAAAACTCGCAGCGCTCTGGCCGCACCGCGCGAGGCAGCTCCAGCTCGCGCTTCTCCGTGATCTCGCCTTGCACAGGGGCGGTGTAGGTGACCTTCTTGCCTGAGGTCGGCTGACTCACCACCTCCTTGGCGAGGTGAATGAAGACCTCCGAAAAATCTATGCCGATGACGCCGCCGTCGAACACCTTGGACATCTCCAGCACCGAGGCCCCTGTTGCGCAGCCGATGTCGAGCCCGCGCAGCTTGCGCTTGCCTGGCTGCATGTAGGTGCGGAACTTGTGAGCAACGCGCGTCGGGAAGTCGTAGGCCTCGCTCACTGAGCGCAGCCGCTGCGTGTAGCTCTCGCACGACGGCGTGTAGTGGAACTCCATGTACTGGCGCGCCGCCGTCTCACTCTCGTAGATGTCAGAGCTCTTCGAATGACTTTCCGAGCGGGTGGCGTCGTTGCCGGCCCCGCAGCACCGTCGCATCACCTTGACAACAATCAACGTGGCGCCAGAGGCAACGACAGCCGTCAAGGCGACCGCACCGTAGAGCTTCCGCTGCTCGGCTGTCCAGTCTTTCGTCAGCTCATTGAGCTTGTCAGAGAGTCGTGCTTGAAGTTGCTGCATTGCTTTGATGTGAGCACAAGTGACTGCGCGGGTGCACGCCTCGACGCACGCCGACACCTAGGCACAAAACCTGTCACGGACCTCGCGGCGAGTGTGCGAGACAAGCAAACGCGAAAACTGGCTTTTGTACGCTACAAGGAAAGCAAGCGAAGGGCGGAGAATACGATACGGCGAAAAGGTGCACGAATACCTACCGTGTACTGCTGTGCTGCGGGTGGTCGACGGTCGCCCTCTGTGCGCGGCGTCACCCTCTGCTTTAACGTAGTGCGTGGTTGGATATGCGCTGTGTGTGCGTGAGTGCAGCCATGCATGTGTGTGCTGAATAAGGTCGCGCACACGCCTCATCGGCCACCATGGACGTGTACGCAGGAGAAGAATGGGGAGAGCGAGAGGTTGGAAAGTGGCGGTAGGCGCAAGAGCCCCCTCCCTGAAGGAGAGGAGTGGTGCGACGAGCCTACGGGGCTCGTCGATGGCGGGCGCTGGTGTGGCCGCGCGCATAAAGCGAAACGCGGCCGCTGCGTGGATGCGAACGTTTATGTGCGCACCGACCCCGCGAGTGCCTTCCAACGCCCCGCTAGATGGTAGCAGCATCTCCACACACACACACACACACACGTCTGCTTGCGAACAGAGCGCGAAAAAAAAAAGCAGCTAGCGACCGCGTGAGAAGACGGGAGGCAAAAGACTATCATGCAAAGGTGACGTCGTCACGTCCTCGTCCTCCTCGACCTCCACGAAACGCCGTGCAACCCCTACCCCTTCTCTCTCAGTCGCGTGCGCGCGCGGAAGCGTGCACACTCGGCAGAGTGGGCGCATTGTCGCCCCTCTCCCTCTCTTATACCTCACGACTGTGCAGCTGCTCTCTCTGTCGTTTTCGATCGGCAGACAAGCAATATAGTGGCTGTGCATGATGGGGGTGAGCGGGTGTGCGCGTATCTATGAGGGCCCTCGCTCGCTCTCGCTCCCTGTGCACATGGGTGCGTATCAGGCACGCACAGAACACATCGAGGAGGGGAAAGACCGACACACGGAGGCGTCATCCCACCCGCCACCCTCAAAACCACGACTCGTGCGAGAGATGAGAGACGCAATGACACATAAAGCAAATGAGGGAAACACAAGAAGACGAACCAAAGAACAAACGCCGCAGAGGCGCGCGCCCACGCACCATCGCGCCAAAGGTGAAAACCCTCCCATGCGTGAAAGGAAAGCAGCCGTAGCAGAAGGGAGCGCGAGTCCGTGACGGAGTCCACGGGGGGAGGGGGACGCGACGTGCGGCGACCACAAAATGGCAGACACAAGAGAAAAAGAGGCAATACAGGTCTGAGGGAGAGGGAGAGAGGTAAACTACTCCGCCACAGCACGACAACGACTCCACACAACACCTAGTCACAATAACACCCATAATAACAGCAGCCAAGAACACTATCGGCAAGTAGGGGAGGGGGTGGTGAAGACATGCAAGCACAACGAAGCGAAGCACGCCCACGCGCGCGTAGAAAATGAGATGGGGAAAGAAAATAGGCGAGAAGCGCGTGCAAAATACGCACCACACAGAGACATTGAGGCGGCTTTCTATGCTTATTCACCTTGTGGAAATCAGAGGTGCAAGCTGGTCCTGCTGTGCAACGAGTAGCACAGCCCTGAGTTTCGAGTATATATATATATATAGGGGGGGGTATTAGTTGGTGTCTGTGTGTTGAGGGGGGTGGCACTGTCGACAAACGAGGAAGGGAGAGGCCAGGTAATGGAAGAGCGTCAGGCGATACACTCTGTGTGTTTGTATGCCTGCGCCAGCTCCTGTGAGCCAGAAAGGGGAGGATGTGCGTAGGACAGGAATGAAAAAATGATCGGGGAGAAGCAACGACGAAAGAAAGAGCAAAAAAGGACGGCTGCGACGCGTCCCTCAGCATCTCGCACACTCTCACGCACGTGAAAAGCAGCGCACAGGGAATAGACGTCAGGTACACTGCAAGCGAAGAAATAGAAATACACGCGCACACATACGCGACGCGGCACTGAATCGCGTGCGAGAGACGGAAAAGGAGAGGATGGGGGGAGGTCGGGTCGACCTTCCCAGCCAGGACAGCAAAAAAAGAAAGGGGCAACGACGGCACGGACGAGATGGGCTAGAGAGGAGAAGGTGGGGGACAGAAGTGAGGTACACCCTTTCTCGTCTTTGCTGCAGGACGCACGGCTAAATACCAACAATCAGAGCGAAGCAATGGAGGGCAGAGACGGGAAAAAAAATGAAATGAAAAAAGAAGAAGCATTCATCAGTGAGCAAGCACGCAGGCAGAGGAGAGACAGACACCAAGACGCACACACAAATGCATCACCGTGTGGGCGTCTGGAAGTACGTCGGTGTGTGTGTGTGTGTGAAGGCGGATCCATTCGCAGGCACCTCCTCTCCCTCACACGCCATCCATCTCTTCCTTCTTTTTTCGTCAAGTGCACCCCTTCGTTGTCTGTCCCTTCTTCTGACCTTTCTCTATGCAGCAAGGCCGACAGAGATGAAGAGCCCACTTGTCGTGCGCCGCGTCTTCGCGCTCACTTGATGCTCGTACGCGACGGGCTCCTCGCTGTCGTCGGCGTGGTCCTCGAACTCAGGGCCCTCGGCGCCGACGTTGGCGCGACCAAAGAAGCTAAGGTTGTGCGAAGGTGTCCGTCGGTTCGAACCAAGCATCGGCTGATCATCCTGGGCTCCGCTGTGGCCGGCGCGGGCCTTGGCTGGCTTATTCGGCCGCCGCATCTTCTGCCGAGGCTCATACAGCGCCTTCACAAGCATCCACTTGGAGGAAGAGAGCATCTTGTGCACCTTGTCCTTCGACACGTGGACCTTGTGGCGCACCGTGAACTTCGCGTCGAGGTGTGTCGGTGTGACAATGAAGCGAAGGTTGCGGATGTTCTCCTCTGGCTCGTTTGTAGCCTCAGCGGCATCCTGCATGAAGGCCTTCGTCAGCTCATCGCGTTTCTGCGTCAGCGGGATATCCCAATCACAGCCGTGGAAGTGCAAGCTGTGGGTGGTCAGCTCAAACCCAAACTGATCAATCTGGCGCTCCGGACGCGGGTATCGGAGTCCGTCGATGATGCGATCACCGCTATCGTCGTCGCTGTTCCGGGCAGTCTTCCTGCGGGTCTCGCTGTCGTCGCTGTGCACAGACGCGGGCATGGTTCACACAGGCGGGGGGAAACAGTTGCGATCCTGTTGGGTTTGGGGAAGAGAATGGAGATGCTGGTAATCTTGATAATGAGAGTGGATACCTTGCTAAGGATACAAGTGGTGTAGGCCGCGGAAGAGGAAGAGCACGCGTATGCGTGTATGCGTAGTCATGAATGTAGCAATGTGTGTGAAGTGAGCTCGGTGCCACCTTGTATCGTTACCTTCTTTTTCTCGTAATGATCTGCTTGGCAACTTATTTTTGTGTGCGTGCGCGGACAGAGGCGTATACGGGAAAGAGATAGAGAGACGCTGATGTGCACGAAGAATGGAGACGAGAGAGAGGAGAGAGGCAACGCGCGAACTTCCCTCGGCGCCGATGGCTTCACTGTGCAGCACATGTGCGCCCCTCGTTCTCTATGGCTGTTTCTGTGCTGCTCGAACACGCACACCCACAAACAGAGCAGCAACGCCTCCAGAAGCGCGCACGCCCGACGCGCTCCTAACTGCGCCCTTGGTTGCGCCTGCCTCGTCCGCCTCTTTTTTTTTCGTTCCTATGATGATGATGATGATGATACCGTTTCACAGCTATACTGCTAACCTCTTGTTGGAAGCAACGCAAAAAAAAAATGTCGACGCTCATTTTTTGCTTGTTTTTCTCTTCTCGCCTTCGCCTGCCTCGTCGCTGGTGTCGCTGTTGCCAGCTGGCTATCCTCCTCCGTGTGCGTTTGTGCGGGAAAGGAAAAGGAATGGTGTGTGTGTGTGTGTGTGTGTGTGTGTGTGTGTGTTTCGCTCGCTCACTCTTGTCGGTTGCGGCTTGACTGGACTATCTCAGATGAAGAGAAAGACCGCGCGATGCTTGTTACGACGCCCCGCACTGCATAGCTGTACATAAACACATATGCATATATAAACACAGAGGTCCTTTCCTTCGCCTCTGCCTCGCACACACCACACCACCGCTCATCCTTTATCCGCGCCCACTCGCTCTGGCCTGCCTCCTTCTTTGTCTCCCTCCGCCAACCTCCCCCCCCGCGCCCTCCCCAGCCCCAGCTTTTGTTTCGCCTCTTGCCCTTTTTTTTCCGCGACGACATCCATCCACCCTGCCCATCACCCCCGACACCACGAGCAGCCTTTTCGACTTGGGGTTCGTTGTTGTTGCTGATGCTCTCGGTACCACGCACAAGCCAGACAAGCGCACACGCACACGCAAGAAAACAAAGGAGGGGTGGGAAGAGTGGGTGGGAGATGCACAGCGATGAGGATGCTGCTCATCGTTGCCAACAGCGGTCTTAGTAGGGACTGGGCGCAAGGGAAACGCCACGAAGAACAGTCTTGATGATGAGGGGGGGGACAGCAAGAATCTGCGAAGCACCGATGCATACAAGAACACATTCAGTGGAAGAGGTGAAGAAGAGAGAGGGAAGAGAGAATGAAGTGGGCAGGAGGGGGGCGCACACAAGCAGTCACACGCACCTACACCGAGCGAGCACGTATGCCCCGACACACACACACACACACACACACACACATGCACGTATATGTACTTACAGGTACACCTACAGACAGACAGCGGGAGACGCACGCAGGCAGGCAGGCAGGCCTTTACGAAACAAACAGAAGACTCGCACGACCACCACTCCCGGGCGCCGGGGAGAGACGAGAGAACAACAACTAAGCGCGTCCGCACTCCCCTCAAGGGCACGAAAAAAGGCGAAAAGAGAAAAAAGACGAGTGGGGAAAGGGCGGTGATGATGGCGGCATCATTGCGCGTGAGCACAAAAAAAAAAACTTTACATATATATATATATATATATATATATATATATATATGCATGCAACAGCGAACGACGACGAAAGACACCACCACCACCACAGCATGAAAGAAAACAAGGGGGAAAAGACGGATCGTGACCAAAACGCAAACAATGCACACACAAAATAAAATAAAAAGAATGACAGGAGAGGATGAACAAGAACACGAAGGAGAGACAGAGCACAGCGAGCGACCACAATGCCACCGCACGCACTTATAGCATCACATGTGATCGTATCCCGTGTGCGCGAGTGGTTTATGATTGTGTGTTGCACGGTCCTTTTACACTTTTTCTTCGTCTTTCAGTTTCTTGATGTTGGTTTCTTCGCTTCCTCTCCTCCCGCACCTACAGGTGGCAGTGATGGCGGCGGCGGAGAGGGAATATGATTACAATGAGGTGGTGTGCGCAATGGGGGTTGAGCTTGCAAGCCCGTGCGCGCACATGCAGCGTCCGCCTGCCGTTGCCTCCCACCTCTCTCGCACGCAAGCAAGCAAGCAACTCAGTACACACACACACACAAGCACCTGAAAGCAAAATGAGAGACGCACCAAGTTGCACAAAGGTGCGCATGAAGTGTACTGAATATTTTCTGCCAACCGAAATAGCACCCATACATACATAATAATGATGAAAGAATGAGACGAACCACAACACATGTGCGCATACACACAAACACATCCGCCATCATCGAGATGGTGCCTGCGTTTGCCTATCCGTCTGCGGCTTTGGTACGCCACAGATCAATGACAACGGTACAGCAATGGTAGGAGTCGTGGGAAAAACAGTTGAAAGAGTATGTCGAAGACGAGCCGAACAACGACAACAGACAAGAAAACAAGAGTAATCGAGAAAGAGAGAGAGCACCTGCTCTGCAGTGTCGTGATCTTCCCTGTTTGGCATCGGCATTTGCTTTCAGCCACTTTTTTCTTGTTTTCACTGTGGTACGTATCAATATAACGTACGTGCATGTGCGCATCTCCCATCCCCAGCGAATGCATCTGCGTGTCTTGTCGTGATGTATGTGTGTGTGTGTATGTATGTGTATGTATGTTTGTGTGTGTGTGTGTGTGTCTGCTTCGAGCAACACCGACGCACACGCTCACGCACACGCACATACACATACATACATCACGACAAGACACGCAGATGCATTCACTGGGGGTGGGAGTTGCTACTGGAGAACAAGAATAGCGCACACACACAGCGCACACACACACACGGCACAACAAAGACCAGAGGCAAAGAAGAACTGGAAGTACTTGAGATGAAAAGACAAAGGAAAAATGAGAAGAACGAACGAAAAAGGAAGCCCTCGTGTACGCAAGCACGCACGCACAGCGACACAAATTGGCGAGGCGTACAACAAGCCAGAATGTGAATGAGGGTAAGTTCCGTCCAGCGCTGCCACTGCATCGTGCGCGATTCGTCTTATTTCTTGCTGTCCCTCGTGTATACCGCCCTCGATGTTGCTCCAGGAGGTGTGGCGTCTCTCGCCCTGGCACTTCTCTGTTTTTTTTTTCTTCGTTCGCCGACACCCACGGGGGACGCTGAGAAGGCGGAGCCGAAAAGGGATCATGGGTCACTCTGTAGGTCTGTGCGCTGATTGTGTGTGCGCTTACGAGTGCCTGTCCTTCTTCCCCCTCCTTTCCTTTCTCAGCTGTTGTTTCGTTACTACGCGGGGCAGGGAGAAGGAGGGGCAAACAAGAGGGGGTGCACAAGGCAAGCACAAAGCCGTGAAAAAAGGGGGAGAGGAGGAAAAGAGAACGAGGAGCCAACAGAGGGCGTGCAGGAGAGAGAGAGAGAGAGGGAAGAGAGGGGAGGGGGGGAGGCAATCCACTTTTCTCCGGTTTCCTTCGCTTCTGTACGTGCCTTTACGCGCCACAGTGACGGCTACGGGTGCTGATACGGTTGTGTGTGTGTGTGTGTGTGCGCGCGCGCACTGCGGAAGATAGGAAGAGAGGGGAGGTGCTATCACATGGAAGAAGCCAGACCCCTCATCTGAGGCGGATCAGCGCGACAGAGAAGTGCTACGCGCGCACCAAGACAGACTCCGACACAAGCGCGCAGAAGGAAGAGATTGAAAAAGACAATGGGAGAAGAACACCACGGCATTCAGTATGTGGACAGGAAGAGGCAAACACCCAGAAAGATGAAAAGGATGCGGAATCGGCACCACCGGGCAACGTGGCAGGCGAAGGTGAAGAGGGAAAGAAGGAAGAACAAAAGGAAACGAATCCACGCTACAGCAAAACATATCGATGCAGGCAGCAAGTGCATGTGTGTTTGCGTGTGTAGTGTGGCTGCAAGAGAGTGAGGGAAAGGCAACGTACACACGCAGGTGAACGCATTCGCCGGCATGAAGGCGAAGCAGAGAGAATTAGTGTACACACATAAACATGCATGCGTGCATACATTTATGTTTATGTGCTTATATATATATATATATATGTGTGCGCGCGCATAAAATATTGGAAGAGACACAAGACGAAAAAAAAAAAAGAAAACACCGAAGAAATAGAAACGGACCGGAAAGGGTATGGAAGAGTCGCCATACTACAGTCTCGAATAGAAGCGCTTCCGCATGTCACAGGTACACGCTGATTAGCACGCACTTCGCTGCACTTCTCCTTTTTTTTCGGGGGGGGGGGGGGGGCTTCTTCTTCCTTTCTTGCTCCTTCTCTGTCTCCTCCGCCGAAGTTGCCGCCACCTCTTCTATCGTCATCTTTGCTCCATCCATCACCCTCATCGCACCCCCCAACCACCAGCCCACACACGCGCCCGCTTCGTTGCCGTAGTCGCGCACCCATCTTTCGCCACCCCGCCGCCGTTCGCTTCGTCTTCCCCCGCCACCACCGTCACCTCGACACTGCCGCACGCACATGCCCAATCGTCGCCGTTGTTTGTGTTTTTCTTTTTCTGCTTTGGGTGCGCGCCTTGCTCTGCCGCAGCACAATGGAGAGCTGAGCGTGGTTTCCCTTTCGCACCGCACACGACGAGGGGTCCTTGTGTTCAGTCTTCTCCTTCGGTGTGTCAGCGGGTGGGTGGGTGGGGTAGCTTGAATTATCGCCGGGCACTCACGTGGTCACGTGTTGCGGTGCGCCAGGTGTGAGCCTCTGCTTGCGTGTCTCTCTCCCTCCCTCTCGCCCTCCTTTCCGTTACCCCGTTGCCGGTGTGTGGCGACACCGGGGGAAGAAGCGAGCGAGAGAGGAGCGCAAGTACAACGGGGATGAAAGTGTGTGCGCGTGTGCGCGCGGCCGTCTACCTGTACCTCACGCCTCAAAGGTCGTGTACCGCTGACAAGTCTTGGGGAAGCTGTACTGCTGGAGCGCCATGTGGATCGCTTTTTGACGTGCGCGGCTGCCGCTGTAAGTGATGAACGTCACCTCCATACAGTCGTTCATCCTGATCTTGAGCCGTCTCGCCTCATCCGCCATGACAGACGCGCCGTCCCGGATGTC